>NC_133426.1:39005000-39323750 GCF_049350105.2 Macaca mulatta
ATGGGCATAGAAGAGGTACTTACATATTTGTTTACTATTCAATCAGTACTTGTGAAGATTCTTCATAGTATCCTGGCACCATCTCTTCCTGTTCAGGTCCAGGAACTATTACTTTGTGTTCTTTATTGCCAAATGTGTCTTTCCTGTATAATTTCTTATCTCTCACTGCAAGAAAAAGATAGCAATGCTGCTATTACTCACAATGCCATGGCTCTTTGGAACCTGTTTATGTTGAAACTCTATAGATCTTCTTGCCTCTTCAGTTCCCTCATACCACATACTCCATTTATTCAGAGCTGGATACTTCATCCATGTTGCTATGTCATCCGTAGTGCCACGCATGAACACTGGCTTCCAATGACTCTCTCAAAGGTCAACTGTGCTTTGTTGATGATGATAACAAATACAAGTCTTACTGAGTATGCAAGAAAATGCGAATAGGTTGCTTTGTGGTCATGCCAAAATTACTGTTTAAGCTGGGTGCAGTGGCTCATGCTTGTAATCCCAGCACTCTGAGACGCCAAGGCAGGCGGATGTCTTGAGGTCAGAAGTTCGAGACCAGCCTGGTCAACATGGTGAGGCATGAAAATCACTTGAACCTGGGAGGTTGCGGTGAGCTGAGATTGCGCCACTGCACTCCAGCCTAGGTGACAGAGCAAAACTCTGTCACATACACACACACACACACACACACACACACACACAACTGGTTAGAATGTTATAGTTTGTAGAACAACACATATTCCACTCACGTCTCTCCTTGATCTCTTTAGGCTGTCATCATTGTATTTCTAGAATGTAGTCTCTTTCAATGATGACCCCCACTCTTGCCTTGCACATATTACCACAAATAGGGAGGCAGATAGGTGAGGAACCCATGGACAGACAGAGTAGAGCAGTATCCTTTGGATAAGGAATGTCCATGTTTGTCCTGCATGGCTTGAGACCAGTCCAAAAGAGCACGATGTTACCTTGATTGGAGGCAAGAAAGGACATCAACTAGGAAGGTCTATTCACATTATGGAGCAATAGTCTAGGGAGCCCTTGGAGGAGATAGGCATAATCACCCCTGGGGGACCAGTGATGTGAAGCCCAAGGAGGAGGTGGGGTGACCATTCTGTGTGCTAGCTGTGGGAGGCACACAGCACAAAGGTGGCATTGTAGTTCAGGACAAGGATAGATGATAACCGACATGTGGCTGGCACTCATGGCACATGGCTTGCACTCAAGTCCCTTGGCAATGAACTATTGGTAGCCCAGAGTCCTGAAATCACCCGGTGTCATATGTAAATGAGAGTTAGTCACAATCAGTGTGTCAGCACCATTCTGGCAGCCCAGTCTCTGTGATCCTACAAAATAAATACTGTGCTGGCCCACAGAAAGCATCAGCTCACCAGACTGCCCTCCTGGAACCAGTCCCAAGACAATCCTATAGACAAGAGCCTCAGATTTTCTCAGAGGATCCAATCAACCCCTCTCAGGGGATTGAGGCAAGATGTAGCTCATTGGAGAGTGATCCAACAAGGTAAAATAGGGACCAGGGCTCTTATAGGTCCTCGTCTGGACTCAGGAAGCTCCATCTAGGTAGAAAGCACTGCCAGCCCTGGTCCCAAACACTGGAAGGAGACATAGAAAATATTAAGGTAGGTGCTTCCAGTGACCAGGACCCATATGGGACCAGGCTGGGGAGAGGGGAGGCCATGCCCAGATGGTCCTGTGGGCTAGTTCAAGCATCAAATGTGTATTTAGAAAATTTTAGGAAGGAATTCCAAAATACAGAGCCCATTCAGGCACAAAGATCGGAACAAGGGTCCTGCTTGCCTGGGTCTAAGGTCCACACTGGTTTTGATTACTAACCAGTTCTCTTGTTGAGAACTCTAATGACTAGCCTCTAAGTGAGATTTTTACTGCATTGCTAAAGTATCCCCCAAAGTTTGGGGATCAGGTGTCTATGACAGTTCAGTTCCTAGGCCATCCACAGGCCCAATGCTGTGTGGACAGGCACTGGGCTGCTAAATGGATGCACCCTCAAGAACAGAATTGTTTTTTGCACCTTCCTTAGGGAAGTACATGCAAGACCAATGGTCAAAAGAAATTCTCCCAAAGGGTGCATCTCTGAGTAAGTTGTGCTCTCACTCCACAGAGCATGGGGTCTTGCTGACTGCCTCTGAAAGGCATACAACAAGGAATTTTGGTCCAAAATTCCTTGTATTTTATTTTCCTTTCTCCTCTTCCCAAAACAAGGAAGCTTTATATTATAGTTTCCTTGTTTTCCTTCACCACTCTATATGGAGAATATTATAGGTGGTTAAATGTACCATTTGGATTTGGTGTCTTCTTCATTTTCACTAATATCTAACTAAAATTGAGCATTTATTTCAAATATCATTGCAGGCAAGAGGCTGTGGTGGTATTAGCAGTACTGGTCACCAATGAATTGCAGATATTTTTATATCATATGAGACTTGTGGTAGATATCTCATAATGCCATTCATGGTCATCACTTTTGAAATTATAGTATTACTGGATTTACTACTAGATCTTGCTATTTAATGCATCAATCAAGAAGTACATACGTCTCTATATCGTGGATTTGTTTTATAATGTTTTGCTAAATGTATTTCAAGCATATATTAAAAGGGGGTCCATAGGCATCACTAGACTACCAAAGAGTTTATGGTACAGAAAGTTTAAGAAACCCTGATGTAGATGGAGGTAACTGGGCTATAAAGACCTACATTCAGATCTGCCCCCAGAAACAGTAATCTAAGACTTGGAGTTGAACTTAGTATCCGGAAAAGACTTTGGTTTCTCTCCCCTTGGGAGGGGAGTAAATACACTTTTATTGTGTGTGACACTGATGTATTAAATGGGGTGGGGACATTTTTAAAGTAATGTATATGGATTCTGGGTAGCCAAAGGATAGAATGTAGTGGGTATCTCTGTTAGTCCTACTTTCTGAGACTCTTTTCCTCTTTCCTCTGAAAATGTAATCCCTTTTTCCTTTGGGGAACTAAGGTTTAGTTGGGTCTAATAACGTTCCATCTCCTCCCCTCTGACCCCTGTGTAAAGGATGAACAGGTGAGCTAGGCTTGCCCAGTCAGATTAGTTTATCCCCCTGGCCAGAATAATCAGTTCAGAGCAAGGCACATGTCCCCAAACAGACCTCTCAGAACAGACCTTCCCTGAGATACTCCTGCTGAAATAATCTGAGATTTTCTTGGAGATGATGAGTATACAAAAAAACTGAAGGTGCTTTAAGCAACTTCCCAGCTCAGGGATGAAGCTGTTTTCAGTAGGAGAGAATGAGGGCAAGGAAAAGAAAGCAAGGACAAGAAAGGGGCCAAAGAAACATAACCACGTTAAATTCAGTTCCTTGAACAAATAAGTCCCCCTCAGTTTGCGTTTTTCCTGGTTTAAAATGAGTCTCTGTCACTTGCAAGCAGAAGATTCCTGACTCATACATTCAGAGAAAAAGAGAGAGAGAGAATTTGTATGCATGCATGTGGGTGTCTTATTCCAGCAGGGATTAAGAATGATTGAGAATTGAATTTCTATATATTTGGTAGTGACGTGTTTATTGTTTTTATTTTTGTTTTTGTTATAGTTGAAGAAATGAACACACAATAATCATATAATCTTCCCAATGTTATACAGACAGAAAGTGACAGACCCAGGATTTGATCTATTTTATTCTGAAGTCCATATTGTCTGTGAACTCAAATGAGGTAATGGGACAAGAAAAACAGCCTTGAGCACTTGGGTTCCCCAGATTTACCAGGTGTTTGGTTTGGTGGGTTGGAAGGATGGGTGGACAAAGCATAGCAAGAAATCCCCTTTCTCGGGGATTCCTCCAGCAACAAAGCTCTCTTCTTCCTTTCAGACTTTCTCCCTGTAGCCGAGTGCTAGAGGCCTGATCTTACAGCATCATGCAATCTGATGTCTAAGGGCTTTGGAAGTCTAGGCTCTGTCACCTTTTTAGTCATGCTTTCAAAACTTAAAATCCCATTCTCTAGTTACTTGCTCTATCATTTCAGCCTTAAGTCAATAAATGCTGCTGACTGAAATGGATGATTCCTTTTGAAATATGGGGATTCCTTTCATTTTTCCTTTCTTCCTTTCTCCCTTTTTTCTCTCTCCTTTCCTCCCCCTCCTTCCTTCTCTCTTTCTCTTGCACCTAACCTCCCTCCATCTGCTCATCCTTCATTCCTCCTTCCCTCCCTTCTTTCCTTCCTTCTTTCCTTCCTTCCTTCCTTCCTTCCTTCCTTCCTTCCTTCCTTCCTTCCTTCCTTCCTCCTTTTCAAACTGTGTACTTATTTACTTTTTCATTATGTTTTATCAGATATCTCTCCGTGTTTGCAGTGGGAGCATGGTCTTTGCTAGCTCAGTCCACCAAGTTATTGAAACATCACATATCTCTCCTACTCCAGGCTTCCACTCCCCATTCTTGTTGATTCAGTCATACTGCCTTCATCCTCACTTTAAGGAAACCTGAATCATGAGGGCTATAGGTGTAATATCAGGGGTGAGTTTGGAGAAGAGGGATTCTGTGGCCTGGGACTGCCTGAGGATAAATTCTGATCCAGAGATGGTGAATCAGGTCCTGCCTCTCTCCTGAGAGGCACTGCACATATCAGCTGAATCCTTCCTGTTATGAGAAGCTCTAATTAATGCATATGCTGATTTGTTCTTCCCTGCTGAGGACTTTGGATTAATGATTACTGGGTGCCACATATGTTATCTCTTATGTATCTTTAATAAAAATAACAATGGCTACAAGTTACAGTAGCTTTTACTCTTTACTGTGTTCAGCGGCCCTGTGCTAAGTCTTCGATATTCATTCTTTCATTTATGCCTCCCCCACCCTACGAAGTCACTCTTGAGCATTATTTGCTTCACTGTGCAGAGGAAGGAACTGATGCTCAAAGAATTTCAGTAAATTTCTCAAGGTCACACGGCTAGAAAGAGGTAAGGTGGGTTTCACACCAAGGCTTGTTTGATTTCATAGCACTTAACCACTTGCCATCGTGCTGTTAGGTTTTAATGTTAAGGGGAAGTGAGAAATTTAATAATAGAACTTGGGCAAGGTAGCAATAAAAATGAGGTAGTACTGTTGCATCACACTCTTACAACTACCCTTCTTGCAATCCCTTTGCCTTTACATTCCAGCAGTGCTTGGAATGCTGATGGAGTTGAAATCAGCAAGGGGGCCTGACTGAGAAGGCAGAGAATTTCTGACTCCACAGTTGACACTGCCGAGTTCGAGGTGCCCTTCCTGCCTCAACATCCACCAACTAACTACCAGAGAGCTTTAGGGTGTGGTGTAGAGGGGAAGGAGGGGAAAGTTGTGGTGTGAAGAGGGGTTGGAGTGGGATGAGGTGGAAACCCTGGCTGGTCTAGAGGGCTAGACACCAACCAGCTCTGTGACCTTGGAGATGTTCCTTAACCTCTCTGGGCTTACTCCTGCTTTGTACCACAATGAGTTCAGGCTATGTTTGATGCTAGTTCAGGCAGTCTATGATGACATGATTTTTAGGAGGAGAAAACAGAGACAAATGTGCTGGAAGACACAGGCTCAGAAAGTTTCCGAGCCTGCCAGTCCCAAGTAAATGTCTACCACTCCAACGTTGTGTCAGTTCCTCTTTGGCTTTCTGACACTGCCTCGTGTCACCATAGGTTTCCTGTTAACTGTTAGTGATCAACTGTCAGCTGCATCTAGAGCTTAGCTCCAACATGGTGGGGAGGAGGTTTGGTTCAGGAGTCAGACTGCCTGGGCTCATGTTCTCACTTCGTTGCTTATTCTCTGTACCTTAGTTTCCTCATCTGTAAAAAAGGGAGCAATAATGGTGCTTTTCTCATGGGGTTCTCTGAGGACTGAAGGATATATTCATGTAAAATGATCTACCTGCTTCATTTGGTGCCAGGTACATGGGCCTACTCCTTCAATGTTAGCAATTACTAGCAGTAATTCAATCAGCAAACATTTGCAAGTCGTCTTCTAAAAGCAAACCCACAGGTAAGTGCTGTAAGGGACACAGAGAGGCATAGCCATACCCCTTGATCCAGAGCTGCATGTTGTGATCACCAGATACAGATGCTGAGGCAGAGTTCTGGGTATGAGATGTCCGTGGGGGATCAATGCCTGGGAAAAGAATGGGAAGAAATCAAAACTCTGCAAAGAAGGACCTGGAACTGTGTGTAATGCAGACCCAACAAAGCCTCTGCCAGTCAGGCAGGGAGCTCTGGAACAAGGATTGTCCTCAGAGGGTACCACACCAGACAAAAATGGCCAGGTTTCTGTAGCCCTGCCTTGCTCACTAAACCAGACATGGGCCACCACAGAAAGGACATGACAAGGCAGGTCTCAGCGTTTAGGCAGACTCTGAAGGGGCTGACAACTGGAAGCTGTCTGCAAAGTGGGACATCAAGTCCTTCCTTGAAGGGGAATCTAGGCAATACAACTGAATGCCCACCACACTCAGGGATTTTATAATCAAGGCAATAGGCAGAGGACTAAAACAGATGACATACTGTTCCTGGAAAAGTTTCCAGAGCTTGGCTGAGATGAGAGGTTATTTGCCCAGGGCTGCCAAAGACAAACTTGTGACAGGCAGAACACAGGTTCTTTTAGAGAATCGGTGGGGAAGAATTAGATCTGTGCCCCACACTACAATAGAGGGGGGCAGACTGAAGGCCTACCTAGGGAAGTTAAGCCCAAGGTTAGAAACCTGGGAGATGGGGGCCTGGAAGAAGAAAAAGCCAGGACATACATTTTATATAGGATTTTATGAATTTGGGTTAATTGAGTGGCAGGCATGAAACTTCCAAAACATGAGCACATGTCCTGACCAAGTCAAAGGCCGTGGGTGAGTGCCAGCTGCACGACACAGTGGAGAACCTGAAGTCCTAAAGGCTTGACAGAAGCCTAATTAAAGACCCAACTAAACAGGTGTTATGGGGGAGGAACCAAAAACACTTTACGGCTCTTGTAAAATGCGAATAAATAAAAGTGAATCTAGATTCTCAAACCAGAGGAAAATTAATAAAAATGCCTCCAGACCCTCTCTGAGTCCCAACGTGTCTCATTCAACGTGTCTCACTCGTGTCCCCTCAATGTGTTTGTTTAGCACACTTCCTCATCTATTGTCTTTGCACCATGGTTTTGACCACCATGACGATCTCAACATATTAAAAAGGCCTACTTTGAGGGAATGTGCTGAGTGGAGGGGGTGGCTTCCCATTTTGGCTCTCAAAAATTTGGAGATGTAGCCTAGAGGCATGTTGGGGAGAGCCTGGAATGCCCAGACAAAAAGGATATGCTTACTTCAGCCAGAATTTGGAAGTCACTGAAAACTTTGTCATCTGGGGAGGGATGGAGAAATTCAACCTTGGCAGGATCCATTTGCCAGCAGTGTCCAAGGTATTCCGGAACAGTGGGAAGTGGGAGGTAGACACCTAATACTGAGGGCTGGCTGTATTAGTCTGGGAGGAGAAGAAAAGGGTCCTAAGCTAGGAGGGTGGCAGTAGGGAAGAATGCTTGGGTAGGAGAGACAATGCAAGATACCCATGTTTCTGAATTTGATGTCAAAGAAAATGGTGGGTCTTTCTAAAGGCAACAGAGGGATCTGGAGGAGGAGCTGGCTTATGGGGAGGTGGGGTAAAGGTAGTTAGAGAGAGAGAGAAAGAGAGTAGAAGCAGAGCATTTCTTTTGCTTATGAGATGCTAATAGGAGGAAAACTTAGAATTTTGTATGCAAACTCTAGGCTCGGTTGCCAGAAGCAGACCCTGAGATGAGGATTTGCATGCAAGTGAATGGTGAAGAAGCCCTCCCAGGGGAGACCCGCAAAGAAGGAGGGGAAGTAGGAAAAGAGAAAGGAAGAAGACGGGCAAGGGCACACTCAGGCGAGTCGCAGCCTTAGCCCAATCTGCAGGGGAGTTCTGGAGGGTCAATTGTGCCTCCGAATTGCCCCACCATGGGTAAAAGAGCTAGGTTTCATGCGTCTGCCTCCAGCGGTCAGTGACGGAGAGTCACGCAGGTACCTCCAGTTCCCTGCACATGCGTGCAAAGTGGCTCTCTACTTTTAGTCTGGGGGCTGTCCTCCCAAAGCAGAGCATAGGTGCTAGGTGTTTGAAGTAAGAGCACAGTGAAGGGGGCAGAGTACGCAGACAGAGGATCAACAGGGATCCAAGGGGGTCTGGGTGGAGCACTGACACCATCTGCTATTACAATGAGCGCTGTCTTGAGAAAGAATAGTGGCTTGCCAGTGAACGTTCTGACCTGGCTGGTCCTTGCTCTCCTCCAACCATCTGCTACTTCAATGAATAGGGTTTGGGAGCCTGGGTCAATGTGTTTGCAGACTTCGTGTTAGATTCACCTTTTGCCATGGAGAAGGGGAAGCCAGAAAGTGTTTCTCCATGTGGAGCACCCAGTGGGCTAGATTGTGCCCTGGCAGTTGGCACATCCCTGAGGCTCTGATTTGGGGGACAGGGAGCCTGTAGAGGGCTCTGAGTTTTAGCCCATTATTAGTTTCAGTGCTGAGGTTTCTGAGACAGCCATTAGTGCATTGGCCCTCTGGCAGCCCTCTCTAAGGTGGCCACTTGTCAGCAGTCAGGAGACCAGCCCTTGCCCACTTGCTGATACTCTCAGCCTATTAGACCTCCTGGAAGATGCAGGAAGTGGAGGACACAGGTGCGCTGCAGTCACATGTGTATTGCTTTGACTTAGAGTGCACTGGGACTGAACCTGAAAGTGGGAAGGGGTAGAGAGGATGCCTCCTCCTTCCTTGTAAATACATCAATAAATAAATAAGAATAAAAGCAATGGGAATGCAAAGAGAGACTAAAGAGACGCCGCAGACCTACTGGGTCACCATCTCACTCATTTAGGCCTGTGCCTATGCCCTGAGTATTGGGTAAAGTTCCAGGCCAGGACTTCAGACAAGCCAACGAATGAAAGGTTAACTCCTGCATAAAGAGGATATTCAGGATCCCACTCCAGCCTCTGGCTGGCTTCTATTCTAATGGGTCCATGCCTATGGCATACCAGTTGTTAAACATACTTTGCATCTCAGCCCTGTGTATATCCATTCCTCCCCCCCATCACCCCTCTTCTATCACCTCAGCTGGTCCCTACACACTTAACTCAAGAAGGGAAAGAAGCAGGCCTGATTTTGCCCTCAGCGTCCAAGAAGCAGACAAGAAAACAGTAGATACCCAAGAGTTGGCTGTCTTGTCCCCAAAGCCTAGATGCCATACCTTTGTTTCTCTTCCTGTCAGAGAGCAGTGAACTGTGTGATTTTGAGCTGCCCATCTAGGGACAACCTTGTTTTCAATGGAGCAAGATTGTCAAGGTGGTACCTTCTTCCAGTGTGGACCGCCCCAATATCTCTCAGCCAGCCCCCCTAAGCATTCCCACTCTCAGGTTTTTCTGAGGTTTGGCATCCTTCCAATCCCATAGGAATTCAGCTGATAAATAAATTCATACTCAAAGGTTATTGACTTAATCTGTCATCTCCATCCAGGAGCTATTTGCACTGAAAAGAGATCCACCAGGGAGAGGATTATATTTAACTTCAAAGAATGCCTTCCTAATGGTGGGGTTTCAGGCAGTGTGGCCTTTGGGCAGCTCCTTCAGATCACCTTGGAGGTGACCTTTCTCTCAGCAAATTCATGCTGCAGGAACTTCCCATTTTCAGTGTGCACCAAAATGACCTGGGGTGCTTGTGAAAGACTGCAGATTCCTGGACCCTAGAGATTTAAATCCCAGGATAGGAACCTGTACTTTAATCCACTCATCACTTTCTGATGAAAGTGATCCATAGACCATATTTTGAAAAGACTACTAGACCATATTTTGAAAAGACTACTCGGCTATCCTATTAGTTTGCTTGGGCTAGCATAACGAAATACCAGTCTGCGTGGTTGAAACAGAGAAATGCGTTTTCCCACAGTTCTGGAAGCTACAAGTCCAAAATCAAGATGTCAGCAGGTTTGATTTCACCTGAGGCCTCTCTCCTTGGCTTGCAGATGGCCACCTTCTCCCTGTGTCCCCACATGGGCTTTCCTCTGTGCATGCACACCCCTGGTATCTCTCTGTGTGTCCAAATATTCTCCTCTTATAAGAACACCAGCCCCCTTTAGAAAAAGCCTGTGTTCTTGCCGACCTTGGATTAAGCCAACCCTAACGACCTTATATGAACGTAATTACCTCTTTAAAAAAGACCCTATCTGCAAATACAGTCACATTCTGAAGTACAAGTACTGGCGGTTAGGGTTTCAGCATATGAAGCTTGGGGGGTACACAATATACAATTCTGCCCATAACAGGAAGGTAGAAATAAAAATAAATGAGGCATTTATGAAGGGGCAGTAGGAACTGCGAAGTTCTCCCCTCTCTTCAGTAACTGCAAGAGAGAAAATATACCCAAGTTGAAAGAGATTGTGCAGAAAGCACCGGGGATCAGTCAGCTAGGGAGAGGTACAGCGGCCCCTATTGACACTCTGGCCTCTGTTTAGGAAACCACCTTGGCTCACCCTCTAAATTGCCTTTCCTGTTGTTATTCCTCCCTAGGTTTAGAAACACTTTCTTCTTTCAGCTTCATGGGAGAGAACAGTCTTTGGCACTGGCACCAGCGTGGCTGCCCGAGGCAGCCCTTGCCTCCGCCTTCGAGGATGTTTCTTTCCCCAGAAAAAAGCGAAGACCCTTCAACCTCCCCATTCATCATCACCACGGGCAATCTAATTACAGCCTTGTCTTAAAAGAGGAACTCATTTACAATTGAGACTTCTTCCTTATGAAAATGTAACATCTTGAACTATGTTTTTATGGCCCCCTTTTACAAAAATAAAAAAGGAAATTAATTAATTTCCTCGTACACAGGAAAGACTCATGAGGTCTTGCCGGCTGTGCGCAGAAAGGATGTGCGCTCCCTCTGTCTCTCTCTCTCTTTCTCTCTCTCTCTCTCTCTCTCTCTCTCTCTCTCTCTCTCTGGGCCTCCTGCTGTGTGACAGTGAAATGCTAAAATGATTTTGGCAGGAGAATATTCTCAAAGGCTGTTTTTATTTCAGCAGCAGAAGAGTATCTCAGAACGCAGGCTGCACCTCTGCCCTGTGGGGCTGTTTCTAATTGCACGAGGTGAGCTGCAGAAATCCTTCCCCCAGCCGGATGGGGAGAAAGTGGTAAGAAACCTAAGGAAGATAATCGTGTCTGCCACACTCAGCGCTCACCACTTAAAGGAATTAACTTGTTGGAATGAAATATTTCTATGGATGCAGAAAACTATGCATTAGAATAATGAGGCTAACCCCTTCTTACGCATTGCAATCACTGGGGTTTGTTTCTTCCCTCTCTAATCACAACATGCTATCTTCCTCCTTGCTCACACCTCTGTAGGCAAGACTGGCTGCGAATACTTTAGATTATCACCTTCTCATTTTCAGTGTGAAATAATTGCCCAAGGATGG
The DNA here is from genome assembly GCF_049350105.2 of Macaca mulatta. Taxonomy (NCBI): domain Eukaryota; kingdom Metazoa; phylum Chordata; class Mammalia; order Primates; family Cercopithecidae; genus Macaca; species Macaca mulatta. The sequence goes on from NC_133426.1 coordinate 39,016,464, forward strand.
AAACTGACAAACAAGAATGTGGATTTCAGAAAGCAGCCCTTTTGTTATTTAAGATAGCCAAACTAAAATGGAGACAGGTGGATTGTGTGCCATCAACTTCCCCCATCCTCACACTTCCCCCTTTAGAAAAAGCCTTGTGCTTTTGCAGACCTGGATTGATTTGAAACTTGAAAGACAGTTGAGATACTGATGTGTTTAATTAAAAACCTATGCTATACAACAGCATAAGGGTATGAGGCTCTGGGGATAAGCCTCATGGCTTTCCCTCTTGGTGCCACCAAAGGCTGTGTGACCTTTGGCAAATTATTGAACCTCTCTGTGCTTCGGATGATAATTATGCTTTATAGGATGGTGAGGTTTAAATGAGTCAATACATGCCAAGTGCTTAGAACAATGATCAACATATAGTACACACTCCCTAAATATCAGTTATTCTTATTTATACTCTTGGAAAGGAAAGAGAGGCTGCCTTCCTTCTCTCTTTCAGGAATATTAAGCATTGTGCTCCTGCCCTCAGGGAGCTTTAGTTCAGTGCATGTGCCAGATGTGTAAACAACTCATTATAAGACACATTTAAATAAATGCTGAGTAAAGATAATAGCAACATGGTATGGGTGTCCTAAGAGGAGACACGCTTAATTGTGGATTGTGGACCACAACATGGAGGAGGTGGCATTTGAGCTGGACCTTGATGGAACAAACAGTCTCTGTAAGCAGAGAACAAAAGAAAGGTGTTCCAGGCTGTGGGAGAAGTAAGGACACAGGCAAAGGGAGGAGAGAGTGCATGACATCTTTAGAGAAAGGCAAGGATGCCTGTGACATGGATGGTAGTTGGAGGCCTCCTCTGTCCTGCAACAACCTAGCATCTTGATTTTTATTTTCAGGTAAAAGAACTGCAAATGATATTGGAGTAATTAAGTGTTCCCCATAATTTTTTTCCCTGAAACAATCTGAAAAATAATGTTTAGTGATGAGCAAAGTCCTATAGCTACCAACTACAATTTAGCAGAAACCCCCCACCACCCCCTCCCACACACATACAATTCTGTCCATACAGGTCATTTATTACACCCGGAGAAATCTTTGTAGTCACCACAAAAGTGCAGCTACCTCTGGGGTATGATGCAGCTGCTATTTAACTGTCACGTAACATGACAATCTAGTGTCCTATTAGAGCTAAAATTTAATTGTGAAGACGGGTACCATATTTAACTGCAATCCTGGGGGGAATTTAGGTTGACAGGCTGTAATTACCCAAACTGGAACCTGGCCAGGACACACCTACTCTTTGCCAAAAGAGCTATGGGGGTTTTAACCGCCACAGGCCTTGGGAAGCCAGCAGTTCTGTAGGGTGGTGAAGCAGCACTTGCAGCCCCACAGCGCCCCCTAACAAAGCTCCGGGCAAGTGCAGGCTGTCTAGGGAGCAGGCCTTTTCTGACCCTCCAAACGTGCAGTTTCCCCCCAAATCCCCTCTCTGCCCCTACCTGGCTCCAATCCATCAGGGGTTATCAGAAACTTTCCATTTTAGGTTGTGTGACTGTGGTCCTGCAGTCAGGTTCTTGCTGGGTCTTATCTGTGTCTGTCTGTCCTGTGTGTCTCTCCCCAAGTCCTGCTGTTTTTCTCTTATCATGACAGAAGTGCTTGTCCTGATAAAATAACTACCCACCAGAGCACAGTGGTTCTCATCACCAGCTGCCATTTCTACATAGAGATCAATTAGAGGCATCTTTTTGTTGGGGAGGTGGTCAGGCCAACTTACTAAAAATCCCATTCGGATTCTTTCTGCAAAATGCATTGTGTTTTGGTCTTCCAATGCGGTTCTTACTAGAAAAAATGAAAATTGGGTCAAGAAGAGGTGGAAATACGGCTCGCCAGTGTCACTGAAGAGTTAAAAAGGAGAAAGTTCTGGGCTGCAAGCAGCAGTGTAAATAAATGTGGTCTTAATTTAAGGTTATGGATTTTTAAAAAGCCTTGCTTTTTGTCTTCAGAAGTCTTTGCATTCATATCAGTTAAAAAATGATTTAGACAGAAAATAAATGTTGGAGCAAACTCAAATTATTATGTGCATTTTAAATAAACCTGTGTTTTCTGCCGCAGACATAGCATATGAATAATAACATTAATAATGATCACGATAATTTGTCAACTGATGATCTTTTCCCTCAGACCTTCCAGGCTGTTGGTTCCTGGCCCTGCTATTTAACTTAGCCAACCTGTTCTTCATGAGGAGAGCTGATGATAATAGCCCTCACTTCCTCTGCAGGGTGAAAAGGTAGAAAAGCCCGCTGTTATATTCCCAGATTGTTCTAATTAGCTGTGTGACCTTGGGCAGGTTGCTTCACTTCTCTGGCCAGCTATCAAAGAATGGAATGCTTTCTAAAGGGAATCAGCAGAAATATAATGTGTAAAATCAAAAGCAATACAGTAATGTCATCTGGGAAGATCTTTTTTCCCCTTTTTAGGATACAAGTGGTAAAAAAAAGAAGCAGACTCAAAAAGCAATTATTGGTCAAGGCACAGGAGGAAGTTACATTAAGACTAATTTTTAGAGACAGGTGGGATGGTTTTCTGCTCAGTTTCTAAGGCCATGCGCACATTCATACACACATAGGTATACTTTGGTCAGTGGGAAATCTGCTTAAAATGCTCACTTTTTTTTCTTCCCTGAAGAAAGATTTTCAGTGTTCTACAAAGGCAACAGCAACAAACACAACATCAAAATATTATTATCTATTTAATTCTCCTAATAAATAGCATAATACTGTCTAGATACTACCAGCGTAACAATAATATACTAGGTTGAGAGATCAAAAAGAGTTTAATATCAGAAATGTCACGATTCAAACTAATGATGTATACACAGTATGTACGTAAGGTATGTGTAGATAGATAGATAGATAGATAGATAGATAGATAGATAGATAGATAATACAGTCCAGAAAACTATAATTCTTCTATGTTTTTATTTCTCTGACAAATCTCAGAAAAAAATTGGTAAACTCTTCATATTCCCATTCTAATAGTTAGCAAGAGATGACGTAAGACTTACTAACAGAAGACACTTTGGAATCTCAGGTTACATTTCTCAACATGGGTCAGGCCCTGATGCGTCTCTGTAAAAGTATAACCAGAAGTTGGCATGTGGGAAGGTCACTTAGAGGCACTGGTGGGGTAGTTGGCTCCCACCAAAGGGGAAGGGTGCCCTGAGCACTTGGTGAGGGTGATCCCAGTGGAGATTAGCTCAGTGAGACCTCTTTGCACAGCTTCACTCAGACATTTGAGATTGCAATATATGTCCCTGGGGAGAGATCCTTTTTTCGTTAAGAATTCATTAGAGTTAATTGGCAATTATTTTTTATTAGCAATTAAAAAATAAAAATACAAGTATTATACCCAATAATGATTTCAGGGGCAGCTAATGTGATGGAATGTTCCAGGATATTTTCAAAAGAAAAAGACAGGGCTGCTAAGGGTAGGGAAGCTCTCATGAATAAAGTGGGTAGATTCCAAAATGAGTACTAAAATAATGATTTCAGATAGGAACAATCAAATTTACCACTGATTGAATTTTTTACTTCCTTATTTTTATTTCTGTGTCTATTTGTTGCTTCTTCCACCCCTGTAAAACAGCCAGAACAACTAGATGAAGTGTTCCCTAAAACATATTTTTCAGTGGTGATGACTATCAGTTTTCATTGTAGAAACATCAGTAAATTATGAAAAAGTACAAAATAAGAAAATAAAAATCACCTATAGTCTCATCATTCAAAAGGTATCATCGCAGAGTACTTTTACACAGGTTTTCACACAGGCGTGCATATGCACGCACGCACATACACACACGCACACTTTTAAAATGCTCAAAAATCAAATCATTCTTTATTCCCTATTTCCAACTTTCTTTTTTCAATTAGTGGCAACAACATGTCATGGACACTTTTCCATATCAATAAAGCTATATATCTTTTCAAAGTGACTACATACTATTCCACTGTATGCCTCACCAATCAGCTACCCATGAATATTTAGATTGCTTCCACTTTTGCCACTGTAAACCTCACTGAGATGACCAATCTTGTCATACACATCTCTGTGTACTTGTTTGATTATTCCTAAAGGTAGAATCTGTGAGTCAGAGGACAAGGCTTTTGTTATTCATTGTCAAAGCATTCTTCAGAAAGTCTGTACCTATTTACTAGCCCATTAATGACAAATGGAAATGCCCATTTCCTCTCACTTTGCCTGGATATGATCAATATGTTTAATCTTTGCCAATCTGATAAACAAAAGGGAGTCTGTGGTGCTGTTTTATTTGGCATCTCTTTGATTACCAGTGAGACTGAACCTCTTCAGTCTTCATATACAGTTGATTTGTGTTTCTTCTTTTGTGTATTGCCTACTCATGCCTTTTGCCTTTATTGATTATAAGAGCACTTTACATATTAAGGATACTCTTCTTTCAGCTGTCTTCTATGTAAAAAATCTTTTTCCCAGATTTTTACTTGTCTTTTAATGGTTTCTGGCTATTTTTCAATATCAAAGTTTTACTTTTTTTATTTATTTATTTTTTTTTGAGATGGAGTTTTACTATTTTGCCCAGGCTGGAGTACAATGGCATGATCTCAGCTCACTGCAACCTCCGCCTTCCAGGCTTAAGCAATTCTCATGCCTCAGCCTCCTGAGTAGCTGGGACTACAGGTGCGTGCCACCACACCTGGCTATTTTTTTTGTATTTTTAGTAGAGACGGGGTTTCACCATGTTGGGCAGACTGGTCTCGAACTCCTGATCTCAGGTGATCCACCCATCTCGGCCTCCCAAAGTGCTGGGATTATAGGCATGAGTAATCCACCGCACCCAGCCCAAAGTTTTACATTTTTATGTACTAAAACAGTTAACTTTTTCCATAGGGGTTCAGTCTTCAGGGTTACTGTAGAAACTGTATCATATTCATCTGCATTTTATTTTTCCCACCATATTGAGGTATAATACAATTACATCTCTTTTTTTCCCTCTAAAAAAGCATTCTCATTACTTTCCAGAGGTTCTGAAGTGAAAGTATAAGGGACCTGGGAAACCAAAGCAGAGGAAACACGACTATTAATAACAACACTTGACATTTCTATTTTCAGTGTGCTATAGGATCACTAATTAATGCCCCTCCTTAGCTTAGCCCCAGGGGTTACCCTGACTGACATTAATTCACCCTACCTGACACTGAGACCTGGGAGTGGGGAGGCTGTGGCATTCCATCTGATGGGCACTACTCTCTCTGGCCAGGACTTAAAGCCAAGCTCCTGATTCCCCAACTGCGCTTAAATCAAGGTGAGACAATTCCTTCATGTGGGCTGGCAGATTTCCAGGATGCAATGAGACCGTCATTGGAATGAGTTCTCTGGGTGAAAGATCACTGCTGTTCCTTCTCCCCACCCCAGAAAAGGAAATTCATATACCAAACAGGATGGTTTGTAACCTGGTGCCACTTCTGAACTCTCTGTTAATTTTTGACAATTGGATGATTACTACAAGAGTTAAGGAGGGCAAAGTATAAAGGAGGGAATGAGTGGAAGGAAAATGCCTCCAAACTTGGTGAATGGGGTGCTCCAGAAGGTGATCTAAAGGCCACCTCACATGAAACTCATTCATACCACAAAGACTGATTGGGGTTACCTTGTGTGCCAGGCACTGGGCTAGGAGCTGGGGAAACAATGATGTTTTGCAGCCACAATAAAGTCCGATAGAGACTATTATGGGTGTGGCACAGAGGAAAAGGTTCCTAGAGGGGGTAGCCTCTCTGCTGACATTCAATAGATGATAGGAGCCCATAAGGGAAGGAAAAATCTATGGCAGTGAGAGATCTGGAGGCATGCAAAATTTTTAAGAACAGTGGATTGAGTGGGAATGAAGTCAGGAGAGCCAGGGTCAGAAAAATGTAAGTATCTACAGCAGTGTTTCTTACACTACCTGTGCAGAAGGATCAGGGATTCTCCCGCCAATGTGTAGCAGATTAATACTTATGGAATCAAATGCAATAAAAACTAATTAACAAAAAGTCCAATAAGACATTCAAAATACAAGCCTCATTTTTTGTAGTAGATTCAGCAAACAAAAATTACTCTGCCAAATTGCTACAAAAGTTTCTATTATTCTCAGTTTCTGTACTCCTCTCCCTGCAGACCAGCAACAGTTGGCCTACTGGTCCCAGTCCACACACGCTTTTTGAGTAGCACTGAGCTAGAACACTCAAGGGAAGGAGATGGGGTCGGCAGTGTCAAATGCTGCCAAGATGTTCAGTAAAATGAGGTCCTGTAAGTATCCTTTGAATGTAGCAACAAATAGGGAGTCACAAAAAGCAATTTCAACAGAGTGGTTGAGACAGAAGCCAGACCCAGTGAATCGAGGAGTTCCTGAGTGTTCACAGTGACTAACAAATATGTGGAAGCAAAGATAAACTAAACCATGAAACACTTATGCTTTATATTGATAAACATCATCCTTGTTTACACAACACAGTTAACAAAAAATCTATGTTGTGACATGGAATAAAGACAGTAAATGGATGGAGTGTATAGTATAGTAGAAAATATCTCAGTCTGAAGTCCAGAAGCCTGTATTTTCAAGTAGAGTCAGACAATTAGTATAAGCCGTGTGACCTTGGACGAGTCATGCACCCACTCTGATCCTCAGTTTCCTTCTCTGCCAAATGAGGGGATTGGACAAGATCTCTCCCTCTCTTTGTTTCTAGCATTTGCATTCCATGATCTTAATTTTAAATAGTCACTGCAAATATTAATGCTCCTCAAAATGACCCAACTTATTTGGAGTTCTTGAGTTCTACTGAATCTAGCTGTGCACCTTCAAGAGCTCACCCACTGCCTGCAGACAGGTGCCAGCAAAAACCTTCTCACTTGAGAACAGCTGGTAAGATAAACCTGCCCTACATCTCCTCCCTCCGCCCCCATCAAAGATTTATGAATCACAAACCCTATAATTAAAAGTATAGGTTCAATCTGAAACAGGAATGGAAGCCAAACTGGAACTCAGAAGCATCAGGAATGCTGAGAATTCAGCTTCAGAACCACAAAGTGGCTTCTGAACTCCCCAGATTTCTAACACTTGATTAGATTGGTTTGCAGGAAAGTCATGTTCTGCTGCCCTAGGGGAAAGAACATAGAAACCATGGGTTCCGTGACCTCCTGGAAGCCAGATGATCCATGGGAGGCTGCCACTGGCCTCTGGAGTTAGACAAAGCCAAGTTCAAAGCCAAGTTCAAAGCCAAGTTTTGTCTTGGAAACTTGTCAATCCCGGACTTCTTATGCTAAGACCCTAACGTTCATGGCAATGGTATAGAGCTCGCTGCAGGGCTGGGCTGGAAAGGAAGAAAAGAATGTGAAGGTGTCCTTGAGCTGTTCTGGGCTTTGAAAAAGGTAATAGAAAAGAGAGTAGGGAAGAAGATGGGGAGCAAAGTCATGGTATTGGTGCAAGCTGGGGAAGGAACAGGCATGCAGCAGTGGGCTGATTTTTTTTTCTACCTGAACCCCTCTGAAGTGTCAGGGATGCTGGCTGGATTCTTGGTCCCCATCCTTGTCCTTTCTATAGCTAAGAAATTGGCCTGTCGTCTTCTCTTTACAATCCCTGATATCACAGCTTCCAAATTCACCAAATCATAAAGTGTCATTGCAGGTCTTTCTCACATCCATTATGTATTATCTTTGAACATTACTCCTAGCTTTATAGACCTTACTATGACTGTCCCCTGCATTTTTTCTGGGCAAAGTTGTCAGAGGCACTGTGTGGTCACACACACACACACATACACACACACGCACACTTTATTTAGTCAGAGCAGAAGAAAGCCTTTCAGTGGATCCAGGTAAACAATGAATTGCCGTGTGCTCTCTGCAGAGGGGCTCCCTGATAATCAGCAGGGTTGAAAGCAGCGGCTATTTTCTGTGGGTCCCCTTGTAGCCTCTCATTACCCTCTGCCTATTAGTGAAACTGGAACAAGCCATTTGGGTGGTTGCAACCAGATCTGGCTAAAGGAGTGCCCAGCTGTTGCTCTTTCCTCTCTCTGGTTTTCAGTCCCCGTGATGTGGACTCATTATGGCTGTGATCGTTGCTGATGACATTAATGCACTGCGCTGCTTCTCCATCGCATGTGCCATCTGCTCCCATCAGCCCTGTGGGGTAAGTGGTAGGTAATTGTTTCCCATCGGTAGTCCATTTTCTCAGATAAAGGATGTGAGATTCAAAAATAAACATCCACTCTGAGTCATTGCAACAAGGCCAGTGTGGATCTGGGAGCAGCCACCCCATCTACCGCAAGTAGTGGGTGAGGCTGCTTTCCCCGTAATTCAAGTCGAAGGGCAATTTGATTCATTAACGATGACTCTGAGGGAGGAGGAGGTTCAGGGAGAGAGCAGAGACAAAAAAAATCCTGAGGGTTCTTATAAACCAGCAGGGTCAATGCAAAAGAGAAAGGGAGAGATGGAGAGAGAAATTGGTGATTCATCAGCACTAGCTGATTTAGCAGCACTAGGCTTGCTAGTGGATGGGAATGTAAGATAAGAGCACATGTCATTTCAGCCGTGGGAAACAAGCTTGGGCTCTACAACCTCAGCTTCTTCGTTAGCTGTGGCCACAGCTGACTCACCAAGGACCACTGGTTCCAGACCAGAATTGAAAATTCCTCATATGGGCAAGTGTGGGCAGGGCTTGGAAGGTGGGCAAGCAGATAGGGAAGGATGGGGAAATGCCAAAGAAGAACAAAAAGCCCAGCTCACAGAAATTATCATGGGGGAGAAACATGATTTACTTACATGTTCCCAGACTCCCAAGATGACTGATAGGATTTGCTTTTGTTGTTGTTGTTGTTGTAAAAAAAAAAAAAAAAGAGGGAATTGCATCTTAGAGCTCACTTTTAACCTGTTTTCTCTTAAGAATTGCCATGGCTGGGCAGATCACGAGGTCAGGAGATCAAGGCCATCCCGGCTAATATGGGGAAACCCCATCTCTATTAAAAATACAAAAGTTAGCTGGACGTGGTGGTGGGCGCCTGCTGTAGTGCCAGCTACTTGGGAGGCTGAGGCAAGAGAATGGTGTGAACCTGGGAGGCGGAGCTTGCAGTGAGCCAAGATTGAGCCACTGCACTCCAGCCTGGGCAACAGAGTGAGACTCCATCACAAAAAAAAAAAAAAAAGAAGAAGAATTGCCATGGCATCCTCAGTTTGACCTTCACCTCCCCTCAAACCTCATCTCCACATACATCAGTCATGTATTAAATAAATATTTCCTGCACTCCTGCTGGATGCCAGGCACTGTGCTCACTGGGGAGTTACTATGGGCCTCTGGAGCTGGACTGGCCCAGATTTGCCATTTGTTAGTGCTATCTTGTGCAAAGCTGTAAGTGCTCTGAAGTCATATTTCTTCATCTCTACAATGGGATAATTGCATCAGTTTCCTACGATTGTCATGAGAATTGAGTGAGAGAATGTGTGTTGAGCCAGGTCAGAGGCAAAAGGGCCCTCCATAAACACAGGGGTTGAAATGATGAGTTTCCCTTCTCTTTCCCTTCCCCTTTCTCCACATTTCCTTTCATGCATGGGGTCCTCTCACATCTCCTCCACCAGCTCTGACCTGCAGCTCACACGTGCTGGCTCAGGCCCTGATTTCATATCTCCTCTGCCCACCTACTTGTCCTCACTTGTGGGACTGTCCCATCCCTCGCTGCATGGGCAAGGTGGGGACAGGGATTTCCTCCTAGGTCCCTTCACAGGCAGCTTAGCTGGTCTGTGGGTCTTGCGCTCCAGCTGCCTTCATGCCAATCCAGGGCTGCTCGAGTCATGAGAACGAGATTCCCCAACACCAGGCTTGCTCCAGTCACAGCGAGGCCCACTAATTGATTCATGTTATTTTATTTTCTGTACTGGTGGTTAGGGCCTCAAGCAATTTTATGCAAATTTATGAACCTTATGCAAATGAGGGCATCCCTAGACTAATTGCACACAAATGGAAGCTTTGTGGGTACCTCCCCCATTCAAGTGTGCCCTGATTCCTTCTCATCCCTTAAATTATTCCCAAAGTTCCCCATCACCAAATGTCCCTAAGATCAGCAGCCTCCTCTCCTCCCTGCCTCCCCACCCCATGGGCTTCTCAGTGGCTGTTTGGGGATTTTCAGGGACAGTGTCAGCCTTGTTTGCAAGAGCTCATGGCTGCCTCATGCCCCAGGAAACCATAACCTGGGAGAAAAGCCCCCTAGCTTATATTAAAATTCATTTGAATCCCACCCAGTTCCCTCTTCCAATCCTCCCAGGGGAAGTGAGACCAGCCCAGAGCAGCCTAGAACCTGCCAGAGGCTCATATAGCTGTCCCCTCTAGGTTGGGGCAAGGCTGTGTGTGGCCACTCCACTTCCAGGAGGCCCACTCCTCAATCTTAGGCCCATTCTTGGTCCCAGCTCTCTGACAACTAATTCTCAGGAAGGTGTTATCTTAGGTGCGGTTCCCTAGAGACAGACAGAGTTCAAGATAGAAACTGAGCCAGAAGCTCTGGAGTGTGAGAGCACCACACAGTTAACCACCTTGAGGAAAGGTGGTGAGTTTTTGTATTTCCCCTTCCCCTTTGACAGGCAATGGCTGCCAGTAGCCCCAGGGGGCAGGATGGTAACCTCTGGAGCATTTTTGGGGCGAGAGGGCTCCCATCTTGGAAAGAGGTCAGCTAACATTCAGCAGCTGGGGGATGGGTGCGCCAGCCCAGGTGAGGGACCAGCAGCATCTCCTAGAGGCATACTTGTTTGTTTAACTTAATTGAACTTCAACATCCCTGTAAAGCAGGTATTTACATGATTTCCATTTCATAAATGCGGTACCTAATGCTCAGGGCAGGTTGCTACCTGCTTCCACAGTGCACCTTCTAAATGAGACAGAATAGACAGACTGAGGCTTTGAACCTGGACCCGCTGGCTCTCCTGCTAGCCACCTGTCCAGCCTGCCAGTGGGCCACGACTTCTGTCTCCAGCCCCTCTCAAGTCCAGGAACAGGATGTGTTGCTTCAAAACTCTTTAATACACCTGACTTTTCTCTATGGTCCTCCTTCCCTTATTCTCCCTTTTATATGGCTTCTTTTTTACAAAGTTCCTCATAGAAATGTGTGTGTGTGTGTGTCTGCATGCACACGCTGAGGAGTGTGGCACTGGAGTCTAAAAGGACAAGAAGCAGAACCAAAGCTCTTCTGTCCTCTCTTCCTCCTTCTTTTCTGTTCCCTTTCCTTTCAAACCCTTGGGTCCCATTTCCCCTCCTCCTCCTCCTCTTTCTCATAGCCTTCCCTCTTCCCTTCCTTTTCTCCTTGGCCCCTTTCTGCCAACTTCATTTTCCTTCCTCTGTCTCCTCTTCTTCTCCCTGCCCTTCAACTTCACCCTGCATCCTCACTTCCTTTCTCCTCCTCCCCTTTCTCTTTCCTCCCTCTCCTTCCCACCCACTCCTTCTCATCCCTCTCACCTTTTCCTCTTCCTTTCCCCATCCCACTTTCCTTCTTTCCTCTCCTTTCCCGTCCTTTCTGCCCTATCTTACTCCATTTTTCTCTCTTCTCTTTCTCCCTCCTGCTCCCTCCATTTCCACCCCCACCAGCTTCCTTCCTTCTTCTCTCCTTCATCCTCCTATTCCCTTCCTTCTTTTCTGCCACTTTCCTCCCCTCACCCTACACCCCTGCCTTAGAGGACTGCCACCCTTGCCCCAGTCCCCGCCCTAGATGAGCCAACGTCTGTCCTGAGCAGCTCAGGGCAGATTCTCCTGTGGCGCGGGGAAGGCGGCTTGTCTTGCCCTCTCAGGGCGCTAGGTGTTTGCCGACAGCGGTATCCACCCTCCTGCGCCAGCTGGGGCAGGGAGGGAGGCTCGTGGCGGACGGGCGGCCTTGAGTGGGGGGAACCCTACGTGGCGCGCCGGAGCCGCGGGGGCTTCCAGAGGTCCCGGCAGAGCCAGAGACCTTACCGGGAGCCGCCTCCGGTGAAGCAGTCTAGCTCGCCGGCCTCGCTTGCCTGGGAAGGCGAAGAACAGGAGCTGAGTGGGAGAGAAGAGCGGCTGGGAGTGGGGGAATCACTTTATCTTGATTCGTGGAAACAGCCGTGCCGCCAGGCAGCCCAGGCCACAGGATAGTTAAAGGAGGAATGCTTTGCGGACCCGCGCGTCTGCGAGAAGAGAAAAGGAAGCCGCGATGCCCGGCGCTGGGCGCATCTGCCCCACACTCGCCGCGCTTTGAATGGGCAGCAAGGCCCGGGGTCTTGACTCCCTTAGGTTCTCTTTATTGCCGAAGGCCCAGTGTTCCCCCCAGAGTATTTCCTCTCCATCACGCCAGCCTTGGTCCAAAGGAAGCCACTAGCCCTGTGCCCCCTCCCAGCTTCCCCTTCGCCCACCCTCCTGGATTATCTTTATTACTAGGCTCTGGCTTTCCTTCCTGACTCCCTCACTCCCTTGCAAACTCTCTCCCCTCTTTTGAATTTTATTCCCTACTTCCACGGTTGAAACTTGTCTACTCAGACAAATTCCACTATTACCTCTAATGACAGCATACAACTCTGGAGCTCTCAAAGTTTAAGAATTACCTTCACATGAATTTGCTCATGTTATTTCTACGGATATTCACTCCAGGACGCAAAGCAGACATTAGCCCCATTTTACATAGTAGGCAAATGAAGCTAGGGTGGGGATGTCAGAGGTCCTCGCAGGACTGCCGTGTAGGATGTTCAGACTGTGCACTCTACAAGAGTTGTACATTGAGGGAACTATTCAAATGGGAGGTATATGCTTATATATGAGAATGCTCAAGCAGTACAGAACTGTTAGTCCTCCAGGTCAAATCTGGAAGCAGTGTTGGAGATGTTCCATCCCTTCTTGCAGAAATCCACAAAACTTTCACACATTCATGAGAACATGTATATGACACAAACAGGGCCTTGAGAAGCACACACACATTTCTGCCTGCCTTCTTGCATGGTTGAGCTTCCTTACTCTTGTTCTTGCACCTTTGCCATGAGAACGGGTTAAGGTAGCCTGCTGAAGAATGAGACAAGTGAAGCAGAGCTGAGTTGGCTCAGTCGCTCCAGTTGAAGCTTTCAGATATATGAGAGCTCAGCCCAGATCACCAAAGCCTCCTAGCTGACACACAGCTCACCAGAGGCACGCAAGTGAGTTGCACGCAGCTAAGTCCAGCTCAGATCAGTAGAACCACACAGCCAATCTAAAGACTCATTAGTAAAAACAGTTATTGTTTTAAGCCACTATGTTTTGGAAGGTTTCTTGCACAGTAATATCTGACTGATGCAGATAGAAAGATAACCTTTTACTAGAAGCAGCAGAAGTGTTGGAAGTCTCACTTCAAACAGCAGCTCATCAGAGTAGAGACAGAAAGAGAATGAAGATTCACAGTGTATGGCTTGCTTGGTTCTTCCCAGCTTGCAGAGTGCCTTCACAAGCATTCCTGTTTGATTCTTTTTTTTTCTGATTCTTAAAGAACCCCTGGAAGTGGGGGTAGGCAGCTGTTTTATCCGTATTTGTCAGATGAGAAAACTGAGTCTCAGACAAGTTGCATGACTTGCCTAAGGGGTCAGTAGCTAGTAAGGGATGGAGCCAAGACTACCAGGCCGTTTGGCTCCAGCCCTGTGCTCTTGGCACTGCCCTGTGCTAGAAACAGGGTTTGTTGAAACAGGGGCTCAAGGGAGAGCTGCTGATGCTTGTGGCCAGGAAGCAGAAGGTCAGATGGAAAAGCTCCTTATTGAGTGTGTACCTGGAGTGGAGAGGAGGATGGAGGGCGGGCCTGGACTGAGGATTTGGATCTCCTGGTGAAGCAAGAAGAGGAGAACAGGGACTGCTGGAAAGAGAGAGCTAGATCTACAGGCTCCCTAGGACTTATTTCTTTCGTTGGACCAAGCCTCTTGTGAGGCTTCAATTGACCACCAGGCCACAGTTGACCCACTCTCCTCCTGACTACATTTCCCCACGCAAGACAACTGGCTAAGGAGTATAAGGAGTATAATTGTAATCACTGTCATCAATATTGCAATAGCACTTACCATGTGTCTGACATTGTACTAAGTTTCTCCATTTTACAGATGAGAAAACTGAGGCACACTGAACTTAACTCACACAGCTGGCAAGTTGTAGTGCCAGAATTCAAATGCAGGAGGTTTGACTTCAGAATCTGGGCCTTTAACCATGACACTGATGGCCTCTTCATGCTTAGTGTTTTACTATTTGGGATACTCCAAGAGGCTCAGAGAATGGGTGAGAAGATGATCTGAGACCATTTTTTCAAGACGGCAGCCATGGAAGCAGTCCAATTGCCCTGGGAGTAAGTGGCCACAAAGATGGGAGTTTCTCACTAACTTTGCCCTGTATTGGTGGGCTGTGCACCTGGGGGGTTCTTGTGTCCCTGGTCCTGCGTGGTGATTTTGGCCACACCCCAACCCACTAGAAACCTATTTTCCCAGGAGCAGAAAGAAAAATGTGCATTTCTTCTTTCCCTGGCACTTGTCCTGGCAGTCACCCCACACACAGACATCTCTGTATTAATCTTATACACTGCCCTCCCCACCTCTTCCATCTCTGTGAATGCCAGTGTAACCTACAACCACTGCTACTCTTTGCACTCTTGCCCCTGTGACAGAACAATTGGAAAGAGTCAGGAGGGGTTTGGCTTTACTGCAAGGGAAGGAAGCATATCACCAGTATGTCCTTCATGGTCTCCTATGAATGAGGCCAAGAACTGGCACCTTCCAAGATCCCTTCTAGTTCAGGCACCAGTGACAATAGCAGCCATTTGCTGAGGACTTATTCCATGCAAGACTCTTGACAAAGAGTATTGCTCATCCTCTCAGCACCGCTGAAAGGCAAGTATCCTTATCCTCACTTTGGAAATAGGAAAACTGAGACATAGAGAAGTTAAATGATCTTGTGGCTCAAGGTCACACAGGAGGTCAGCTGGACCCCCAAACTTCTGCTTTCCCCACATCATGTTTTCCTGCTGGGTCTCAAGGGAAAATTTGATGCCTGCCCTGTTACCGCCTCCCACTCCACCCCTACCCCCAACCCTTAGCAGAGGCACTGTGTCTCCCAGAGCCCTCCTCACTGCTCCTCCCCACCTCCTCTTGTTCCTTCTTCCTTGCTTTTTCAAAATCTCCAACTCCACTTCCACCTGCCACTGGCCCAGCTAAAGCCTGAACATGAAGGTGGAGCGATTGGAATGTAGAGGGAACTGTCCCTTTCCCCCACCTCTCCAGGTCCTGACTCAGTTAGCATTACCTATCTCTCCTGTAATGGAAGCAAAATCTAAGAGCTGAGGACACAGCTAGAACATGTGTGTGAGTGTGTGTGGGAGTGAGCATGCATGTGAGAGCAAGTGTGCCTGTGCAAATATGTGTGTGAGTGAGCAGGGAGTGAGTGTGCATGTGGGAGCCTGTATCTGGGTGTGTTGTGTGCCTGCACACCCAGCAATATCTATGACAGCAGGAAACTAGCAGATTAGGAAAGGGGTATTCCTGAAGGCTACAGCCATCAAGATGGGTGGCTAAGATGTGTGCCTGCCCCAGCTTCAGAGGCCCATTTGTCTTCCACTTGCTCCATCAGAACTGAGAAATGAGGCTTTGGGTCGCCTTCACACTGGAGGAGCATTTTGTCTACTTGGAGTATCAAAAGGTGTCTGGGCTGAAAAGGAAGGTGGGGATGACCGGGAGGACTGCTGGAGGCAGAAGCCTGTTGCTGGAAGTTCTGGGTAGTGGGAGGAAAGTTAGACCATTCTGATCTAGGAATCATGAGGAATGGCACGTTTCCCCCCTCTACCCCAGGGTGGGCCTCCATCACCTTTGACTTCTGGGCCCTTGGAGAAAGAAGGTCATGGGAGTGGAGGGGATGGTGGTAGGTGGGGGTTGATAAGAGGACATGAAGTGGCAGCTTGAGCTCTAAATGAAGGCTTTGGCTCCAACTTCTCAGCTGGTTGCATCAGCATAAAATTGAGAAAAGGTGAGATAGAATGGCTGGTTGTCACATCCTAGAAGGACTCAGATTGCATAAGTGCTGGTTCCCAAAGGCCTTGGGAAACCTCTTTGTGTGGTCCAGCCCCAACTCCCATCCCATCCCACCCTGCCCCCGGATCCCTGCTGACAAGGCTGGATGAAGCCTTCGATCCTGATCCTGCGTGGGCCTGGGCCATAGGCGGCATTCTCATTATGAGGGCTGCCTTCTGCAATGCAGGTGCAAGGCTCCTCCTCCGGCTGGAGTGCTGAGAAATGAGGCCCAGGACACATCAATCTCTTTCACGGCATAGTTCTGTCCTAAGAACAGCAGTTTCTTATAGGTAACCTGCCAGCAATGGGCAAAACGACTCTCTCTGATGCAAAGGCTTGGGTATTGCAGACATATGCTTCCCAAAGACATAGACTGAGGCGTGCATCTCTATCATTTCAACTTTGCTCTGCTTCAGCACAAACACTGGAGTAATTAGGGGAACTACAATCTGACGACTGAGTTGGCCTCTGCATGTCCCCTCACCAGGAAGAGAAGAAAGTGGGGAACATCTGTATCGGAGATTTCTGCTCACTCCCTGAGAGAGCTTTTCTGGAGCTTCCTACCGCTGGGTCCCTGTGGAATTTCTGTAAGCCAGGGGTGCTTCCTGGGCCTTTGTCCCGCCCACCTCTGACCTGCAGGGGCGTGCTTTACTAGAGAAAAAGCTTTTGCTTCTGCTGCTGCTGCTGCTGCTCAGAGTTTTCTTTAAGGTAGCACCTCCTCAATCCCCATTTACTGGAAGGAGGAGTGATGGAGTCCCAAATGAAAATGCTCCCTGCATCTTCCTCTCTTATCCCGGATGGGGTAGTGTTCCTCCAGGAAGGCTGAGTCAGCCTCCCCAAGGGCCTGCCTCCTTTAGGCCCCTTCTGACTCCAGCTTCTGAGAGGAATTAGAATGAAATTCAAATGATATTGAGGTAATCCAGGGTGAACGAAGCTGCTTCTTGTCCCTCCTTCTGCTGGAGGGGCTTCAGAGCCTGACTGGAACACCTGTGTTCCACCTCCACCGTAAGGTCCTTTAGGAGGTTTCTGGAATGGGCTCGCTTGTACTTTGCACACCAGCATCCTCTCAGCATGAACCTCAGGCTCCTTGCAGCCACCGTATTGGGAATTAACCTCAGCACACTGGGAAGAGGGGGAGGTGTTTCTTCATCATTGGCTTTTCTGGCTGAGGATGCTGTTTTAGCTTTGGCTGCATCTTTTATGTTGCCACCTGAGGCATTTAGCTCGTCTCTCCTAAACTGACAGAATGCAGTTTAGCTCGGCTCTCCTAAACTGACAGAATGCAGATCGGTTACTCAGAAGCATCGGCACAGAAACCACAGAATCTCACCGGCTGTGACTACAAGCCTCTTGTCTTCTGACCCGCGGTTGGCCACACTTCCTGCGTGCCAGGCCAGGCCAGGCAGCCAGCTGAAGGCTGACCTGCTTGCAGAGCTCTGGCCTCTGGTCTGCGGGAGTTAGCAAGACGCCATTTCCATATTCTCTGGCAATAACTAATTAGCGAATATAAAGCTCTTTGAAATATGAAGTGCTGCATGATAATATCTGTAATGAGCCTGATTCTTTCCCTCTTGCAAGAGGGAGCAGGGAGTAGGTTGTACACCCGTTAAGGGGAGTTGGGTGGGAAGGTTGCTTCCTTTTCTTGACCTGCCTCGGTGTCCTGGACCTGATCAAGTTACTCTGGTGAGAGGGCTTGAGCCCTGGTGACTGGATTTGGAAAGCAGCCCACTGACAAAGGAGCACTTTGAAGCCTGCACTCCTCCAATCTCCTATCCCCCTCTCCATCAGCTGCTTACCAGCTGCTGACTTACCCTTCCCTGGGTGGGGGATGTGGGGGATGAGGATGATGGATGGAGAGAGCAGAAGAGAAAGGTGGAGTTAGGGTAAGGAGAACCAGTTGGGCTCGTGGTATCCTTAATGTGATTTAGAATTTCATATTAATATATCACCTCGGAAAAAAATTAATGAGAAACGTGAAGAAAATAGGATAATGAATATGATAATATATGGGGAGTGCTTTGGGCTTCTTGGAACAAAGGTGCAAGGAATTATTACTGCGATTTTCTCACGGTGCATATATATTTTTATTAAACTCTAAAAAAAAAAATGCCAGTAGATTCACTTCTTTGCAAGGTATTAATGCCCCGCAGAGGAGTCGTTCTTCAATTAGTTCCCTGAGCCTCGGCCCACCTCTTGGCTGTTTTCTCATGGCTCTTCTCGAGACTTCCAGCTTAAGGGACCCGAAGAGTAGATTAGAATGTTCGGTGACTGTGCCCAGTAGAGTATCTGGCACACACGTGCCTGGGGAGATGGCTTCCTGAGCAAGTAGGGCTCAGGAAAGAGGCAGGGGGCAGGGAGGAGTGAATACAAAACAGATGGGTGAAAACTTGGGGTAGCCAGAGGATAAGAGCGACTTACTCATCTCCAGACTACTGACCTCTCTCTTCTACCCAAGGATCCACTTACGCCAGACTTTTTTTTTTTTATAATTAAATACAATCAAATATAAATTCCCAGTTGAAAGGGAACTTCGCGTGGCCACCTTGCTGAGGGACCACAGAGACTAGAACTGAGAGAAGGATGACAATCTCAGTCTATTTGTCACTTCCCTATACCAGTGGCCTTCACAGCATGCTCCCTGAGAAGCAGCATTGGCATCACCAGGAATGTGTTAGAAATGCACATTCCCAGACCCACCCCAGACCCACTGAATCAGAAACTCTGAATGTGGGGCTGGGCAAGTGTTTTAAGTTGGAGAATCCCTGTGCTGGAATGAACACTCCACAGGAAGCTACAGACAGTCCTGTTTCAGGAAAAAAACAAACAAACAAACAAACAAAAAACAAAAAAAACAAAACAAAACAACAACAACAACAACAACAACAAAAAAAAACGGGCAGGAGGCCCCGTTGGCTAAAAAAAAAAAAAAAAAAAAAAAAAAAAAAAAAAAAAATGCATGATTTCTGTGCAAAGCTAAATGGATGAGCAGAAGGTCTGGGATACTGAATGGCACAGGTTGGGTTTCCCAGAAAGCGGACTTTGAAATAGCATTGAGGATGTGGGAAATTGATCAGGGAATGCCCTTGGAATCAGTACCAATGGAAGGGAAGGGAGGAAACAAAAGTGGGCAGAAGGAGAAGTTGAGTCCTGGGGACTGTGTTAAAGAGGTTGGATTTTATACATAGTGGAGAGGAAAGCCACGGGAAAGGTTTAAGGAGGGGAATGACAATGATCTCTCTGGCCATTGTGTGGAAAGTGAATTATAAGGGCAAGAATGAGAGCAGTTGGGGACTATGGCTGCATCCTGGCAAGAAAATGTGGTAGCTTGGATCAGCTGGTGTCATGGAGGTAGACAGCTGTGAACAGGTTCCAGAAAGACTCTAGATGGAGAGCTGACAGGACTTGGTAGTGGTTTGGAAGTGAGAGGTGAAGGAGAGAAAGTTGTCAACTTCATTAGGTTTCTGGTTTGAGCAGCTGAGTAGGGGAGAGGGAGGTGCCATTCCAGAAAGTGGCCAGGGGATGCTAAGGGAAGGAACAGAGAGGAGTGGTGCTCAGTAAGGCTTAGTTCTTCCACCCCGCTGGCTAAATGTCTGTGGAACTGAATCAAGGAGGTTTTCAGTCATCTCAGGGGTTGTGTAATAGAGACAGCAAAGAAGTGGGATGGCTAACAGGAAGGACCTCACTCATGTACAGTGAGAAGAAAAAGAAGGAGGAGAAGAAGAAGAAGGAGAAGAAGGAAGAAAAGCAGAATGAACAACAGCTAATATTCATTGAGTACTTACCACAGACTATGTTTTATTCCAATCACTTTATGTATATATTATCTTATTTATTCCTAACACCATGAAGCATATAAAATTACTATCCTCATTTTACATGCAAGGAAATGGAGGACCAGCAAGGTTATGTAACTTAGCCAAGGTCACATATCTAGGAAGTCATGGAGCCAGGCTTTGAACCAAGCAATGCAGTTCTGGAGCCCAAGCTTGAATACGCTATACCTTGCTGCCTCTCATAAAACCAGCTAATGTTAAACAGGCATCTACATGGGCTCTGTGAGCAACTTCACACCATTGTCTCTATCTCTCCCACAACCCTCATTTCATCAATTCTTACTATGCTTTCACAGATGAGGAAACTGAATTTTGCCAAAAACCATATGACCTTGGAAGAGGATCTTGAGTCCCGGAAAGAAACGCAGTCTGGCTGACACTCTGATTGAAGCCTTGTGAGACTCTGAGCAGAGAACACAGTTAAGCTGTGCTCAAACTCCTGACCCAGGGAAACGGTGAAAATATACATTATGGCAGCCACTAAGCTTGTGGTAATTTGTTATGCAGCACAGGAAACTAATTCTGATGGCCACCACAATATATCCTATCCCCACACTCTCCTACCTTGCAACCTTTACATTCCTCTCATCAACAGGTGGAGTCTAATGGTCCAGGTGGGCTTGTGACTTCTTCAACAATAGAAGACAGTAGGTGACACTAATTTCCGAGACTAGATCGTAAAAGGCAAAACATCTTCCACCTGGTCACTGGATCACTTGCACTTAGAGGCCTGAGCTGCCGTGTAAGAAGTCTGACTACTCTGAGACCACCATGTTGTAAGGAAGCCCAGGTTCACTGGGGAGGCCTCATGTAGGCACTCTAGTTGGCTGTCCTAGTCTTTAGACTAGTACAAGCCAGGCTTTAGACATGTGAGACCACAACTTTCAGATGATCCCGGCTCTAAACATTGAGTCACTTTCAGATTTCTAGTCTTTCCAACTGAGGTTCTAGACATCCGGGTGTAGAAACAAGCCATCCTGACTGTACCCCCAAGCAAATTCCTGATCCACAGTGTTCATCAACATAATAAAATGGTTATTGTTCTTTATTACTAAGTTTTGGGGCCATTTGTTGCACAACAATGGTAATCAGAAAACATGACCGAACTCTGAATCCATGAGATAGTGAAGAAGCTCTGTCTACTTTAATGTGAAGAACTACAAATACACATGGCAAAGGGCATAAATGTATGTAATTCTAATATAGGAAGGGCCTGAAGGATTGAGAACAATGCCACAAGCTACCACAGAACCTTATAGTCACTTATGTTGAGGATTCCACTGAGGCCCAGAGAATATTACTGCTTTGTCCATGATCACACAGCACATTGATGTTGAGGCTTCAAAACCAACCCTGGTGTGCATCCAGGACTGTCCACATCTGTGGATTTGCTAGACCCTGAGCTGGAACTCGTTGAACAAACCTGACTTAGGAATGACCTTACCAGTGAAACAGGAGCACAGTGAATGTAGACTGTGGAGGATTTCCTTAGCTTTGAAAAGCTCAGGCTGATACCTATTGTAAATGGTTCAGTATCACTATCTGTATCACTATCTATTGTGCAGTATCACTATCTATTGGACTTCAGCATCCTATGAGTCTGTTTTGTGACTGCACACCCATGATGGGTTACCATTTTTTTAAAGATTATAAATGTAACATGCAAAAATCATATTTGTTACATTTATACATATTTATATCATACATTTGCAGTATGTAGAGGCACTCAGAATATATATTATTTATAAGCATTGCAGTGGCTCAGGTTTGTTAGAAAGGCTCAGAGTGAGAGTGTGTTTGTAAAGTGCTCCAGGGTCCTCTGGGATGAGGGCAGCTATGTAAGTGTAAGTCATTATCATTAAACTAAACTGCCTTCCTCCGATTACTGACAGCACCGAAGAGGTTCTCCCGCCTCCCCGGCCCCTGAGCACGGCCTGGTAATGCTGGGATAATATAAAGATAATATTACTGTAATAAGTGCTTTGCAGCATTTATGCCTTTATTAGCTGCAGCCATATTGTAAGAAAAGGAGAGGCCCCCAGACGCGCCAAGGGTTTAGTGCTGAGGGCAGAATACTCAGAGAGGAGAGAAGAATTCTGGGTCCAAGCTAACTGTGGGATAGTGTAGCATGTGGTAAAATTCTCACTCCTCATCCCTTCCTGCAGATCCTATTTTCAGTTTTGGTTGAGCCCCAAATATGCTATTGAGTGTATTTAGGTCTGGAGTTGGGTGGGGTGATTGATACAAGGAGGCCTCTGGAATTCTACTCCCAAGGACTTCCCACTGCATTTTAAGTCACCTCCAAATACAGGGGACTTCCCAAATTGGCTGCAGAGGCCCTCAATTTGATGAGGGTATAAATGAGAGGGCCACAAAGCCTTGGGCTTCCTAGAATACAATTAATCTCCACGGATGAGCAACATCATTGGTTGCTCCCCTTGTCATTATGATAGATCATAAAAAAATAAGAAGAAGCTTCTGTGTAGTTCTTGTATTTTACAAAGTCCTCTTTCCTCTTAGAGTTGCATGGGGCTGTTCAGTTTCTACACGTATGTAACACCTATTATATAGGTTGCATATATCTTTCTGCAGCACACTTGTGATGAAGAGGCCCTCAAAAGAAATGTGTTTATCATAGCTCTTGGATCTCAGGGCATTGAGAACTCTATAAGTTATATCCACCATCTCATTTGACCCTTCTAACATCTCTGTAAAGTTAGCCTCATTCTATCATCCCCATTTTATAGATGTGCAAACTGAGGTCCAGAAGGGTTGAGTGAATGACAGAGATTACGTGTCAGGAAGAATCACAACTGAAATACAAGCCTTTTGACCCAAGATCAACAGCCAAAGGAGGATTTTACAGCAGAAAGGGACCTATCTTCCACAGTTTGGCTTTGGAGGAGACAAAATCAAAAGGGAGAAGGCCGTTATAATGGTTATCCATTGCTGTATTACAAACAGCCCCAAACCTAATGGTGTGACATAGTGGTAATCATTTTCTCAGCACTCACAGTTCCAGGGGGCCTGGGCTCAGCAAGGCAGCTCATGGGCTCTCTCATGCTGCTGCAGTTAGATGGATGGAGGTGAGGACATTGCTAAGGCTTCTTCTCTTACATGTCTGGTGCTTGGGCTGAGAACACTGTAACAACTAGGGCTGCCACAGCCGGGCACCTGGTGTCTCTATGTGGTCTCTCAACACAGTTCCTCCAGGATAGTGACTTCAGGACAGCTGGATTTCTTACATGGCAGGTTTGGGGCTCCCAAAGTGAGTGTCCCATGAGAGAGCGAGTGCCAGGTGGAAGCTGTTTTACCTTTTATGATCTAGCCTGGGAAACCGCACAGCATCACTTTTTGTTACTTGTGTTACTCTTTATTAGAAGTGAGTCATGAAAGGCAGCTCAGATTCAAGGGGAGGGAAATAAAGCTCCACCTTTTCATGGGAGCACCGTCAAAGAAATTGGAGACAAGTTTGAAAACCTTCACAACTCTGCAGACTGTTTCTCACAGAGGCTGTTTTCAGGAGCCCAGCCAGGACTCAGGCAGGGATTAACCACCCCATCCTGACCTTTCCTTTCACCGGCCTCGTTTAGCCAGCCAGATTGCCTGGGACCCTGGCATGATCTGTGAGGTGACCCAGACACTGGCTGATGGCACCATGTGCATGCGCTATGACGCCAAAAGGCTGTGGTCAGGCCAGGTTCCCCAGGCTGACGCGTGTCCTGCTGAAGGAACAACAGCAACTCTTAATCAAAAGCCCCCAGTAAGAGCCAGGCTTCTCTCAGGAGCGGCAGCCTCAGCGACAGTCCCTGGGCTGGAGTTGCTGAGAAGGTGTGTTTGCCTTTTGACTGAGACACTTTAAAACCCCAGCGTCTAGGTTTCATTTTGAACCTGACAGATAAAAGGCCGACTTTGACTGAGAATATTAACTTTCTGGCTCCCGCCCAAGAAAGCTGAACAGATGAGGAAATAATATAAAATAAAAGGCGTCTGCAAACACTGATTGTCGGCTGCTTTCCATAAAATACGCCCACTGTTATGTGTAACACTCTCTGAGTCTTTCATTCCTTGGCCCCCTCCCTCTTTTTCCACTCCTGGTGCTGAAAGAACTGCCTTCTCTTATTTAGAAAAAAAAGACAGACAGAGAGAGGAAAGGGTGCGTGTGCTAAAAACAAGCTCTCCAGGAGGCACCAAGCAGGTGCACCCACAGGCTAAACCTTCTTACTTTTTGAGGGGGTCAGAGGAGGCTGCTAGGTGCCAACTCCAGGAGAACCAGGCATCCTTAACCCCCTCCCCTGCCCTTGCTTGCAGCTGCTTTTAGGTGCCAGAGGAGCAATGGCTGGCTGTTATGAAGGTGCTTCTAGCTGTGGGGTCTCCTTCGGGCAATGTGGAGGGGCCTGGAAAGGCCCCTGCAGCTGCTCCTGGTTGGCCAATAACAGGCCCAGAAGGTAGCAGGGAAGGAGAGAGGAGGGATGCTGGAGACAGAGGCTGCAGGAAGTGCTTTGTGTTGGGCCTCTCTGCTCCCAACTCCTCAGTTGCTGTCTCAGTGGCCGCCCATTGATTAGGGGCATAGGCCTGGACTGGGCAGGACCACACTTGTCATATCTTGACCTGCAATCAAGAACACAGGATGACTCTTGTCTAAATCTGCTCAGGCTGCCATTACAGAGTACCATGGATTGGGTGGCTTAAATGACAGGAATTTATTTCTTGCACTTCTAGAGGCTGGAAATCTGAGATCAGGGTGCCAGCAGGGTGCCAGCAGGGTGCCAGCAGTCCTTGGCATGTAGATGGCTGTCTACTACCCAAGAGTCTCACGTCGTCTTTTCTCTGTGAGTGTCTGTGTTCAAACTTCCTGTTCTTATAAGCACACTTGTTATATTGTACTAGGGCCGACGCTAAAGACCTCATTTCCGTTTGATTACCTCTGTAGAAACCCTGTATCAAAATACAGTCACATTCTGAGGTATCGGAGGTAAGAATATCAGCATATGAATTTTGGGGAGGACACAATTGAGCCCATAACAACTCTGTAGCCTAAAAATTAAAATAACAATAGGCGCATGCCTTCACTTGTGTTCAAAGCTGCAGTCTACACCCAGCACACCAGCCTGATGGGCACTTCACACTGTTAGTCACTCTGCCTTGGTGTGTCACTGTGTCCAGCTGCCTCTGCTGTTTGTTCTGCTTCATTGCCTGGGTGAATGGAAGGTCAGAGCTTGCAGGCAGGCATGCAAGCAGGCAAGGGGCTCCTTAAGAAGCAGAATCCTGGAGGGCATCAACTCCCTGCACCACCACCCTGGCCACTGCACCGCTGACCTGGTTCATGAGGGAAGGCCTCTGGGCTCTTTAGAAAGATAAAATTACTGGCCAGGCACGGTGGCTCACGCCTGTAATCTCAGCACTTTGGGAGGCTGAGGGGGGCGGATCACAAGGTCTAGAGATCGAGACTATCCTGGCTAACACGGTGAAACCTTGTCTCTACTAAAAATGCAAAAATTTAGCTGGGCGTGGTGGCGCTTCCCTGTAGTCCCAGCTACTTGGGTGGCTGAGGCAGGAAAATGACTGGAGCCTAGAAGGCGGAGGTTGCAGTGAGCCAAGATCGAGCCACTGCACTCCAGCCTGGCCACAGAGTGAGGATCCATCAAAAAAAAATAAAATAAAATAAAGAAAAGAAAAGGAAGGAAGGAAGGAAGGAAGGAAAGAAGGAAGGAAGGAAGGAAGGAAGGAAGGAAGGAAGGAAGGAAGGAAGGAAGGAAGGAAGGAAGGAAGGAAGGAAAGGTGAAAAGGAGGAAAGGAGGAAAGGAAGAAAGGAAGAAAGGAAAAAATAAAGAAAAGATTGCTAAAGAAAGAGGAAGGTGGCCATCTGCCCTAAGCACTTCCCATGTACAACTGGACCAGCAGACAGAAACTGCAACTCTGCCACCAACTAGATCTAAGATACTGGGCATGGAGTCATAGTTCTCCACATCTAAGTTTCTTATCTATAAAATAAAGACAAGGAAATCTATTCATTTGTGATCTGAAACCCCATGGATTGGGTCCAGTCTACCAAACTCTGTTGGCTGTGCCCATGATGCCAGGCCATTCAGCAGGCCAGATGAGGAGAGCCGCTTCTTCCACACACACACCTTGGGGAAAAATTCAGAGGTTCCCAAGAAGGTAAGACAGTAGCTTTCTGCTTGCCTCACCCATTACAGGGACGTACTCTGGATTGGCATTCAGAGGTCTGAAGCAGTTGTGGGATCTCTGAGTCAGCCTTCAAGGAAACAGAATGGAGGGGAAATATAATTGCTTGGGTTTTTTTGTTTTGTTTTGTTTTAGTTTTTTGTTTTTTTTTTTTTTTGTTTGTTTTTTGTTTTTTGTTTTTTTTTTTTTTTTGAGACAGGATCTCTCTCTGTCTCCCAGGCGCTGGAGTGCAGTGGAGCGATCATGGCTCACTGCAAACCTCAACCTCCTGGGCTCAAGTGATTCTCCCACTTCAGCCTCCCAAGTACCTGGACTACGGTCATGTGCCATCATGCTCAACTAATTTTAATATTTTCTGTAGAGACAGGGTCTCACTGTTGCCCAGGCTGGCCTGGCTAGTCTTGAACTCCTGGGCTCAAGAAATCTTCCTGCCTCAGACTCCCAAATTGCTGGGATTACAGACGTGAGCCACCTCCCCCGAACTCGGATTTTTGTTCTTCTTTTTCTTCTTTTTTTTTTTTTCTTAACTACAACCCACAGTAAAAAATTCTCACCACAGCCCCTAACATTTTCTTTCTCTCTCTCTCTCTCTCTCTCTCTTTCTCTCTCTCCCCCAACAGTATGTACCTTCAAATTATGTCCAGACCCATTGACAATATCTCAACACCTCCACTGCTTGCTTCTACCTTGGTCTAAGTCACCATCATCTATCACATGGATTATCTCAGCAGCTTCCTAATTTGTCTCCTGGCTTCATCCCTTGCCCTCATTCAGTCATTTTGCAACCCAGCAGTGAGAATGAGCTCATTATAAAGGTAGTCAGATTGTGTCACTCCTTGGTTCAAAACCCTCCCAGGGCAAACCTCAAAGGAAAAACTAAAGTCCTTCTGGGTGCCAGCAAGGTCCTCTGTGCCTGGGCCCCTCGGACCTCACCTTCTACTGCTCTTCCCCTTGCTCCCCATGCCCCAGCCACACTCGCTTCCTTGTTACTCAGACATGCCAGAGCCTTTCCACTTGCTGTTTCCCCTGTCTGGGACACTTCCTCCCACCTCATTGCCTGCTTCTGAAAAGGCTATGGGCTGTAGGAGGGACTCAACTGCTCTCTTTCAGGATTTATGGGGAAAGTTAGAGTTTCTTCCATGTAGGGCTCCCTGTGCCCACTTAAATCCCTGACCACAGACTGCCAAAAGGGACCAGTGCCCACTCCTGGCAACTTCAGCAAAAATCAGTTGGCCATACTACTATGAGTTTATTTCTGGATGCTATATTCTGATCCAGTGATCTCTGTGTCTAGCCCTTTGCCAGTCCACACTGTCTCAATTACTGTAGCTATAGAGCAATTCTTAACATGGAGAAATGTGATTTGTTGATTCTTTATTCTTTTTAAAATTTGTTTTAGCTACTTTCCTTGCCTTTCTATATAAATTTTAGGATCAGCTTGTTTATATGTACAGAAATCTTGCTTGGATCTTGACTGGTATTGCATTTAATCTATACATCATTTTTGGAGAGAATTCACATATTGATTTACACTAAACTAACAATCCATGACCATGGTATATCACTTTTCCATGATTTACCCATTTTTCTTCACTTTTAAAAGACTTCTTTGATTTATTTCATCACTGTTTTATAGTTTTCAGCATAAAGATCCTACACATACTTTTTTACATTTATGTCTGAGTAGTTCAATCTTTCAGAGTTATTATAAATTGTGTTGTTTTAAATTTTAGTTTACAGGTATACATTACTAGTGCATAGAATTACTGTTTAGTTTTGTATGTTGAACTTCTATCTGCAACTTTGCTAAACTCAGTAGTTCTAAGGGTTTTTTTTTTTTTTTTTGCTTTTAGTTTTGTTTTTGTTTTGCAGATTTCTTGGGATATTCTGTGTAGACAATCGTGTTACCTACACATAGGCACAACTTTATATCTTCATTTCCAAATGTATGCCTTTTATTTCTTTTTCTTGACTTACTGCACTGCCTAATTCAGTGGTGTTGAATTGGAGGGTTAATTATGGTCATTCTGGCCTTGTTTCTGATCATAGGGAGAAAGTATTGCATTTTTTGCCATTAAATATGATATTAACTCTAGGTATTTTGTAGATGCCCCTTTATCAGGCTAAGGGATAGTTCTTTTTTTCTAGTTTTATTTTTCTTTTTATTGTGGATGAATATTGAATTTTATTAAGTGCTTTTTCTGCATAAATTGCTATGATCTTGTGATTTTTTTCTTCTTTAAATTGTCAATATTGTGAACTACTCTATCTATTTTTGAATATTGCACTTCTAAGATAAACCCCGCTTGGTTGCTTTATTGTTTTCTATATTGATGGATTCAATTTTCTAATGTTTCACTGAGAATTTTTGTGTCTATGTTCATGAGAGGTATTAGTGTGTAACTTTCCATTGTTTAAATCCCTTTGTCTGGCTTTGGTATCAGGGAAATGTCGGACTTATAAAATGAGTTGGAAAGTGTTCCATCTTCTACTGCTTTCTGAAGAGATTTTAAAAAACTGATGTTATTTCTTCTTTAAATGTTAGGTAGACATTACCATCTGGGCCTAGAGGTTTCTTTTTGAAAGCTTTTTAACTATGAATTTCATTTATTTAATAGGTAAAGGATTATTCAGGTTATCTATCTTATCTTGGGTGAATTTTGCTAATTTGTGATTTACAAGAAATTAGTCTATTTCATCTAAGCTTCTATGTAGACGACCGTCTTGCTGGCATGTAAGAACAATTTTATTTCTTCCTTTCCAATGTATTTTCTTTTTATTTCTTTTTCTTGACTTACTATACTGAATAATTCACTGGTGTGGAATTGGAAGGGGGTAATTGTGGTCATTCTTGCCTTGTTTCTGATCATAGGGGGAAATTCATGTTAAATTCATGTACATAAAGTTGTTCATATTATTTATTTATTATCCTTTTCATGTTTGCAAGGTCTATAACGATAATCTTCTTTCCTTCCTGATATTGGTAATTTGTGTTTTCTTTCTTTTATTCTTTGTCAGTCTTGCTAGGGATTTATCAATTCTATCAATCTTTTCAAAGCTCCAGTTTTGGGTTTGGTTGATTTTATCTATTATCTATTTGTTTTCAATTTTATTCATTTCTGCTCTTAACTATTTTCTTTCTTCCATTTGATTAGGGTTTATTTTGTTCTTTTTCTAATTTGTTAAAATAGGAACTGTTTGTTATTATTCAAGACCTTTCTTCTTTTCTACTGTAAGCATGTAATGCTATAAATTTCCTCTAAGTCCCGCTATAGATACATTGTACAAATTTCAATATGTTGTATTTTTATTTTCATTCATTTTGGAACATTTTTCAATTTCCCCTCCTATTTCCTCTTTCACCCATGGATTTTTTAGAAGTACTGTGTTAACTTTCCCAGTATTTGGAGTTTTTCCTCTTGCCTTTCTATTATTGATTTCTAGTTTAATTCCATTATGGAACACACATTGGATAATTTCACTTCTTTTAAATTTGTTAAGATTTGTTGTACATTGTTTATCTTAGTGAATATTTCATGTTCACTTGAAAAAAAAATGTGTGCCCTGCTGTTGTTGGGTGGAATATTCTATAAATGTCATTTAAGGTCAGGCATGGTGGCTCACACCTGTAATCCAAACACTTTGGGAGACTGAGGTGGGCAGATCACTCAAGGTCAGGAGTTCGAGAATAGCCTGACAAATATGGTGAAACCTCATCTCAGTTAAAAATTCAAAGATTAGCTAGGCATGATGGTACACACCTGTAGTCCCAGCTGCTCAGGAGACTGAAGCAGGAGATTTGCTTGAACCTGAGAGGTAGAGGTTGCAGGGAATTCTGAGATCATGCCACTGCACTCCAGCATGGGCGATAGAGTGAGACTCTGTCTCAAAAAAAAAAAAAAAAAAAAAAGTCAATTAGATCCAGTTGGTTGGCATTGTTTAGTTCTTCTATATGCTTGCTGATTTTTTGCCTACCAGTTCTATTACTGAAAGAGAAAGTTTGAAAAATTTTGAACTATAGTTGCTTATTTGTTTATTTCTTTTTTTAGTTCTGTCAGTTTTTGCTTTATATAGTAGAAACTCTTTTGTTAGGTGCCTGCACATGTGGCACTGTTATGTCTTCTTGGCAGATTGAGCCCTTTTTTGTTATATAATGTCCATCTTGATTCCTGGTAATGTTCTTTGCTCTGAGGTCTCTTTTATCTGTTCTTTAATAGAACCACTCCAGCTTTCTTTTGATTAGTGTTTGCATGGTACATCTTTTGTCTCCTTTCACTTTTAACCTATCTATATCATCGTATTCAAAATGAGTTTCTTGTAGACAGCATATAGTTGAGTCAAGTTTTTCTTTTATTAATCAACTCCAATCATCTTTCTTTAAATTGGTGTTTTTAGATCATGTATATTAATATAATTACATATATTTGGATTAATTCTACCATTTTATTATTTGGTTTCTGTTTGCTCCCTCTATTTTTTGTTTTTCTGTTTCCCCTTTCTTGCCTAATTTTGGGTTACATGAATATTTTTTAAATTTTTTATTTTTGGAAAAAATTTTGATTTATAGAAAAGTTGCAGTGATAATATAGGAAGTTATTGTATACTCCTAACTTACTTTCAACTAATGTTAGTATCTTATATTACTATGGTACATTTGTCAAAATTAAGAAAACAATAATTGGTACATTATCATTAACTAAACTCAAACCTGACTGGATTTTGCCAATTTTTCTACTCGCATCATTTTTTTCTATTCTGAGATTCAATCCAGCAAACCATATTGTATTCAGTCACAGTGTTATTTAAACATTTTTAATATTCAGTTTTATCTATTGTGATTTTAGCTATATTTCATATAGTTGTTTTAGTGGTTGCTCTAGGGGTTACAAAATACATATGTACTTAACTTTTCACCATCAACTTAGAATCAATGTTTTGCCACTTCAATTAGAATATAGAAAGCATACTACAATTTAGGACCCTTTGCCCTCTCCCTTTTGTGCTGTATTTGCCTTATATATATTACATCTTATATATATTAAAATCTCCAGAAGACAATGTTATAATTTTTGCTTTTGATGACTAAACATATGTTAAATATCTCAAAATCGAAAATAATCTATTATATTTACCCAGACATTGACCATTTTTTTCCACTTCCTTTATTTCTGATATTCCAAGTTTCCTTCTTTTATTTCTCTTTTGTTTGAAAAACTTATTTTAGCAGTTCTTTTAGAGCAGATCTACTGGCTATAATTCTCTTAGTTTTCTATCATATGCAAATATCTTTATTTCACCTTTATTCATTCCTAAAGTTTACTTTTGCTCAATTTGGAATTGTGCTGACAGTTTTTTTTTCTTTCAGCACTTTAAAAATGTTGTGCTGCTTTCTTCTGGCCTCCATCATTTGTAATGAGCTAACCATGGTCATTCAAATTGCTGTCACTCTACAGGGAATGTGTTGTTTTTCTTGGACAGCTTTCAAGAGTCTTTCTTCATCTTTACTTTTCAACAGTTTATGATGTGTCTAGGTATAGATTACTTTAGGTTTATCTTATTTGTGATTCAGTCAGCTTCTTGAATATGTAGGTTTATGTCCTTTGCTAAACTTGAGAAATCTTCAGCCATTATTTCTTCAAATAATTTGTCAACATTTCACTCTTCCCCCTCCTGTCTGGGTCTCTGATGACATTAATGTTAAACCACACAGGTCCCTGATGTTCTACTCATTTTCTTCAGCCTGTTTTCTATTATTCAGATTGTATAGTTTCTATTGATCTATCTCCACATTCACAGACTTTTTGCTCTCTTATTGAGTCTATCCTGGAAGTTTTAAAATTTCAATTATTTTATTTTTCAGTTTTGAAACTTCCATTGGTTCTTCTTCATAGCTTCTATTTCTTTACTGAGACTTTCTGTTTTAGGATTTGTTCCAAGAGTGTTTGCAACTGCTTACTTGAACAATTTTTAAGTATCTGCTTTGAAGTATTTATCCAATAATTCCAACAAGTGCTTCAATTCATCGTTGGCATCTGTTGATTGTCTTCTCGCATGTGAGTTGAAATTTTTATGGTTCTTTGTATGCTGAGTAATTTGAAGTTGTTTCCTGAATATTTTGAGTATTATACTATAAGACCCTGGGTCTTGATTAAATTTTATGGAGGATATTGATATTTTTGTTTTAGCAGGCACTTGGTCTAGTCAGGATCAGGCTACAAATTACCATCTTCTTCTTTGGGTTATGGTTCCTATGTCAGTTCAGTTTTCTAAGGCTTTGTAGTGCACTTCAGATTTGTCTTGGGTGTGAGCCACTGTGGCCTGTCTGGGATCTGGCCAGTGATCTATTTCTTAGTTCAGTTCTCAAAGTCTTTGGTATGCTAATTAGGATCAGAACCATGCATATGCAGTTTGAGGGTGACTGGAAATAAAGTTTTGAGAATTTTTTGATTGGAGTGTCACAATGAAGTAGGAGAACATTCTAAAACAAAGATGTGCCGGCATGTCTAGATAAAACAGAGCCATCCTAGGGTGTCAGGAATCTCAGAAATGAGGGTTATTTTATCCCCATCACAGATGCTACACAACTGGTCCATAAGCAGTGATACCAGTGGAGGTCTTTGGCAGCTAAATAGAAAAAGAAAAGAATTAATTATCATATAACACAATCAATCCATAAGTCCTTCCATTCATAGATACCAGATTGGGGTTCTTAAACATCTCTCAGGCCACTATTCCATGATTCCTTTTTTCTCTGTAGGCTAGGTAAACTTAAAAATAACTGTCACCTTACTGTCAGTTATCACTGTGATTACTGCCATCTGAAGATAATTTTGCATGTTTCAATCTGGCTGTTTTTGTTTTCAAGGAAAAAAAATCACACTGAAGGGATTTTCTTAAGAAATTATTTTAACCACTTAATGCTGGAGCAACTTAGGTCTGAGTTCTTGGTCCTTCTATTCTCAATCACCAATCACAGTTTTAGTGATTCAATCTAGTCTCATTACCTTAAACAGAATACATATGCTAATATCTCCCACATTTTTACCTCTAGCCCAGACTTCCCCCTTTGACTCCAGAATTGCACATCCAAAATAAAACTCAACACTTCACTTGAATACATACTAGGTATATGAAAATTAAAATGTTCCAAATTGTAGTCACCCTGCTTCTACCCTTGCAGTGTAGTCTATTCTTGGCACATCAGCCAGAGTGAACCTTTTAAAACCTAAATTCAAGTAAATCCCTTCTTTGCTCAGAACCCTCCATCTCACCCAGACTCAAGACCCAAGTCTTATAATGGCCTACCGAGACCTTCACAATCTGGCCTCACTAGTTTCATCTTATAGTTCTAGTCCTCCTTGCTCATTTGGTTCTGGCCACATTGGCCTCTTTGTTGTTCCCCTAATACCCCAGAATATTCCTACTTCATGGCCTTTGCACTGGCCATCTTGCTCCCTGGGACTGTCTTTCCAGCCATTCATAAAGCAGGCTCCCTCACCTGTCTTCTTTTTAGTG
Organism: Macaca mulatta; assembly: GCF_049350105.2. Classification (NCBI taxonomy): domain Eukaryota; kingdom Metazoa; phylum Chordata; class Mammalia; order Primates; family Cercopithecidae; genus Macaca; species Macaca mulatta. The sequence goes on from NC_133426.1 coordinate 39,050,048, forward strand.
AGACTTTCCATGACCACCTAACCTATATTTGCAACCTCACCTTTGCCTTTCTCTGCATTACTTTTCTCCTACCAGATTATTTAACGTATTATATAATGTACTTACTCATTAATTTTCTAGAATACGAACTCCATGAGGGCAAGTGTTTTGGTTTTTTTCCTCTGTCATGTTTCCTGCTGTGTGCTCAGGGCCTGACACATACTAGATGCTTGATAAATATATGTTAAAAGAATGAGTAAAAGTACTCCTTGGGTCTGCTTTAACCATAGGCTATAGAAGACAAAAGTTTTCACTTTTTATTGAGTGCTTCCAAATGTGGACAACAAAAAGTTCCTGAGTATTTTTACAAGAGCAAATTTGATGTCATTGATGGTTTAAGATCTTCTGCAAGAAATCAGTGGCTTAGACACCTGCTGTTACTGCATCCTCCTAGAATTGAATATCAGAAATGCCAAAAGCGTGAGGTTCTGCACAGATTGACTCTTTGCAAGGTGTTGGAAACAGGTACCGAATTAGAAACTGAGAGCTTTGTACTTGGATTGATTCACAGGTTTCAGCGTTTCAACTTCCCAAGTGCTGCTGCTGCTGCTAGTTTCTGAAATATCTTGCAAACGGCCGCCCCAGCTCTTGCTGGTGTGTGCACGTGCACACACAGGCACACTCACGTGTTTTCCTACACCAGGTGCTGCTCCAACAAAACTCAATCCTCATCCCAGCTTAAATCTGGAGGGCTGAGATGATTGCTTTAAGGAGGCTGTTGCCAGGACAGAATTTTCCAAGCTCCCCAGTTCCCAAGGGAATGAGGTGTGTCTGATGGTGTCCACAGTTCCCTCCCACATCTGACAGCACAGAAATACTTCACTGCGTCGTGGTGGTTTAAACAGGCATGACAAGATTGTGATTTCAAACCTGTATAAGTCACAGACACCTGAGCAATTGTGGCTTCTCTGCCATCTTACTGGTAGACAAGGTTAAATACCTGGTGATTCTTCAGTCTCAGAACTGGCCCTCAGCCCTTTCTTCTCATCCACAATGTGAGATTGGTCTGTATTTCCTTCTGGAACCTTTCCCCTTTTCACCATGACCCCGAGTCCCCAGGAATCCAGCCCCAAAGGGCTGCAGAGTTTTGTGGCAGAAATTGTCTGCTGGATTTGTAACACAGAATGGTTATTTGAGGTGCTTTGTTTCTTATGTATCTGCGTTAAATGAGTTGCAGACACTATTATAGAAGTAGAACTTGAGGAAAATTCGAAACCTTTTTCTGTAAAACATACCTAAGGCTCACTAAAGTGCCTTTAGTTTTATGAATACCAGAGACTACTGGAACCCCAGGTTAAAAGTATCACATCTACGGTGTCAATGACCTATTTTCTAATTGGTTTTATAGATGTATAATTAGCATACAGCAAAATGCACCCATTTTAAGTTTATAGTTTGATGACAATTGTATACACCCATGCAACCACTACCCCACCAAGATACAGAAAATTTCCATCTCTCTAGAAAATTCCTTGTGCTCCTTTCCAGTCAAAACCTCCTCCTCCCCCCACCAAAACAACCACTATTCTGACCTCTATCACCATAGATAAGTTTCGCCTGTTCTACAACTTCCTGTAAGTGGAATTCTTCTGTGTCTGGCTCCTTTTGTTAAACATGTTTTTGAAATTCACCCACAATGTTGCATGTATTGATAGTTTATTATTTTATATTGCAAAAATATGGTTATACCATTATTGGTTTGTACATTCACCTACTGATGGATATTTGAGTTATTTCCACGCTTGGGATGTTACAAATAATGCTGTTCTGACAATTCATCTACAAGTCTTTGTACATATGATTTCTCTTGGGCAAATACCTAGGAGTGGAATGATAAGCATATGTTTAACTTTTTAAGAAGCTACCTAACTTTTCGGAAGTTGGTTTTATCATTTTACTTTCCCATTAGCAGTGTAGAGGTGTTCCAGTTGGCTTTTGTATGTCAAAAGAAGGTTCTAGGGAAAAGGCAATGATTAGCTCTCAGGACTGACAATAGTGGAAAATTTTAGATGTTAGTGGTGGAAGAGGGGAGCTTCCCAGAGCTCCACAAATCACACCACATGAGGTATATTTCAATTGGTCTCCCTGCTTCCTCCAGGAATTAACTTCCTGATATATATGTGCACAACAGGAAGGGAGCCAATGAAAGGAAGTGGCTTTGAGGAGATCAATTAGGGCAGGGCAGGGTGGAAAGAGCACTGGACTTGTAATGAAAAGTCCTGCGTTCAAGTCCTAGTTCTTCCATGGACCAGGTGGGGATTATGATCGTTAGCCTGTGTCTCATTATTCTCATCTGTGAAATAGGGAATGTAAAGCCCACCCTACCTGATTCACAAGGTTAGAGTGAGGCTTAGCCCTGGTAGAGGAGCCATGTGTGCAAGGACTTTACTAAGGGAAAGATTGTAACGGCATTGATGTGGCTGACAACTGCCCAGATTCTCAAAATTCTAGAGTCTTGGAGTCCAGGCAGAGACGCAGAGTGAAGATACGGATGGTCCCACTTCCTGAGCAGGGGCAAAGTCTCATATAGAAGAACATCCTGCCCTGCTCTCAACCTAAAATTTTGGCTGGGGAGCATTAGCAGGGACAATTGCAAGACATCAGGAATTAGAGACCTGGGTGCCACTCTCTGCTGCATTACCAACAGACAGAGTTCAAAGTTCCTTTGAACTTCCCTGGGCTTAAATTTTCTCACCGATAAAATTAAGATGATGATATCTTCCTTTCCATCCGTCTCCGAGAGTTGAACGATCTCTGTGAGATAGAAGTATCATTGAAAACTGTTGCACTGTTCATTCCCATGAACAGTGGATGGATGGCTGGGGCTAGGGCTGGAGCTGCCAAGAAAGCCAGGGCTTTGGAGTCTGACACACCCAGGTTCAAGTCCTGCTGAAGCCTCAACCCCTTACTTACCATCTTAAGCCTCAGGTCCCCTATATGTAAAATGGGGATAGTGATACCTCTGAGGCTGGGGGATTAAATGCATCAAAGAATGCGGATACAGTGCCAGGCCTCAGGATGAGCAGCGTGAAGCTGCTCAGTAAATGAGATAGTGGTAGCTAAGTAAGAAGGTTAAAATGACATCCACTGGCCACAAGCCTATGATCTTGACAAATGTTATGTTACTTATCCTCTTACATCTGGTGGGATCACAGGGAAGCACATTGTGAGATGGAGGTGGACATGGAGATGTGAGTGCAAGAGGTTTATTGAGGAGTTCCCTTGGAATCAGCAGCAGTGGGTGAGTAAAGAAGGCAGGGCTGGGTCAAGGAAGGAGTTGAGCTGCTGCAGTGTGGTCACAAAGGAGACCTCAATTGAATCCCTGGGACCTCTGGAGCTGGGGTAGCCTCACTGAACTGTCCAGCATCCAAGTGAGGCAATGAGCCTTTATATCCCTGCATAACCCTGTCATTGAATGTGGGCTGCCCCCCTGAAGGGGTGTGACCTTAAGAGTGTTTTCTGAAAGGACAGTCAATGTGAACTGTCCCCATGTCAACACTCCCAGCAGCTTGGGGAATAAGTGCCTCCGTTCTGAAGGGACATCTGCATTCACTAAACCTCTCTGTACCTCAGTTTCCTCATCTAAAAAATGTGGATAATCATAGTGCCTACCTTATTGGTTTAGATCAGGATTAAAAGAGTTAATACATAGAAAGTCCTTAAAACAGTGGCTGCTGCATATTATTTGTAGTACTAGGATTTTAGAAAACATCCAATACATCTTTTTCAAATGAATAAATAGATGAATGAGCTCTTTCAACCCTGTCCAGAATAAAAAACAAATGTCGTGTTTGCTCATTTTGGGGAAAAAAGCCCACTAGCCAGGTGACAAAGCATTTGGCTGGAAAGCAGAGAATTCAATACATTTTAAACCATGGGACTCCTGTGCAGAGGAAATTTAAATCTCCTTTTCAAAACATTTGCTGCACCTGAGGGTCCGGTATTCCCCATGTGTGCATTGCCAGAGTCCTTTACCCTCAGTGTGTTGAGCTGCAGTATGGGGATTTGACAGCTGAAGACAGCTCAGCAGGGTGCAGGAAAGCAGACATTTAATGTGCTTTGACAATACAAAGGGTTATATAAACGACCCAGTTTCTGTAATTTTGCTGTAACTGTCATGAGAATTGCTATAGACAGATACGGAGAAGGCCCTGTTTATGCACTTAAACTTTAAAAGGTTTAACCACTAAACACAGTCTCTTTCTCTTCCCCTCCCCTCCTCGCAATCCTGCATTTAAATTGCATGGAGGTGGGGGTGCAGGGCCAGGGGATGGTAGTTGAAATAATGGGTTGCCTTTATCCGCCCAGCTTCTGGATCAGCGCCCTACTTTCTGACTCCTGGGCCAAGCGCCTGCCCCTGGCCAGCCTTCTCTGGAAGATTTCCTTCCCTACCTGCTCACGACAAGATGCTGAGAGGGGGAGGGATGGCAGGAAGTGAAATGCACTGGCTCTGAGCTTACGGCTTTTGCCCAATTTAAATCTGGTTCCCATCCCAGTGTTCAGAGCACGTTGCTGTTTGATTCTTGCCATCTCGTCTTAGAAGACTTTTCCCAAGGTGGGGGTGGAGATAGTTCTAAAGCCAGACAGGCAGGAGGCAGGAGGGTTTATACAGGCAGATACCACAGGCTTCCAAGCTAAGTGCCTTAGCGGGGAGAGCCCCCGGCTGCTGCTGACATTTCTCAGACAGGAGATCAATAAGTGGGCAGAGCTTGAAAAGCAAATCATGCTTCGACCTGCCCTGGGGAACCCTCAGCAACTGTCATGGTAGAGAAAGTGTCCCAGAGGAGGCCAGGAAAGACGGGGACGCAGAGAGCCTTGATATTCTGAGATGGGGGCAGGGAAATAGAGACTGCCCAAGGAGATGAAAGGGGCAGATGCTGCCATCCTCCTTACTCCCATCCTCCCTTCACAGTTCTTGCTGAGTGTGTTAAGACCCCTGACTTCTGCCTCCTAGGTAAAACCAGACATTTGGAGGTGAATCTGCAGCTGATGTAGCATTTCCAGTCCGAATGAGCTTGGCTTGAGCATGGAAAGCTGCCCCAGCTGAGAGACCCTCTATCTGTGGTTGAGCCCCTGCTACTCTCTGTCCAACCAGGACCCAGGAGGAGTTTAAATATTTCTCCACACTCCAATCACACGATCAAGAAAATTTTCTAAAGCACATAGTCATGCACTCACACACGCAAAGTGGACCCCACAGAATTGGAAGTGGGTACAAAACTTGGTTCTGATCTGGTAAACCTGGTCCACTCCAATAATTTAAACACTCTCTTTTGGAAATTCAGTCTCCTTAACTTTAAATAGTCCCTGTCTTAGTACGTTTCGTGTTGCTATAAAGGAATACCTAACACTGGGTAATTTATAAAGACAAAAGGTTTTTATTTGGCACACAATTCCGACGTCTGGAAAAGTTCAAGATCAGGTAGCTGGTGAGAGCCTCAAGCTGCCTTCACTCATGGTGGAAGGCAAAGGGGAGCTGATGGGTGCAGAGATCACATGGTGAAACAGAAAGCAAGAGAATGAGGAAGAAGACGCTGGGCTCTTTTAACAAACAGCTCTCAAGGGAATTAATAATTAATAGAGTGAGAACTCACTCACTCCTTCCAGAATGGCACCAAGCCATTCATGAAGGATCTACCCCCATCCAACACTTCCCATTAGGCCCCACCTCCAACACTGGGGATCAAGTTTCATCATGAGGTTTGAAGGGGACAAATACTCAAACAGAGCAGTCTCTCTCTCTCCAGTTTGCTTTCCTTTACTTGATCCACTCCAAGATGGTACCTGGGTATGGGGTGGGAACATGCCACATCCTTCTGGTGGTGGAGGAAGGGTATCTATACAGTGCTATCATTCCAATTCCTGGGCCCTTCATGTCTCCACCACAACAGATGTCCCACAACGCTGACAACTGCTGTAGTTCCTGGTTAGTGAACTTGTGGTGTCCTCTCTGCTGACTCGGTCCCTACTCAGCCCTGGCTGCTATTGAATGTCCCCTGAGACATGGCCATGACCTCTATTCACTCTCCCATTCAGGTGGCCCAATTCACTCACTTGACTCTAGAATTTTTTCCTTTTTTGAGCTCTTCAGCCTGTGTCTTGCCAACATCTATGTTCCCCTAGGGGCATTTGAGCATTTCTAGCATCTTTTGTGTGCCAAATGAGCCCAGGATAGCTCAGGAATGCTAACTCTACTTGCTCTCTGTCTCACCAGTAGCTACTTGAGGTTACTGCAGGTACACAATGCTAGGCTGGCTCCTCCTGGAGTCCCAGACAGAGAGTAAAATGACTGCACTTCTGCCGTTGGCTTTTCCTTCATTCCAATCAGACAACTCCCCTCTCTGAAACTTTCATCCAGACAGAGCTAGAAGAAGCAGGATTTTCTGGTCTAGTTGAGGTTTCACTCATGCTATATATACTGTCTTCCTGATCCAACTTTCCTCATGGTTTAGCCTTCATGGCAGAGGCTGGATGGAGAAAGAAATAGTTTATCTTCTCAGTTTGGGTTCTTTTGAAAGCAAAGCATGACACAAAGTCCTGGGTGAAGGTAGCTTATTTCAAAGGTGATCCCAGTGAAGAAGTAAAGTGAATGAATGGAGAAAAAAGAAGGGATTAAGACAGATTAGGAACAAATATCAATATAATGGAGGGCAACAGGACTGATTTCCCAGGAAAGCATATAGAATGCCTTGTAGAATTGTCCACTGGCAGGGCAGGAGGCTGGGGCATTTATTCACTAGCCACTGTCTGACTCTGATGAGGATTGTCCCTGAGGATGTTAACTTTCTCCCATTTCTGATCTACACAAGCACATGACCAAGGCAAACTTTCACATAAGTAGTGAAGGTTCAGGGGCAGAAAGAAGACAGACACTCGGCTAGAGGTAAGTCTGTTCATCGCAGCTGAGGCTGAAACTGGAGGTGGGCCAAGGGGATATTGAGGGTCTCTAGAAGGGTCTGATATACTTCCCCAGAGGAAATTTAAAGGAGGAAGATTTATTTATTTATTTATTTATTATTATTATACTTTAAGTTCTAGGGTACATGTGCATAACGTGCAGGTTTGTTACATATGTATACTTGTGCCATGTTGCTGTGCTGCACCCATCAACTCGTCAGCACCCATCAACTCGTCATTTACATCAGGTATAACTCCCAATGCAATCCCTCCCCCCTCCCCCCTCCCCATGATAGGCCCCGGTGTGTGATGTTCCCCTTCCCGAGTCCAAGTGATCTCATTGTTCAGTTCCCACCTATGAGTGAGAACATGTGGTGTTTGGTTTTCTGTTCTTGTGATAGTTTGCTAAGAATGATGGCTTCCAGCTGCATCCATGTCCCTACAAAGGACACAAACTCATCCTTTTTTATGGCTGCATAGTATTCCATGGTGTATATGTGCCACATTTTCTTAATCCAGTCTGTCAGTGATGGACATTTGGGTTGATTCCAAGTCTTTGCTATTGTGAATAGTGCCGCAATAAACATACGTGTGCATGTGTCTTTATAGCAGCATGATTTATAATCCTTTGGGTATATACCCAGTAATGGGATGGCTGGGTCATATGGTACATCTAGTTCTAGATCCTTGAGGAATCGCCATACTGTTTTCCATAATGGTTGAACTAGTTTACAATCCCACCAACAGTGTAAAAGTGTTCCTATTTCTCCACATCCTCTCCAGCACCTGTTGTTTCCTGACTTTTTAATGATCGCCATTCTAACTGGTGTGAGATGGTATCTCATTGTGGTTTTGATTTACATTTCTCTGATGGCCAGTGATGATGAGCATTTTTTCATGTGTCTGTTGGCTGTATGAATGTCTTCTTTTGAGAAATGTCTGTTCATATCCTTTGCCCACTTTTTGATGGGGTTGTTTGTTTTTTTCTTGTAAATTTGTTTGAGTTCTTTGTAGGTTCTGGATATTAGCCCTTTGTCAGATGAGTAGATTGCAAAAATTTTCTCCCATTCTGTAGGTTGCCTGTTCACTCTGATGGTAGTTTCTTTTGCTGTGCAGAAGCTCTTTAGTTTAATGAGATCCCATTTGTCAATTTTGGCTTTTGCTGCCGTTGCTTTTGGTGTTTTAGACATGAAGTCTTTGCCCATGCCTATGTCCTGAATGGTACTACCTAGGTTTTCCTCTAGGGTTTTTATGGTATTAGGTCTAACATTTAAGTCTCTAATCCATCTTGAATTAATTTTCATATAAGGAGTAAGGAAAGGATCCAGTTTCAGCTTTCTACTTATGGCTAGCCAATTTTCCCAGCACCATTTATTAAATAGGGAATCCTTTCCCCATTTCTTGTTTCTCTCAGGTCTGTCAAAGATCAGATGGCTGTAGATGTGTGGTATTATTTCTGAGGACTCTGTTCTGTTCCATTGGTCTATATCTCTGTTTTGGTGCCAGTACCATGCTGTTTTGGTTACTGTAGCCTTGTAGTATAGTTTGAAGTCAGGTAGCGTGATGCCTCCAGCTTTGTTCTTTTGACTTAGGATTGTCTTGGAGATGCGGGCTCTTTTTTGGTTCCATATGAACTTTAAAGCAGTTTTTTCCAATTCTGTGAAGAAACTCATTGGTAGCTTGATGGGGATGGCATTGAATCTATAAATAACCTTGGGCAGTATGGCCATTTTCACGATATTGATTCTTCCTATCCATGAGCATGGTATGTTCTTCCATTTGTTCGTGTCCTCTTTTATTTCACTGAGCAGTGGTTTGTAGTTCTCCTTGAAGAGGGAGGAAGAATTCTTTAGAACATATTGCTGTATGCCTTAAATATTTGGTCTAATCTCCTTGTTTTAATGGGGGAAAACTGAGTCTCTACAAAGTCCTGATTCACCCAACATCAACATGGTCAAACCCTGAGCCATATCTACAACTTGAGTGCTGGAAATTCAGGTCAGAGCTCTTTTTGCTGTATCATACAAATCCATTCATCCAACAGTAGAATCTTTATTAACTATCCATGATGTTCATAGGATTGTGAAGTATAATGATAGTTCCTGCTTTCCAGGACGTTGTAATCTAGATAACAGAAGTTTGTTCCCTAGTCGTTATATGTACTTCTTAGAAAGGGTACTGGCTTAAGTACCCTCTATTCAATCAGCTAGTACTCCAGAAACATAAGGAAGAGACCAAAAGGCACCCAAAATACAGAGTGCCTATGAGAAATATGCACTCAGAAAATTGTAATTGGATATTAATCTGAGCTAGGAAGGTGTAGCAGGCAGTCTCTAAGAGTCTTGTTCCCAAGATCCCTGCTTCCTAGTATTCATCCCTGCCCTTGTGAAATAGTCTCCCCTTTGAGTATAGGCTGGACCTAGTAACTCACTTGTAATGGATAGATTATGGCAGAAGTGATGAGATGTCTCTTGCAAGATTAGGTTATAAAAAGACCATGGCTTCAGTTCTGGGTGCTTTCTCTCATACCTTCTTGTGTTGTTTGCTCTGGAGGTGGCCAGCTACCATGTCATGAGACAACCCTCTAAAGAGGTCCATGTGAGTGAACTTGGAAACACATCCTCCCCAGGTTGAGTCTTGAGATGAGACTACAGCCCCAGTGATACCTTAATTGCAGCCTCATGAGAGACACTGAGCCAGAGGACCCAGCTAAGCCATATCCAGGTTTCTGATCATATGATACTGTGAGATAATTTTTTGTTGTTTTTTATTGCTAAGTTTTGGAGTGATTTGTTATACAGCAATAGGTGATTGATACAGAAAGCACTGCATTAGATGTTGGCAATGAAAGTAGGAGTAAAACGCATGGACTTATGAGCAAGTAACAGAAATCTATGCAAACTACCTTAAGCAGAAAGGAGCATGTATTGGAAGGATTTGTGGTTGTTTCCCAGAGATCAAGGGCAGGAAGGGCAACAGTGCTCATGAAGACTGGAGCCAGAACTTAAGATCTGTTAAGAACTAGGTAGTGAGTCACTTTTTTTCCTGACTTCCTCTGTCTGTGATGCCATTAAATCTTCTGTGATGGCCTCCTTCTGTCAAAATGACAGACATTTTCTATTTCTCTTTGTACATGGGAAAAATCCAACATCCTAAGGGATCTTACATGTTGTGACAGTTAACTTTACATGTCAACTTGACTGGGCTAAAGTATGCCCAGGTAACTGGTGAAACAGTTATTTCTGGTTGTGTCTGTGAGCGTGTTTCTGGAAGAGATTAACATTTGAATCAGTAGACCAAGTAAAGATCTGCCCTTACCAATATGGGCAGGCATCATCCAATCCATTGAGGGCTAAAATAGAACAAAAATGCAGAGGAAGAGCAAATTTGCTCTCTCTTCTTGAGCTGGGACATCCATCTTCTACTACCCTTTGACTTTGGTGTTCCAGGTTCTCAAACTTTTGGACTTGGATGGAGACTTACACACCATTGGTTCTCCAGTTCTCAGCCTTTTGGACTTCGACTGGAACTGTACCATTGGCTTTCCTGGGCCTTCAACTTGCAGATTACAGATCATGGGACTTCTCAGCCCCCCAAATCATGTAAGCCAATGAGTCATAACAAATCTCTTTCTTTCTTTCTTTCTTTCTTTCTTTCTTTCTTTCTTTCTTTCTTTCTTTCTTTCTTTCTTTTATTTCCTTCTCTCTGTCTGTCTCTATGTATATAGATAGATAGATAGATATAGTTCTGTTTTTCCGGAGAACCCTGACTGATACACATGTTTTCTCCATTTGTGTATAACAGATATTTACTTAATTTGCTGTGACCAAATTCCCAATTCCTGAAAGAGAACATCAATAGGCACATCTTAGTTCTGTTGTACTTTTTTGGTCCCTTTAAGAGAGGAAGCAAATGGGGTTATGGAGCTGGCTGTCCACTCGGAAGGGACTTTTTTGAGAAGAAGATATGGCAAATGCAGGCAAAGTAATCAAGAAGTTTCTTGAAGTGCCCTCAAGAAGCTTGCTATTTATTTGACTTCGCTGAGAAGAAAGGAATCTGGACTTTAGTGCGTTTTACTGGCACATTCTTAGCTGGAGGACTGGGAGTAGACTAGAGAGAGCCATGCACTGAGGCTTAGCTGAGTGTCTTCTGAAAACCTCTCAGTTTTGGTAGGCTTCAGGTTCCTCACCTATGAAATAAGCAGTTGTACCTCAGGTGATCTCTACTGGCTCTCCTACCTTCAAAATTCTGTAACTCTAAGGGAATGAGAAAGCAGAGGTGGCATCTCCAGATGTCCTCATGGAAATGTGGCACCTGTCGCTGTGTGACCAGATAGTCAAGGTCTCCATCATGTGCTGGAGGTGCTCAGGGATGTGAGATCTCTGGCCAACACTAAGATCAGTAGTTTTGATCTTTAGAACAATGAAACCATGATGCCCCAGTTTTTAGAAAAAAGGCATGTATTTGTGGGCAAAGATGCAGATACACTGAACTTTAGAAGCTCTCAGTGGCCTTGAGCCTTATACAGTTGAAGGCTACCTGGAGAATTTACAAGGCAGAACATTTTAAAAATAGAAAAACCAATTTTATCTCCAAAGCTCTGCTGTCTTCTTGCAGAAGGTTGTTTGGATGACCACAGCTGGTTTTCGAATAATGGGCTGGGGCGCACCCACATGTGATATTGGTCTCATGCACCCACCCTCCCACTTCCTCTTACACACATACACACACACACACCCCATATCCTGAGAGTCTTGATCTCAATAATCTATCTTCAGGCTTTCTCTCAGTCACTCAGAGTTCAGCCTGCTACTGAAATCACCATATCCGGAGAGAAGCACCAATCAGCCTGCTTCTTGCCTTGTGTCATTTGCATGTCGCCACCTCATTCCAGTGTTGGTGGAGATTTGGATTTTTGTTTTATTAATTTCAATGTAGAAACACTTTCCTCCCCTTGGCATTTCTAATAACTGGAAGGAGAAATGGGTGGAAATAATTACCTCTGCTCAGTCCATGCCTGAACAGAAGAAAGTGTGACTCAGGTCTGGAATCTGATAAGGAGGTGCCTTTCTAGGAAACAAGACTTACACAAGGAATACCAATTTAATGTGGCAGACACGTTCTTACTTTGCTTTCCTCTCGTTTTTCCCCCTTTCACAAAGAGAAGCAGTGTGTGTGCTAAGGAGCTGAGGATCTGACTACATCTTTGTGATAGCGGGAAGCCACCTCCCTCACCAGTGAGGATGGATTAGTTAATGCCTTTTAAATGCTTTGAAATGAAATGTCTTCTGTACCCAAATACTCAATCTGATTATAGCCCTAGGTCTGATATCACAGGAGGGAAATGTAGTTCCTGACTGACACCATAGCTGTCAAAGTGGGCCTTTGTTTGTGGGATCTGTGATTGCTACTTCTTTCCTGATCAAACGACAACACCTTGGAGAAGGAAAATGGCACTAGTGCCTTACCCAGTTGCGAGAGACGGGAAGGGATTGGGGTGCACAAAGAGAAATAGAGAGACGGAGCAAAAATCTTGAGAGGAGGGAGGCAGGGGAATGGGTAAGGAGCAGAGTAAGAGAGAAGGAGAGAGAATTCCAACTATTATCAGGATCAGAGAGCTGTAGCTTACCCTTACATTTCTGTGAAACCTGCTGAAAACAAATGCAGTCTTGGAAAAGATAAGGTTTACCCTAACAACAACAACAACAACAAAAAGCTGCTTTTCCAAGTTAAGGTGTCAGGGATTGTTTTACTTGGCTTTGCTTTATCTGTTTGCTTATTTGGTTAGTGGGTTGCTTGGTTGGCAGCGTTTTGTTATTTTAGTGTAAAATCCAACAAATATGAGTCTTTGTGTTTTGCCAAGGTAGATCTTTCTTTTTGCCTTGAAATATGGCCTGATCTTTTGCCCCAGTTGCAGGAAGATTCGAGACTTCCTCACATTAAATGACAGGTCCAGCCTGCCTGGACCTTCTTGGATTCTGATCCTGTCTTTGTCTGCCTTGGAGATACCTGCACTCAGGTGGTCATTCCAGCTGCCCTCTAGTTGCAGGCAGCTGAGGCTTGCTCTTATCCAATGATCATGCTGAGCCTGCTAAGTTAAATTCCCTTCTTTATCTGTGGTGAAGAGGACACAAGGCAACTCAGAGATAGAAAAGATAATGGGCAATGACAAGAGAGGGTTCCTGTCAGGGAAAATCTGACAAAAAGAAGGTAGAAGTACTGCTGAGTCTGTGAGTTATCCACCCTGGAGGCTGTCAATGCCCATGCCAGTGGAGGCTTACCCAGAATGAACTGCAGGATCACTCATTCATTCACTCTTTTTTCTTTCTCTTTCTCTTTCTCTCTCCTTTCTCTTCCTTCTTTCCTTCCTTCCTTTCATTTTTTTATTTCTTTCTTCCCCATTTCTTTTAGTATACATTTATCCATTAACCTGCATTCATTAATGATAATATTTATTTATTCTGCATTTATTACATGTCTATTCTTTCAAAAAACATGTATTAAGTATCTCCTATGTACTAGGTACTATTCTAGGTTCCAGTCTTACAATGATAAATATAATAAGGATTCTGACTTAAAGAAATCAAGCTCATACCCAAATAACCACATTACGAATTAAACATAATACTTGTCCTAATAAAGTACCAGTGAGGTTTCTGGGTGCTCAAAGTGGAAGGGTTATGTCCAGCTACAGAGATCTCAGAAACTTCTGCAGAGGAGGTAATATGAGCGGGGCCTGAAGAGATAGAAGGAATTTTCCTACGTAGTCATAGGTGATTGACAAGAAATATAACTGTCAGTAGGTCCAGCTCAAAGAAGGGCACAGGGATAAGGCTTGCTGGATTAATGCCAGGAATTAGATGACTGGGACATAGGGTAGAGTAAGCAGGGGCAGGAGATGGGCCCAAAATCTAGAGAGCCCTAGGATGCTGTGCCACTTTCCTCTCTAACATGGCTGCCACATCCAATATTAAGGGCCTCTTTCTGGGACTGCAGAAGGGGCGCCAAAGGCCATAGATAAAACATGGTCACTTGAGAGAAGCAGGAGGGAAGGCTGCCTGGGTGGTGGGTGAATGTCCTGGAGTCTTTTCTCATTAGCAGATCAGCCTAGATGAGTTGATCACATTTACTAATTTTAATCAATGTATTATGTATCCTAGCCCAAGCTTGTACAGCAAAATGAATAAGAGCAGTGAGTTTGGATTTTGGGTTTCACAGACCAATACAATTTTTTTAAATCGGGGGGATGGCCATAAGTATATCAACTTTTAGTTTTGGCCAGAAAGAATATACTCAAAATTTGCCAATTCACTATCACCATCTGTGTCAAAGGCTGCAAATTGCCTACCAAGTACCCATTCTCTCCTTGTTCTTGACAAACAGAATGCTATTTTATTTGGGGAAGCAACACAGCCAAACCAAAACCACATTTTGCAGCCTCTATTGGTCACTGAGTGGAGCATCTGGGAAAGCTCTTAAAGAGGGCTGACCGGTTGGCATGGGTCTTTTTCCCTCCTCTTTTGTTCTTTCTTCCAATTTAAAATTACCATCTTTGCAGGACCATAGCTGGTTCTCCAAAGCTCTCTTAGTGTTTGTGATTCTCTCCATTGATGCCCACCCCATATTTGGCCCTTGTGGGTGTGTGAGGGAAGTGAGCATGTTGACATCTGACCCCTCACTCTTCTCTCTCTTTCTGAGGCTCCTCCTTCTATCATCCGAAGAGCTTTTGTTTGCTACTGCTGTCTGGGAGTAACTGCCATTGAATCATGACCTTCTCATTTCATAGAGAACTATGCCTTTCATATCAGTTAATGTTCAGCCAAGACAGCCTAAAGTACTCTAGGTGTTTCAAAACAGAGGAAACTGAATACAAAGAACAGCTTACAACTGTGTTGGATGGGCAGGAGGAAGAGATGTGTAGTGGCAATCATGACACTCCATTCAGAACCACCTTCAGGGAAGAATCTGCCGTCTCAGCTGCTGGGAGTGCTATGGGCAAGCAGCCTCTGGCTGTCAGCCTCTTCAGGGCCTGCCTCAGCTGCAGACAGCACCTTGCCCAAGGCCACACCCTCCCAGGGTTGCCATTTTGGCCCACTGCTGGATTACTGATGGGCCCTATACACTCCAGATATTCCTGTGGGAGTCTCCAAAGTTTCACCAGAACTGCATCACAGTTTGACTCTCCATCTGCCCAATTCTGCTTTCTCCAACTCCTTCCCACAATTGATAATTCTTAATAAATATCCTGCATGCCAGACTTTATCTTGGTGCCAGCTTCCAGAGAACCCAATCTGTGACATGAGGTTAGTAACTAACTGCAGGAAGTCACAGACACCTCTACACTGGAACAAGAGTTCGGGGCCTGGAGTCCAGGGTCTGCTCACCACTGACGTGGCTGGAACATTTGACATGGCTAGAACAGAACCATTGCTGAAACTCCAGAGGCCCCTCTGACTCACCAAAGTCACTGGAGCCTGGAGCCACCCACTGCTGACAAAGATGCCACCAGACATAGAAAAAAGAAAAATGTCTTCTATCTCCCTCTCACCTTTCCAGTACCCATCACTTCTTCCCATTAGAATAAACTGCCTGGAAGTCAACTGGCAAATAAACCTGTACAACTGTTTTTGTAGGGTTCCAATCCTGAGCGAAACAGAGCAGGGCATGAAGGGCAAGAGTTGAACTGAGAGAAGAGGCAAATGACTGGCAATATACCCCAGCCTCAAGTCCCCACCTTATGGCAGAAGAACAGAGGGGAAGAGGGAAGGACGAGCATTCAGATGAGGCCCCAGGCCTGACCGATACCTTGATGGCAGCCTCATGAAGGACTGAAGCAAAGGATGGAGCTAAGCCACACCCAGATTCCTGCCCCCCTACCCCTAGACACCGTGTGATAATAAATGTGTGTTGCCTGAAGCTGCTAAGTTTGTGGTAATTTGTTGCACAGCTATAGGTGACTAATACAGTGAGTGATTAACAAAGTGGAATGAGGGAAGCCCAGGAAAGCATTTTAGAGAAAATGAGCAACAAAAAATAATGTTTCTATAGGTAGCAGAAGAAAAAAGAATATCTGAGAGAAGAGAACAACAATTACTCAGGAATATGAAAATGTATAGTACATTCCAAAATTTACGAACAGTTTGGTGTTGCTAGACTTCAAAATGTTGGGGTACGTGGCAAGGAATTAAGCCAAGAAGTCATGAAAGTAAGACCAGTGGTTCTCAAATTTGGCTATTCATTAGAATGTATCAGGGTGCTTTATACATAAGGATGCCTGGCCCTGATCCCAAGAGATTTTATTGTAATAAGTGTGAAGTGCTGTGTTGACACAGGGATTTTGAAAAACTCTCCAGGTAGCAATGGAAGGTGGCGTGAAATGGTTGAGGTACTTGCCTCAGGTACAAAATTTAAGGGGACACCAAAAGAAACAACTCAGTAGTCAAGATAAGTAACATTTCAAAGCAATATTTTAAAAATCAAAATTAATGCAAAAACTCCATGATAAACAAAATAAAATTTTAAAATAAAGTTAAAATACTCGGGTGGTTCTAATGTACAGAGAACCACTGTTCTAGACCTTTAGGGAACTTGTGTACTGTCCAGTAAGTCTACGGATTCGTACTGGGCCAGGTTTGGGCATTAAGGGTCAGGGAGACATGGTCAAATTTATGTTTTTTGAAAGTTCCTTTGGCTGCTGAGCAGTAAGTAGGTGGGGAATGGAGGATAGGTGTGGTAGGATTCCAAGAACGGACAGAAACAGATTAGCTGGAAAGATACTGCATAAATCCTACTGGAAAGTGATTCAGGATGAACCAAAATCAATCACAGCAAGGTTGGAGGAGAGGAGGGATGAGTCAGTAGCTGTGACGGTGCTGGCTGCACCAGCTTGCAAAAATTGATTACATACATCTCTTTCTCAACTTCATGTTCGATGATGTCATATTGTTAGCTAAAAATTAGCTGTGTTGAAGGTATTTACACCACAGAAATTGGCAAACACTGCAAATCAGAAGGTAGTTTTATTTTTTGGCTGAGAGACATGTTTATGAAAATGACTAACTCATATGGATTAGACATGGAGGGAGAGAGGGACTGAAATGACCCGTAAGATGACTGTCTGCTGCCACTAACTAAATTATGAACTTAAGAGGGGATTGGCTCCGAGTTAATATCAGTTGCAAACAGCAGTGTGCAAGGAGGTATCTGAGGTCGCCATTAGTCTTATAAGCTCAGCAGCTGGAAGGAAGATTTCTAGGATGCCATTTATTACAGTGCAAAGCAGCTCTGAGGAGCCACAAGCCCTAAAAGATTTAGGGTATGCCTAGAGAACACTGAGAGACAAGTTGATTAGGAAAGAATTGGTCTGTGATCTTTAGGAGACTATGTCTAGGAAAAAATTATGAGCATCACTAGTAATGGAGCTGGTGTCCACTCAGGCACCATGGAAGCAATTAATATTAGATGGTCAACTGGAAATTAAGCTGGGAGTGTTGATTCTAGGGTCTGGTCTGCCAATAATTTGTTGGCTAACCTAAGACAATGTGTTAAACCTCTTAGTGCCTCATTTTCTTTATCTATAAGATAGTCTTACTTTCTTTCCCATATTAAGGTGTGATTTTGAAGACAAATGAGATGATATATGTTAAGATTCCCATAAAAATTTAAAGGAACTCTTCAAATGCAATATATAATTACACAATTGTAAAAATTATAATTATGTTAATAGTATTATGCTAATTATCTAATAATTTTCAAAGACCTGAATGGACCACTGTGATGTCTCTATAGCCAGGCTTCTACCTTTAGAGAGATTTGGAAAGCTGGTTAACTTTAAATTCTATGAATGTCAACTAACTAAAGTTTTGGTTTATTTTTCACTTCAGACTTCATTCCTTTGGAATTTAAGAAATTACCGCACTGCCTTTAAAGGGAAAATTTATTTGGTCTCATGATAAGAAATTTCAGCTTAGCTTGCCTACTTGTGTTTGAGTTCAAAGTTTCTCTAGATACATTATCATTTAAACTAGAGGGAAACAATCTTCCTTAACTAGAGCACAGGGCCATGACCTTGCCTACATGATGGGCAGCTAATCCACTTAGAACCAGTGGCTCACCTTGTATAATTTATAAGACCCCATGAAAAGACAGGCCTCCATAGATTAATATTTCAGCTGTCCTCCCTTTCATTTCATCCTCTGGATGTGGCAGCAACAATCACATGAATCATTCCTGAACTGAGTCAATATCAAACATCCAGAGCTTCATCTGCATTTGCTGAAGGTCCAGCTCATTCAAGGGAAGTTCCTATAGGATTTCAAATACGTGGGTAATTTGCCTTTGACTCCTCTTACCCCAACCTGGCTGTGCTAGTGTTTTAAAACGTAGCTTTAAAGTGTTTGAAAAGCTTTAAATTTTTATTTAGAGGTGTGGGGTTCTGGTTCATGTCCTCTTGAATCTGAACAGACTTGTGATTGCTTTGACCAAGAGTACAGTGGAAGTGACTATGTATGTGACTTCTGAAGCTAAGTCATAAAATGCCATGCAGATTCTTCTGTCTTTTGAAATGCTTGTTCCCTGGACGCTCCCTCAGGACACTCCCTTTCAGAACCCTGCTGTCACACTAAGAGAAGCCCAAGTCACCAGGAAAGGTCATATGTAGGTATTCTGGTGACCAATTCCAGCAGAACCCGGCCTTGAATCATCTCATCCCAGGCACCAAGCATGTAAGTGAAGAAGCCTCCAGATGATTCCAGTCCCAAGCCATGGATTCACCCAGCCCCTTAAGTCCCTCTGCCTGAGGCACACTGTGGAACAGAAACATTGCAGAGCAAAGGCAAGTCATCCCTGCTGTGCACTGTCTAAAATTCTAACCCACAGAATTCATGAACGTAAGAAAATGATTGTTGTTTTTGCCACTAAGTTTGGAATGTTAATTATGCAGCAATAGATAATTAGAACACTGGCTGACTAAGTTAAAGTTTCTTTTCCTTTCTTGGGTATGTGATAAATTATTGGCCTAGTCAAAAAGGATACATTTCTTCAAAACAAGAAGACTGTTCTGTACCTCTGGCTGAAGTATTAAGCCTTCTGAATGAGAGCTCTAGACTTTTTGTCCCTATGTGTTGACTTCCTAAAGGAAAGATGAGTTCTTGGTGTTCAATTTCTTTTCTCTGTCCCATCTTTACAGATTTTTCATGATTTGTTTACTAATTCATTTATTTATCAAATGAATATTTGTCAAAGCACTACTATGCAGTGGGTGTACTTCTAGATGTTCAGGATGTGATGGTGAGCACAACACGCAGGGTCTCCGTCTTTCTGGACATGGAGTCCGGTGCAGAAGTCTTACTATTATTCATACCACAAACTCTTTTGACATCTGGTGAGGTCTATGGACCCTTTCTCAGAATCATGTTTTTAAATCTATAAAATGCCTAAGCTCATGAAGGAAACTACTTATATTGCAGTAGTTACCAAAATATTTAAGAAACACATTTGTGATATAATAATATATGTTTTTCTTTATGAATGCATTAAATAACAAGATCTAGTGGTGAGCCTAAGTAATTTCATGGTAGAGATGAGTAGAAATAATATGTTGAGATCCTTGCAAAAACTGTATTATGAAAATAGCTGTGATATCTGTTGGTAACAAAGTCACAAACATAGTCAATGCTATTGTGGTTTGCTGTCTATATACATCATAGAAGGAAAAGTTACATTTTAGTAAGATTTAGTAGAAATAAATATGTAACATGCAATTTTTTATATCCAAATTAATGGATCATCTGAATTCTGTGGTCTATAGATCTCAGATTAACAACCCTTGATCTCAGGGTATGAACAGACTTCAACCAAATAATAAACTGTGATGCCTGCTATGTGAATGTATTAGTTTCCTATGACTGCTGTAACAGATTACTACAAACTCAGTGGTTTGAAACAACAGTAATTTATTCTTTTTCATTTCTACAGTCAACAAATCCAAAATGAACAAAACTGGGCTATGCTCCCTCTGGAGGTTCTAGGAGAAATTCCTTACCTCTTCCTACTTCTGGGGGTTGCTGGCATTCCTTGGCTTGTGGCTGTATCATGCCAGTCTTCAAGGACAGCATCTTCAAATCTCTCTGCTCCACTTTCACATGGCTCTCTTTGTGTCTGTACCACAGTTCTCTCTCACTCTCTCTTATAAGGACACTTGTTATTGCATGTAGAGTCCACCTGGATAATCCGGGATAACTTCCCCATCTCAAGATCCTTAATTTAATCCTGTCTGCAAAGTCTTCACCTTATAAAGTAACCGGTACATGCTCCAGGGAATAGTATATCTTTCGAAGAGCCATCTTTCACCCTCCCATTGTGACCAAGAGTCCTGATCCAACCTAGGGACTATGATGTGCCAGCAATGACTTTCCTGAGGAAGAGACTATGGGTTGATAACTGAAGGGTGAGAATAACTAGATGAAAGATGTGGGTGAGGCAGATGAGATTGTTTCAGACAGGAGGATGACTTCATGCAAAAACCCAGAAACTGGAAGTCTATGCTACATTCTGGGTATGGAAGACAGACAGTGTGTCTGGGGCCCAGTGTGTTTTTGGAAGGTTGGGGGCAGAGTAAATAGGGATACTCAGGAGAGGCCAGTGAGGGCCACATCCTGAAATGCTTAATAGGATTTACTTCATTCCTTCATAGCAATGAGAAAACATTGGATGATATTATATGCTCAGAGCTGGGGTTTCGAAAGATCATTCTGGTTTAAGTGAGGAAAATAGATTATGCACTGGAGGGTTGCAAGAACTAGTGGTGGGGGGAACCAGTTAGAAGGCGTGGCAAGGTCCCAGCCAGAGATGACAGACAGTTGGTCTAGGGAATAAGCTATGGAGGTGGGAGAGGATTTGAGACCAGGTTAAATCAATGAACGTTTAAGAAAATCCAGCAACTCATGACACAGTATAGGTTTGATTAACTGTAGAAAAACATGGACAGAGTAAATTGCGAATGTGTGTAAGTATGGGTTTTAATTTACAAATCTGGGTGCAGGAAGTGATTTGTACCTTAATTTTACTATATTTAACTTAATCTGCTCTGAGCCAGTGGAAAATTCAATCTCAGTGACTACTGATAATTCTTCATGACCCCTTCGCAAGACTGTGTGAAAGGTTTGAGCAGTTTATACAATCCATATGCTTGAAGAAGGAATCTGGGGGTGTGTGGGTGTGTTAAATGCTCAATGATATATACATACTCCTTGTTGAGGCCCACATGGGTTCTTGAAGGCTGTTATGGATTTTAGGGACAAGCTGGACCAGTCTTTTGCCCAGGCTCTGAACACCATGGCTCTCAGTGTTTAGTAACCCATTTCCATACAGTTGCAAAGTAATCTATGACAAAATGAACAGTTCTGGGGTTCTTTTGGGTAGGTAAATGTAGCCTTCAGAAATATTGTGATGGGGAAGCATTAGCTACTTTTGCTATAACCTGCCAAGAGAATACAACTCTTAGAACAAATTTCATCATTTATCTGGACATTTATTAATTCTTTAAAGGAAAGTAACAGTTCATACAACCTTAGGAAGCCATGTGTATCTCTTCTTTCAGGTGCTTCAGCCATCACCATCTTGCTTGAAAGGTTCATTTGAGGGCAATCTCAAAAACTCTAGAGGCAGGATTCATGAATCATGCAATTGCATCTCTCCTATTTAAGGCCATATATAAAATCCTTTAGAGCTACAGTCTAGAGCTGCCAGTGAATATAGGCTACAGGCCTTACTAGCTTCTTATAGCCTGTTCCTGTCTCAATTTGAGCTCTCCCATAAGCTAGAGTTTAAATGCAAGTTGTTCATTTAGGAGAAGAAACCACCAGTAAGAGAATGTATAATTAAGCCCTTGGAAGAAAGGCCAAAAGGAATGTTGTCAAGCTAGTTGCCGTTACAGGTAACTAGAGATTAAATCTGTAGGGAAAATGCTGAGGCCTGGGGTAGAGCACATGCCTCTGTGTTAGTCTGTTCTCGCATTGCTGTAAAGAAATACTTGAGACTGGGTAATTTATAAAGAAAAGAAGTTCAATTGGCTCATGGTTCTGCAAGCAGTACAGGAAGCATAGCAGCTTCTGTTTCTGGGGAGGCCTCAGGAAGCTTCCAATCATGGCAGAAGGCAAAGGGAGAGTGAGGCATCTTACATGACAGGAGCAGGAGAGAGAGTGAAAAGGAAGGTACCACACACTTTGGAACAACCAGATCTTGTGAGAACTCACTATCACAAGAACAGCACCAAAGGGATGATGCTAAACCATTCATGAGAAAGCACCCCTATGATCCAGTCATCTCCTACCAGGCCCCACCTCCAACAGTGGGGATTACAATTTGACATGAGATTTGGGTGGGCACACAGATCCAAACCATATCTGCCTCCAAGTAATTCCACCTGAGTTCCCATAATTCCCATGTGTCATGGGAGGGACTTGGTGGTAGGTAATTGAATCATGGGGGCAGTTACACCGATGCTGCTGTCCTCATGATAGTGTGTGAGTTCTCACAAGATCTGGTGGTTTTATAAGGGGCTTTTCCTTCTTTTGCTCAGCACTACTTGCTGCAGCCATGTGAAGAAGGATGTGTTTGCTTCCCCTTCTGCCATAATTGTAAGTTTCCTGAGGCCTCCCCAGGCATGTGGAACTGTGAGTCAATTAAACCTCTTTCCTTTATAAACTACCCAGTCTTGGGTATGTCTTTATTAGCAGCATGAGAACGGACTAATACAGAGGGGTAAGGGAGCTGGGGGTACCAACCCTGGGTCATTGAAGAAGTTCATTTGATAACTACTCAAAAGAAATCAATTTCCTGGCAATTTTGGTGAGTCACACCGGCAAGAAAGTGGACTCTGGTGACAAGAGAAAGCCCATAGGCTAGGTAGCTGCTGGCATTTGGCAGTGGGACAGTTTCGCCAAAGTCTAAGGATGAGGGAACATGGGTGGCCTGCCAAGAGCATCTGCTACAGATAGCCCACTGCTGGCATTCCTTCTGCTACATAACAAGTCGCTAATTTTGCCAATGAAAATCCATTCTGATATTTACTATATATGAATTAGGAAAGCCTCAGGTGTTGATTGGAACACCATTGAAGGCATGCTTGCAGAAACTACCTCTGTAAGTTAGCCTTTCTGGTCTAATGTCAGCCAAGCACTCCTGGAGTGGGAAGTCTGTAATAGGCGACTGATGGCCCCTAAAGCTGAAGCTTAAGCTATCACATACATAAAATCACATGGTTTATGCTGAAATCATTTAAAGTGAATTACAGACATCATCTTACTTGCCATCCCAGAGCCCTTTTGTCATAGGACTTGATCCTACTCGGTCACTGTGCGAAGAAATAAGGCTCAGGTTCCCCCAACATACCAGCAGCACCTGTGGGAACCTGGTCCCTTTCCTTAAAGAGTCTCAAGCAGTCTTTGCCTCTCTTCCATTTCTCTTTCTCTTAAAATCCTTGAACTCCAAGTATTCTCCATTTCCTTACGTCCAAACCTGCCGCCCCGCCTCCCCACCCTGCAGGCAACCCCCTCTTCACATAGATGCATCCTTTGAATAATTCCTTTCAGTGGCTTTAGGTTTCTGTAAAGCCACAGGCTGGAATTGCATTTCCTATCCTGTGTCTTAATGGCAGGAATTGTAGTTTTCCACAGTTCCACACAAAGCCCCTGAGGCAAAGGAGCGCCCAGTTTGTCTTCCTGTGAGAGGATGAGGAGAAGGAAAAATACCTACAGCAGCAAGACCGAACTGAAAATTAATATCTTAATAAATTATTCTGCCACATTTGTGTAAAACTTCTATTCTGTGCTTTCATTTAAAAAACAAGGTAATTTTAAAACACATAACATAGATTGATGCGACCTCAGTTTATTTACCATCTATTGGATATCTCCTATGTTTTCGGGTCTATGGCAAGATCAGTGTATATATTATGTCATCAAATTCTCGTGTATCTTACGTGAAACATGATTATCCCCTTTTTACAGATAAGGAAACTGATTTTCATAGGGATTCTTTAAAAACTCATTTTTATTATTACAAAAGAAGTTCGCTGACAAGAAAATTAAAAAGTCCTCCCCCAAAATAGAAATCATTATTATCCTCTATCCATACGTGACAATTTGTACTATTTTGATTATATCATGCCCATATTTTTTTCAATGTCTATTTGCACATATATTTTGAAAAGCAAAATTGGGTTCTTTCAGTAGCAATCTTTTTTATTTATCCTCTGAGAATGCTGAAGGACGATTTTCTGACATGGATTTTCTTGAGCTGGAAAGTAAATCTTCACCAGGGCAATCCAAAAGCATGCAGGCTTCAAATCATTCATGGTGTGAAGAGATGTATGCTGAAAAGGGGAGTGAGAGCAGCTTAATCGTGCAATTTTTGTGGGTTCTTTGTAAAACTCTTGGTCTGCAGCTTACAAGAAACCTTTGCCTGGTTTGCTAAATAGCCCTGCTTACTTGGCCCAGGATCTTCCATCTGATTGAGCACCCCCAATTTGGATTGTATTACTTTAAAATTTGAGGCCATTCTCATTGGTCATCTGGGACCATAACAAAAATCCACGCATTTTATTCTTCCACTTTTCTACTTTGTCAAATACAGACTAGTTTGAGAACTCTAATTAAGTAGAAACACATCATTTTTAGAGTGGCTCTCAAAGGCTAAAAGGAAAGAAAAGAGAAACCCTTTGGAGTCTTCTCACCAAGCTCCCCCACAAGCCCGTAATTGTCTCAGGTTTGAGTCCCAGCTGAGTGAGCAATTCCCTGACTGGGGCAAAGACAGGGCTTGGCGTCTTCCCAGCCCTTTTTATTGTGATGGCAGGCTGAGACCAGCCACTGTTGGAGAGGGAGGAATGGGGAGGACTACAAAAGCCATGCAATGGGGAGTGGGTGGTCTCCCCACTGGCAATCAGGCTCTCTGTGGCTGCAGCTCTTTTCAGGGGCACTCACAGCCATCCTCCCCTGCTTGTTCCCTTGCTATGGACCACAATCCAAGATGTGAATCCTGTTAGGGTAGGGACTTTCTCTGACCTATTTTTATTAGGTCAGTGCAAAAGAAATTGCATCAACCTAGTAAGTCCCCAGCTCCTAGCAGTGTTCAAAGTATGTTTGTTGAATGAATGAATGAGTAAATGAATGAATGAATGATGATCTGATTTCCATAACACTAAGGCATTTCCCAGAGGCAACAAGTCCCTTTAACCTTAAGTGAGCCAAATGCACACTGGCTTTATTTCACAATATCTACGCCTGTGGAAACAGGAGTCCCCATGCTAGATTTAAACAAACAGCTTTCCACAAAGCCAGACTTAACTAACCAGGGCCAGAAACCCCTGTGATGCTTGACTTCTCCTTTTCATTCCCCAGTGTCCAATTTGCCACTGCAGCCTTAGAAGAGGGATTCATATCCGTTCTCTGCTTACTTATCAACCTTACTTAGCAACTTTAGCCAAGACCCTCATCCAGGCTCTCCCATCACAGTGAAATCTAACCAATTTTGGAGCAAAATGCTTCCATTGAATTAAATTTTATACAAAAGTCTAAGGTGTAAAACTAATGAAAATTGTTGCTGTGGATAAAGGTAAAGGTGCCCTAGTACCCCCTCCCACCCTAAACCTACTGTCATGTGGAATCCTGGACTCTAAGGATGCACCTTGAAACCAATAGACCCAGTCTTCTACATACCTGGTTTCCCTACCTCAGCTTGCTAAAATGAGCGTGTAATCACTCCAGGTTCCTGCTTAAAATCTTGTAGTGCTTCCTGTTATATATTGCAAATCCCTAGCTGGCATGCAAAGTCCTTCTTAACCTGGCCCGCGCCTGCATTTTCAGACCTATCTCTTGTGAAGTTACCCAGTGCTCCATGTTTTCCAATTTATTTAAACTTTTCAGTTTTCTCTGAACACCCCAAGACTTTTCACAACCACCTACCTTTGCATATGACATTTCCTCACCTGAGGAGTTCTTCACTTCCATTTTTGTGGTTCAAATTTGACAGATTCTTCAGGGTCTGCTCCAAGGGCTGTTTCCCCCACTTATCCTTTCCTGGGGACTATTTATGTTTCTTTTCTTTCCTATCAGATTATGGTTTTCTTGGGAGCAGGGACTGTGTGTCATTCAACTCTGTACTCAGAGTGCCTAGCACAGTGTTTGGTACAAGAACAAATGATCAATAAATGTTGGTTGAATAAATTAATGGATTAATAAATGCAAGAACAAATTACTGTGGTCTGAAGCCGTCAAAAGTGGATTCCCAGAGAAGGTGAGACTCAAGCTGGATTCTGAAACACAGGAAGGTTTGGTATAAATGGAAAATAATTGCAGGATTTTAATCCACTGCTGACTTTGGCTGGAGGAAGTCAGGATTATTACTCTGACTGGCCTTCGTCAAGGAAACCTTGACAGGAACTGAGGATAAATGCCCCAAGGCATTATTTACCTAGGTGAATCACCTAGGTAAAAGGCATTTCCAGAGTGGACCTCATCCCCTCTAAGTCATAGGCACTGTGCTAGTTATTATCTCTCTCTTTCCCACCAATCCAACACCCACTCTTCCATTTTATACTCTTCTCACCCCTGGGGACAGCATCTCCTAGCTCCCTTGGTAGCTGATTGCTGATTAGATTCTGATCATGGGAAGCATTGGCAGGAGATCTGAAGAGTCTCTCCCTGATTCCACGTTTTTGGCAGGGACTGTGCCATTCAACGACAGCTCTGTGGTAGGCAGAATAGTGCCCCCTCCCAGTTGTTTATGTGCTAATCCATGGAATCTGTGAATATGTTATCTTACATGGCAAAAGAGACTTTGCAGATATCATTAAGTTAAGGATCTTAAAATGGGAGATTATTCTGAATTATCTGGGTGGGCCCAATGTAATCTTAAGCGTGCTTATAAGAGGGAATCATGGCTGAGAATGGTGGTTCACGTCTGTAATCCCAGCAGTTTGAGAGGCCGAGGTGGGCAAATCACTTGAGGTCCAGAGTTTGAAACCAGCCCGGTCAACATGGTGAAATCCCGTCTCTTCTAAAAATACAAAAATTAGCTGGATGTTGTGGCAGGCGCCTGTAATCTCAGCTACTCAGGAGGCTGAGGCAGGAGAATCTCTCTGAGCTGAAGGGCCATGCACTGCTGTCAGAGCACCTTTTCAGTGGAGTCTGACTTTCCCAGAGGCAAGATGCCTGCCAGTGTCCACAAAGAAGTCTATCAGAATTTGAAGGCATTAAGATAGCCCCTCTAGCAGTGAAACTTGGAAGTAAATGTCACTGTTTTTCCCGAGTAGAGATTTTTAACCTTTGTGGTCCCTGAATGAGAGCTTAGGAATGAGAGTTCCATGAAACACCCGAAATTTTGAATTTTGTGTGCAATTTTGTGCATATGTACATTTTCAAGGGAGCTCTACTCAGCTGCCTGGATTTCCTTCACTGCTGCAGAGGTAGCTGACCAGGTGTAGCAGACGCTTTCTGTACCCTGTGTCTTGTCCCCTTGGCCTATCTCTGATTTCAGTGAAGCTATTAGAGACCAGTTCCTGTAGAGGCAGAATGTAATCTCTCTCCCATTCTATATGTCTTTCCACTTTTCTACCTCAGAATTTTCTCTGAAGCTGTAAACCTGTCTAGCCTTTATGTAGGAATAGCGCAGAAGTGCAGGAGATAACCTGCACTCACTCCTGGGAGTAACTCTTGCACCATGAAGGCAGAAGTCAGAGGATAAATGCCCCGATCACTAAAATCTCCAGTGGGGGCACTCCATGGAGCATTCTGTTGGCTTCACAAAAGTGCCTGCAAAATCAGACTCCTGGCTGAATAGCACCTTGATAATGTACCATTTTATTGGCTTTATCTCCTTCTCTGTCTCACACTCTCTGCTCCTTCCCTCCTGCTTCCTAAGTTCACCTCTAAAATAAACTACCTCGACTTAAGTCCTTGTCTTGGACTCTGCTTTCTGGAAAAACAGACCAATACACCAGCACAGTTTTGCAGAGACCCAAATTCAGGCATCAGATGTTGAGCACCACATCACCCACATAGTGATACTCAGACTCTCAGACCCACTGTTGCTTAATAAAAGGTTCCTTGTTTCTTCTTAGATTCCACAAAGTCCACAGCTAACAGTTATTCTTTTTGGAAAAGTAAGCCATATTTCTTTCTTCATATTCTGGGACCCATAATGGCCAGCCTCTTCTCTCATTTGTGATATTTGTCTCCCAATACCCCTTCCCTACACCCAAGCCTACACTGGCAAGCAGAAGCTGGATGAATGGAAAAATCCACCTTCGTTCTAGAGGAAAGGAATTCCACTGGGGCCTTATTAGGCTTTCACTGCCTGCTAATCATGCTTTCATTCAAACATTCCAGCATCTGCTGTTATTATTACTGGAATACCTCAACCAGATCGAGCAAATTTCATGGGTGGGAATAATGGGACAGGGAGAAGATAGCAAGGGCTGAATCAATTTTGTAATTTAGTGGAGGGAAGTCAAGATCACCACCATGTTAGTCATCTATTGCTGCATAACAAATTCCCACAAACACAAAGGCTTTAAACTATTTATTAGTTCATGGTTTCCATGGGTCAGGAGTCTAGTACACCTTGTTGGGTCCTCTGCTCAGGGTCTCACAAGACTGCAATGGAAGCATTTGCTGGGGCTGAGAGTCTCATCTGAGGCTCAAGATCTTCTTCCAAGGTTATTGGTCAAATTCGGTTTCTTGCAGTTGTAGGGCTCATGAGGGCTTGCTTCTTCAAGGCCAGCCAGTAGAAATATCTCTCTGACTTCTTCTGTCTTTGAAGTCTAGATTCTTTTTAAAGGACTCACCTGATTAAGACACTCAAGGGGAGGGGATTATACAAAGAAGTGGGTCATTGGGGTCATCTTGGAATTCCACTTCACAACCACCTCGACTGGCCTCCTTTAAGAAATACAAGATGGGGTTGGGGTGGAGACTACAGAGAGAGGAAGAAGCTGACCTTAGTTTGTTTTCTCTACTCATTATTCTCTATGAGTAATGACTTCTGTAGTGAGAAAACATTTTTTCATTTTGAAAATTGGCCACCAAATGAGAGAGGAAAGCCCCCAAAATTGTGAGAACACAATAACTTACTTGGTGAGATTAGGCAGAAAAAAACCCCATAACCCTCTTTACTTTTGCTGTCACCAGGTCCTCAAGTCAGAAACTGGGGGCCATCTTTGACACCTGTATCTTCTGCCATGTATATCGTTAAAATCCATCCATTTTACCTCCTAAATGTCTCATGAATCCATGACTGCTCCTGAGACCTCCTGACTGTCCCCAGCTTCCATTCTTGTCCTCTATACCCCATTTTGTCCACAACAGCCTAAGCTGGGTGATCACACTCTTGACCTAGGGCAGGGTGGTGTCCTGTAACCATCCTCCCAGCCTGCTCAGTCCAGCTGCCTTAGGACAGCCCAGTGGGTCACCCCATCAATGTGCTGGTTTGCTAGGGCTACCATAACAAAGTAATATAAACTGAGTGGCCAAAAACAACAGAAATATATTGACTCACAGTTCTAGAGGCTAGAAGTCTGAGATCAAGGTGTTAGCAGAGTCATGTTCCCTCTGAAGTCTCCAGGGGAGGATGCTTCCTTACCTCTTCTGGCTTCTGATAACCCCAGACATTCCTTGGCTTGAGACAGCATAGTTCCAATCTCTGTCTCCATGTTCACATGGCCATCTTTCCTCTGAGTCTGTGTCTCTGTCTGAGAGTACAAAGACACATAGCACTCTCCCTATGTGTCTTTGTCCCAATTTCCTTTTTTGTAAGGACACCAGTCAGATTGCATTAAGGCCCACCATAATGATTACTTTAACTTGATCATTTGCAAAGACCGTATTTCTAAATAAGATCACATTTACAGGCACTGGGAGTTTGGACTTCAGCCTATCTTTTTTTGTGGGGAAGTGCAAGGAACACAATTCAATTCATAGCAACCATTCTAATAGAAATCTAGGTATCCCACTGATCTATGATTGTCCTCATAGAACAACTGGATAGTGGAAGAACACAGACTAGGGGAGCAGTCTAGCATGGCTCCCTCTGGGTAGACACGTGGCTGGCTGCAGATAGAGCCAAGGCCCCTATCTTGTGAAGACTGTGAAGTAGATTGGCTAGACCAACAGTGTGGGTGATATGACATTCCTAGTCACAGGAAGATGGAATGTGTGGCCAGCAAGAGCAATAAATATGCCTCTGGCAGTGCACTTTCTCTGGCTGTGACCCAGACATTGCAACCCACCCCTCTCTATGCTTCAGATCTCAATTGGAGCTCTCTTTTCCTAGCAAAGCCACCTCTGACTCCCAAGGCTGATGCGGGTCCCCTGTCACCTGCTCTCTCAGCTCCCATTCTCCTTCACAAAGCCTCACTGAAGTGACTATTCCATTCATGTGTGCTTTATTTCCTAGACTGTAAGCTCCATGACTTCAGGGTCTGTGATGATTATGATGAAGTTTTTTTTCCCCCTACCTACCACCTAGCATGTGCCTGGCAATGAGAAACTGTTCAATAAATATTTGTTGAATAAATGAAAGAATGAATGCAAACCATTTTGCTTCCTGGACATCTTGATAAATGGCAGAGATGAGAACAGTTGGAGAGCTATAGAGCCCTGATATTTGTGATGGATGCATCTTTAATGAATCCCCAACTTCCTGAAAAGAGAAATGTTAATATGGGCTTTCTTGAATATTACATTCCAATAGAAGCCAACTGACTGTCTCACACTAGCCTCAAAGTAGGCGTAATTTAAATATGTGCATCATCAAAAGGAAAATACAGTGTTAGGAACCTTCAGAGCTGTTTGTGAAAAACGAGAGTTCCTTATATTACACCTGAGATGGCCAGGATCCACTGTGGTGGTTCAGTACAGAGGAGCAGACTCCCAGGTCCTCCCCTTCCTGTGTAATCAGACCTACATATTAACAAGAACCCCAGGTGATCCATAAGCACAGCAACATTTGGGAAGGATTGGCATAGAGTACAGGTGGCCTCTCCATGTGGTTTAAATCACTAAGGGAATGGCAATTGGGTTCACAGAGAGAGACAGAGAGAGACAAAGACAGAGAGACAGAGAGATCAAGATCAAGACAATAGCTGCAAAACTTTTAACCTAGCCTTAGATGTCATGCAGTTTTACTCCCACTACATTCTCTTGGTTGTGAGCCCCTAAGGTCAGCCCAGATTTAAAAGGAGGGGAATTAGACGGCACCTCTCAATGGGAAAAGTACCAAAGAATGTGTGTTCACCTTTTAATCTGACACATGCCACTTCTTTTCATGAACCAGAAATTGGTGTCTGCTGAGGTATAAACAGGTATATGGAGCTGGAGCCTGGGATTAGGAGGAAAAGGTGAAGGGAATTTCTCTTTCTCACTGTCGGTGGGATCTTAAGCACTTCTTTCGGTCGGTCTGAGCCTGTGTCCTCATCTTTGAAATAGAATAATATCCCTGCTATGGGCGTTGGGAGTATTTTACATTGAAAAGACCCTGGAAAATCACAAGTAGTGTATAAATGTGTATTAATAGCAATAATTATGACAATAATTGGGCTAGGCTGTTACATGTTTACCTACTACTAGGGGGTTTCTGAAGATGCTGTCTTAACCCTTAAGTGAAGACTGGATTGCATGCTGGGAGTTTCAGGAGGCAAGGAGATGGAGGAGAAAATGTTTCTGGGCATAGAGATTTTTCCATGGCCTCTGCCTTGGCCAACACCTGGATTCGTGGCTGCCTTTGACATGTTCTGCAATCTGAATTTCCTGAGAGCAAGAATAGCTTCACAGTCACAGCCATAAAAAGCAGAGTGTCTCTGGCTCTACTCCCACTCGCTCTGCAGGGACTAGGAGCCCCTCTGATTCCTCCCAAATGGTTCTGAGCCTTCCTGCTGTGTTCAGCAGGCTCCTGCTCTTGGTGGCCTGTGGCGTCACCAGCCCCCCTTCTCCCTCCCCACAGCTGCTATAGCAGTCTTTCATCCCCGCCTAAGCCCAAATGGGCCTTTCACCTCCAATGTCTGCCAAAGGCACTATGGTTGCCACCTGGCCCTGTCAGAGATACCCTGGCTGCCACAGACAACTAATGTCTGATTGGGGTGCCGAAACCCCACACTGAACAGCTGGTGTCAGGCAGAGGAACCCCCTCCAGTGGGCTACCAAACGACTGCTATCAACACTCCCAGGCTCTCCTTATGCATTAAGTGCCCAACGAGAGTAGAGAATTTCCACCCCCACCAGCTGTGGGATTTTGGTCAGTAAGGTAACTTTTCTGAGCCACCATTTTCTCGTCCACAAAGTAAAGATATCGATAGCAGCTACATCATATAATTGTTTTTGTGAAGTTTAAATGGACTAATCCACATCGAGCACTTAGTATAGTGCCTAGAACATAGTAAATATTCAATAGATGCAAGTTATTATTGTTTACTACTACCCTTCATACTTAGGGTGAGTTATTTCCCAGAAGCCTCTGATATGAAATGCTAATAGATTACTGGCTGTCTCCCGCCCCAATCCTTACAAACATGATTGAACAAGTTTGATTTCTACCATGACCATAGTATTAGGTTCAACCTGGGACAATTACTGCAATCAGAATCACTGTTTAACAGAATTTCTATTTATTTTGCATAGCATGCGTGTTAATACTAATAATTATAAGAGCAAACACTTATTGAATGCTTGCTATATGCCAGGTACTGGGCGTACCCAAGTTTTTAGCTTATTTAATCCTCATGACAACTCTATGAGGTAGATGCTATTATTATCCCTATGTGACAGATGATGTATTAGTCTGCTCAGGCTGCCATAACAAAATATCATAGACTGGATGGCTTAAACAATGAAAATTCATTTTTTCTCACAGTTTTAGAAGCTGGAAGTCTGAGATCAGGGTGCCAGCATGGTCAGGTTCTGGTGATGGCTTTCTTGCTTATAAAAAGCTGCCTTCTTGCTGTGTACTCATATGGTAGAGAGAGAGAAGCAAGATCTCTAGTATCTGCTCTTATTAGGGCAGTAATCTAATCATAAGGGCCCCACTCTCATGATCTCATCTAAACTTAATGACCATCCAAAGGCCCTATCTCCAAATTTCATTATATTGGAGGCTAGAACTTCAACATATGAATTTGCGGGGGAACCAATTCACTCCATAGAAACTGGGAAAACAGAAGCACAGAGAAATTAAATAAACTTCCCAAGGGTACACAGCTACTAAGCAGAGGAACCAGGATTCAAGCTCAACTCTCTGGCTCTAAAGCCCCAAGTCTCTTTCTATACATAAGACTTTGATCCCCTCATTAATGGGTAGATAAAATTTGCATGCTAAAAAGCATCAAGTACTTTTTTCTGTGTAACAACCACTCCAGTGCTGAGTGGCTTAAAACAATGATTCATTATTTCTCCCAGTTCTGTGGGTTGGCTTCAGGTTCTTCTGTTGGTCTTGCCTTGACTCCCTCATGTGGCTGAATTCACTTGGAGGGTTGTCTTGGGGTTGGATTCAGGGAGGATAGCTGGGACAGTCAATCATCTGTTTGCATGCAGTCCTTCATCCTATATGAATGGTGGTCTCAGAGTATGGTGGTTTCAGGGTATCAAGAGAGTGGGGCTGGATGCTGCAAATTTTTTTGAGGTCTAGCCTCAGATGTTGTACAACATGACTTCCACTACATTCTATTGGCCAAATCAAATCACAAGGTCAGCTCAGTTTCAAGGGAGGAGAAGAATACGCTCCACCTCTTGAAAGGTGTAAAATCACCTTTCACCGTAAAATCACAGTGCAAGGAAGTGTTCATAGTGCGATAGGAGAAATTTGTAGTTGTTAAACTATATACCACAAATAGATCAAACCTGGACACTAGATAGTACCCAACACATCTCTGTTATGGAGAACTCTTGCTTGTACATGACAGAATTCCAACTCAAACTGGGTTATCAAGAAAAACGAGGAGCCAGGCATGGTGGCTCATGCCTGTAATCCCAACAGTTTGAGAGGCCAAGGGGAGAAGACCACTTGAGGCCAGGAGTTTGAGACCAGCCTGGGCAACATAATGAGACCTCGACTTTACAAATAATAATAATAGTTCAATGTGGTGGTGCACACTGGTAGTCCCAGTTACTTGGGAGGCTGAGGCAGAAAAATGGCTTGAGCCCAGAAGTTTGAGGATGCAGTGAGCTATTATTATACCACTGCATTCCAGCCTGGCCAAGAGAGCAAGGCTGTCTCAAAAAAACTTAAATAAATAAAAAATTAAAATAATTAGAATAATTTTAAAAAGAAAAAGGAGGGAATATTTTACTGGGTCACTTTGCTTTTAAACACAAGGGTTAGTCTGGCTTTAGTCATCAGCACTTGGTCTTTTGTTCTTTCCTTCTCTCAAGTGAGACCACCTCCTTATAGAGGTAAATTGGAGACTAGCAGCTTCATTCTTACAATCCCACTACAGGAAACTTTTTTTCCAAAGTTTTCCAGCAGATATCCCAAATCTCATTGGTCTGGTTCTGAACATGTATCCCTCTCTGAACCAATCACTGAGGCCGGGCAGTTAGAATATGTTGATTGGCTGTTGTTAGGTCACATGTCTATAGGAGAAGTGTGAGCCCATGAATTTACTGGTAAATGTTTAACAACCAGCTC
The DNA here is from genome assembly GCF_049350105.2 of Macaca mulatta. NCBI lineage: Eukaryota > Metazoa > Chordata > Mammalia > Primates > Cercopithecidae > Macaca > Macaca mulatta. The sequence continues at coordinate 39,084,656 of NC_133426.1, forward strand.
TGGCATGGGGGAAAGGAGAGGCCCATTTGTAGTGATTGCCAAGTTTGGTGGTGTAAATACTCCGACCATGGCTGATTTTAAGTTACCAGCATGATGCCATTGAACATGGAGTTGGGAAGAAAAGTCACAATTAGAAGTGGACTCCAGCACACCATTTCAGTAGCCCATCCAAGCCAGAGGAGGACCAAAAGTAGGGGCAGGGAGCCCCAGAGGGAAATCAGGAAATGGAAACAATAGATAAAACAATACATTTGCAATCTGATTCCTTTATTTTTCTTTCCCCACAAATGGCCAACATTTAAGAGACTGGTACTTTGCCTGTTATTTTGCTTTTTAAAACAATAATCAAAATTAAAAGGAGGTTTGGAGACAGTAGATGTTCATCATGAAAAAATCTTGAAATAAAGCATTTGCTCAGCATCTTTTCATGCTAAATCAGTTCTTCCTCAACATGAAAAGTTACCAGTCTGTCTGACCTTGTTCCCTTCCCCAAACTGAGTGTAGACTGATAGCTGGCTTTAACAATCACATTTCAAGTAATAGCTAACCTTTTTGAGAGCTTGTTCTGTGCCAAATTCTCTCCCTGAATTATCTCATTTAGTCCTCACATCAATCTTAATAGGTAGTTGCAATCAGTGCCCCTATTTTACCAATGTGGAAACTGAGTCACAGAGAGGCAAGGTAACTTGTTTAAGGTCACACAGCTGGTCGGTGGTAATTCCAGGAATGATCTTAAGGCTGTCAGTCCTTCCAGTCTATAGTCTTAACTTCTGCCTTCTACTGCCTTCTCTCGGCTGGAGTGGGGTGTTTCCCAATCCCAAAGAGCTCTTTGGCAAATATTTTGCAAAACTGAGGAGCCCTTCACAGTGTGTCTGTGATGCTAAGTCCCATGTTTGAATATAGGTTTTCATTAAAGAGAGAAAGACAAGCCTTTTGAAAGAGCCGCTCCTCCTGGGAGGACAAATCTCATTCAGGACACGTGTACAGGTCGTGGCTCAGGCTCCATCTGCTCACAGCAGGGATCTCTGGCTTGTGATGGGTAAAAGTGTGAGGTATTCTAGCCTCTGCATGGCGGGGGGAGTGCTAAAACACAACCTTAGCTCCTCTGGGTCAGTCCCCCCAGGATTTTAGTTGCTAGTAACACACAATTCCAGGTAAGACTCAGAGCTCCCTTAGAACCTCCTGGACTATTTATTTGGCTACCACTCATGGAACAATCTGAGGAGTGTGGAAATGAAAGGGCCATGGAGGTGGGTTGGGCAGGGCCGATCTGATGACTAATGTGTGTCCTTGAAGACCTTGGCAGGGCTGGGTGTCTCCCTCAGGCTGGAAATGATGATTTGTGGGTCTGGGAGTTTGGATTTTATGACCTGAACCTTTAGCCTTTCTGGGGCCTGGGAGAGAGGCGAAGAAAGAGGAGAAGTTGCCAGAGGCAGTTAACGTTTGGCCTTGGTTTGATTTGTTCCAGTTGTTTTGCAGCTGCACCTCAGTCTGTTGTCATTGATCGTGGAGGGTCCCTGGACACCCCACTCCCAAGCTGGAGTCAGGGCTATGGGCAGGAGAGAGCCAGAAATAAAACAAGGATGAGGACCCTGTCTTCAGAAGACAGGAAGGAGGGCATAAAGAAAACTACAGAGATGCAGAGAACAGAGACCTGTACATACTCATGACATCTGCTCAGGGAAGCCCTGCTACATAGAGCCTTTGGAGTTCAGTGGAGGGAGAGAGGGAAGGCTTATTGGAGGAAGGGGTCTTCCTATGACTACTCAAAGGGCAGACATAGGCACTTTGAGAAGAAAGGAAAAGGCACTGGAGCTGGAGGAATGGCTTGTGGGGAGGAGACGTGGAAGGTTCTAGGCCTGAAGAAGAGGAATTAGGAGCAGAGGACAGAATTGAAGACAGGGAGATGGGGAGGGGATGGGTCAGAAGCCACTGAAGCTGAAGATAAGACGGCTCCAAACCTGGGGAAGATCATGATGAAGATTCATACAAATATAAATGAAAACAGAATCCCTGTTTTCCCAGAACTTTCAAATGAGTCTCTGAAGGTTTTTTCGTTTGTTTGTTTGTGTTTTCTTTTTTTTTTCTTTTCTTTCTTTTTTTTTAATTAAAAAAAATTTTTTTAGTAGAATCCATGTTATTGGGTAATTTAGGAAATTAAAGAAATTAAAAAAGAAAAAAGAAAAAACCCTTGGAGGGAGGCACCATCCAGGCCTCTGCTGGATAGTAAGGGTCTAAGTTGCACACCTACAGGCTTTTCCTCCATCCAGAAAATGTTTCTTTTCTTTCGTAACAACAAGCCTACAGCTGGGGGAAAGGGGCAATTTTGAAAAAAAAACACTCAGAGAGATAAATCTTGTAATACAAACTGCTGAACAGCTGGCCCTTTAAAGCATAGAACAGCCATTTAGCCATTAATCCATCCCTTTAAAATGCAGAATCATCCCAACCCACCACACACACACACACACACACATATGCACACACACACGTACATGCATACACAAAAACGCTGGCACAAAGAGTAGTTCAATTTCATCTGGTTCAGTTACAGCCACTGCTACTGTACTTCTTATATTCACAAATACAGCCCTGGCTCCAGGTTTAAATAGTTAACACCAGCAATGGGAAGCAGGGGAGGGGAAGGAAAGAGAAGCAACAAATTCTACCTGATTTTTCACCAAATTCCTCCCCAGGTGCTGCCTCTGAGCCTGGATCTTGAGGCAGCAGAACCTGGTGCAGCAGTACCTGGTGCTCTTCCCAGATCCTCCTGCCTTCCCTAGACTTCTCGCTCTCCTGGGGACAGTCTGCAAAAGCAGCTGCTCCACAAGGTCCCGCAACCCACTTTAAAGGGCAGACACTCACCAGATCAGCCTCCCAGGCCCAACTCTGCTGTTTCTTCACCATTTTATTCACAATGGTCACCTTGGGTGATCTACATCACATGTCATCCTGCATCCTGATTGTACCTGGTTACTGTAGGATTTTGATGAGGCCATTCTACCTGTCCCTCCCTTCTTGCCATCTGAGTAGCCTCGTCGTATTGCAGTTTGTGACCTTCCTGAGAGGCAAAGAAATAAAATTAAGCCCCATCACACACACACACACACACACACACACACACACACACACACACACAAAAACTGTGACTGACAGATTTGAAGGAGTAGGGTGTGTGTGTGTGTGTGTGTGTGTGTGTGTGTGTGTGTGTGTGAAAGAGAGAGAGTGAAAGAGAAAGACAGAGGGAAGAGAAGGGAAGGAAGGAAGGAAGGAAGGAAGGAGAGGAAGGAAGGAAGGAAGGAAGGAAGGAAGGAAGGAAGGAAGGAAGGAAGGAAGGAAGGAAGGAGAGGAAGGAAGGAAGGAAGGAAGGAAGGAAGCGGGAATCAAATGAGTAACTGGGGTGGGATGAATTGGTTAGCTGTCAGGTATAAGAAAATTAAGGCCATTAGCTATTTTCGATTTTTTTTTCTGTCACGTCAACAAGATTAGCAAGCCAAATGCTCAAGGAGCACGTTTGGGGGAGCTTTGAGTGTTCCACGAAACCTGCAACCTCTGCCTAGGGAGATTGCCTGGAATTCTCTCCCGCCTGCCCTTTCAGTGGGTAATAATAACGGGAGAATTAGTGAGCAGACAGATGCTGCGCGCACTGGTGCACAGCACTCAGCGTTGTATAATAATGAATATGTTTTCAACGGCTGATTCAATGGCTGTTTCTTAAAATAATAAAGTTAATTTTGCAGGGCCCTCCTTTATTTTTTTAAACCTGAGCGTCACAAAAGATGGATGCTGAAATCATCTCTGATTCTTTTACTAACAATGGTTTCAGTATAACACGTGGAAAAACAAACAAAAAATTGTGTTCTGCAGGGAGCCAGAAATACGCAAAACCTGGTATGTTCTCCCAGCATCTGGTTGTCCAGTGATTATTACTTTATTTTCATCTTAGTTTGCAGTCAGACAGGATCCTTGAACAGTGGGACATTATTATCATTATTTACTTAAAATTTGAGTTGGGTTTTACAGTTTTTATGGCGTGGTCACCACAAGATGCTATCTCCATAATAGTCGTAGTAGCTATAATGGTACATTGAGTAGCTACTATGTGGCAGTCAGTACACTAGGTGTTTTTCATATATTATTTTAAATCCTCATATAAACACTGCAAGGTCTTAGGTTGAACTACATGGAATTGCTGTTTCTGTAGATCAGAAACTCAAATATAGGCAATTTCATTGGTTCGAGCTAATGTTATTTCTCCATTTTATAATGAAACAGTCTCAGAGATGTTAAGTAACTGACACATGTCACTCAGCAAGTAAGGGCAAAGCTGAGGTTTCATCCCAGGCCTGCAGAGAGTAAGGGCTCTGCTCTACTCCAACCTTGGTGCCGTTTGGTTCAATGGGCATTATTATTATCTCCAATTACATCCAGGGACATCAAGGCTTAGAAAAATAAAATGACTTGCTCCAGGCTATACACTCAGGAAGAGGCAAGACAAGACTCAAACCCCACATCTTAGGGGAAGCCCATTAATCTTTCCCATTTTGTAATGCAAACCCGAGGACAGGATAAGCTCCAAGCACAATTGCAGTGACAGATCATCTGGCGCCTTTCTGTCTGGCAATCAGCAACCTGTGTTGCACCTAGTTCTCATATCCCCGCAACATACCCCATACTCCCATCCCATCCCTTGCCCAGGGGATTATCCTGAGTTCCTCTCCCACATTTTATTCATAACTTGTTCATTCATGTCGTGAGTCCACTCCCTCCTGAACCCCTGGACCTTTGCCACCCTGGAGTGGTGGCATTTTAATAGAGGAAGTTTGGGGCACTGTCTTAGTTTGAGTTCCCCGAGAAGCAGATCTTCTAACAAAGATGATATGAGTGTAAGTAGTTCATTTGAAAGTGGATTCCAGGGCGCATTGACAGAGGGATGGAGACAGGGAAAGAAAGAACACCCACATAAGGTGTGTTATCAAGCAAGTGACAGCTGTGGGTGACGAAATCTCAGTCCTGCTGGGGACTTCTGGGTGGCAGTATGGAACATGTCTCAGAGGTATCCCACCTAAGGGACGAAGAAACTGAGGTACTCATCTGTCAACCCCATTGATCGAAGACTGCTTCCCAGGATATAAAGTCTCTGGCACTTCCAGCTCATCTTGTTTGAGGCCTAAACATGCTCCTGTGGCCAGAATAAAAGCCCTCAGGCAGAGCTTAGCAGGTGTTCAATGTAAGTGCCTGAAGGATACGGGAGTGAGTGCCAAGGGAAGGAAGGAAGGATAGCAATAGTATCTGCTGCAGGCAGCCGAACATCATCTGAACTTACAAGAATCAGTCTGTAACTATTAAACTCAAGGACACCTCTAAGCTCAGGGGCAGGCAGTTGGGTTGGGACATCTTGAGGCATGAGCTCCACTACAGTTTACCTGGTACTACTAAGGTGAGCCCTAACCAAATTAGGGTTTTCAGAATTTCTCTCTCCCTTTCTCCAGAGCCCCTCATTCACAAATGTGAGAATTCTCTGCAATTTATCTTCTTCCTGTTCTGTGAGTCAACTCTAAAAGCCATGATTTTTCAGCCACATGGCACCCCTTGAGGTCACCTTCACCCTAGCAAAATTGGTGATTCCTTGAGGAGGCTGGGAGAAGACACCTTGCAAGTTTCACAACTTGATTGGTGGTGGAATTTTTTCCTCCCTCTTCCCATCTTTAATGTGGCTCTAATTCTGACTTCATTGCAGAGCTGTGAAATCAAATTAGGAAATGGGAGGAGATGAGCAACCCCTTCAAGCACAATCAACTTCTGATGGCTTCCCTAAAGCTCTAATGAATCTGCATAGACTTCCAGTAATAGAAGGCTGTTTCTTCACAGCACTTTGTTTTTCTCCATTTCTAAAGAGAAAACGAGCCAGAGTATAGGTATGCAGGTAGTCAATGCAACAAGGTTGGTAGAAAGCCTTGGCTTTTTACAGCTGAGTGGGAAAGCCTTGGAGGAGGGCGAGGAGGCTAATTAAAAGAAAGAGAAAACATGAGCGGCATCAACAACATCTAACCCTCATGATGGGTCTGTTTTGTATAAGCCAACATGCTAGATATTGTGTGGGAACAAAGAGATAGAAAATACAATTCCTGACCTTGAATGGCTAGCAAGCTGTTTGCTCAGAGCCTTACTACTCAAAGTGTGAAAGAGCAGCATCATCGTCACCGGAGAGCTTGTTAGAAATGCACAGTCTCCAAACCCCCATCCAAGACTTACTGAATCAGAATCTGAATTTTAACAAGATCCTCAGGAAATTCCTATGTGCAGTAATGTTTGAGATGCACTGATCCAAAGGATTCCAGGTCTGATCATATCACATACATGCTCAGAACTACATCCTGATCTCATCCTAACTTCCCATCCTCAGTTTTCATCATTCCCCACCATACCTTGGAATCCTATGCTCTAGTCTTATGATTGCATCATGTCCTTCCATCCATCCTCACACTGTATCCTCCAGCAGCAATGTCCTAACCACCCTCTATGCCTATCAAAAATTCTCATGGTCTTCCTGCCCAGATAGATTCTTTGTAAAGCCTGACCGAATCCCCCAGTAGAAATGTGTTACTACTATTCATTAGCCGCTGACTGACTTGATTATGTTTAGATGATCACATCTAGCATAATGGTTAAAAAGATGAAATTAGACCCTGATCATCCCCACTTTGAACCCCAGTTCCACCAGTTTTAATCTGTGTGTGGTAGATTAGATCACTATTTTCAGTTTTTCACTCTCTTTCTCTACTCAAATTATACCTACAGCCTTCTCTATGTGACTTTGCAGTTTTTCCTACTTGATTGGGTGTAAAATATTTCCCTGCCCATTGATGTTGGTCTTGGTTATGTGACTTGAATTGGTTAATAGACTATGGGTGATAGTGACAATGTGTGAGTTCTGAGCCTAGGCCTTAAAAGGCCTTAAATGGCATTATATGTCCCTTGGTGCTTCTACTATAGGTATGATCAGGACATGCCCCACACTAGCTACTGGGTTGAAGGAAGATGAGATATACATGAAACTGATTTGAACTCAACCTGCAACCAAGCCAAGGTGACACACATCTTGAAGCAGAACTGCCCCATTAGAACCACAGACCCATGCTAAATAAAAAACAAGATGACTTATGGTATGTCACTGAGCTTTGTGGTGGTCGGTTGCAAAACATTATTTGTGGGACTATATAGCTGATACACTATGCCTCTCTGAGCTGCAATTTTCCCATCTGTATCACGGGCATGTAAATATATACCTCATGTTGTTGTTGGGATGATTAAAATGTGTTAATGCATGTTAACTGAGTTCATAGTAGTGCTTGATAAATAAGAGGTAGATTATTTTATATTATTATTATTATTATTGTCTTCCCACTAGACTGAAGACATTTTATGGGTAAAGTCTTTGTCTTAGCTATATTTTTATCCTCTCCAATACCCATTGGGCTCCTGGAAGGCACTCATTCAATAAACAGAACCAAACACTAATATAGAAAGTTATTCTTTTGCTTCAGCAGTTCTGACGTGTAAATCCTTACTTAGCCTATAGTGGTGAGCCCAAACTTATCACAACACAGATGAAATCTCCAAGATTGAGGGCCTTTTGTTTAAAACAATGGTTATAGTAGGCCTTGGGGGTATTTTGTTGAGTTTTGTGTGTGCTTTAAAAATCTGGGAGTATTTTGATTTGTTTCTCAATAAGAAATGCCACACTTAGAATTTCATGGAAAGGAAGCATTTTATCTTCAAAGGAAGTTGTGAGGAATATGGAAACACCTGACCCCTCTGCCTTCCAACTTCAAGTGCAAGCCCTAAGTGAATTCTTCATCTGGTCTGAAGTTTAACCTCTGAAAAGCTGACTATGGGGGTGGGAGGGAGTGATGACTGGGGCAGGACCTGGTGGCATCTGTCTCTTTAAGAAACAGAAATGAAACCTAATTAGCATAGACTGGCTGCAATTAACATATAAGTCCCAGTTCTGGGAGTTGGAGGAAGGGAAAAGGATAGAGCTAAAACTTAATGGGGTTTTGTTAGACAAAATTAGCTTCCACAGAACAGCCATAAAAATATCTAAATTATGAGAGCCTCTTGCCATTTGCCATTAACACGAGGGGACATGCTAATATTTAGTGGCGCCATGTCCTGGAAATTAACTGCAGTGAAGGAAGCCCCAGAGGCATTCCTGTGAGCAATAAGGGCTTGTCCACTGTCTCTACTGTTACCAAACTGCTTGAGTAAATGCTTTGCAGAAACTTTGAACCTACAAATCACACATGTCTCAGCCAGTCTTTTGGCAGTGGTTCCAGAACTGTAGGATGCTACCTCCATGAGTGATATATGGAAAGCTGAAGTCTCTTTGTACAGTCTCTGAATTTGGGGACTATTTTCCTCAGAAGACGATTCCTAAGGCTGCTTTGTGGACATGTGAAGGTACCTCCAATTGTTTCTCCAGCCTTACACCCTCCAAGAAAATTAGCCCATTTGCTTTTTGTATAGTACCAAACCAACCGGTATGAGTTTTCTTGTAAACTCCTCCCATGGTTTTACTTCTTGACTCTCCTAGGGGGAAAATATTAAACCATCATCTTCTATTTTCTGCTCCTGAAAGTCACCGATGATCACCCAAACATGTGCAGGATGTTTTTTATAGTCCTCCATCTCCCTGACCCCCATTTCATTAGACATAGTTGACCAGGCCCTCCTGCTTTGGTTTCCGTATCACTTTTCTCTGAGGCTCTTTCTCTCTGCCCTTTCTCTTTTAGTGGATTACCTTTCTTCTTTCACATTTACAGGCATTGCTCACAGCTCCTAGTCTCTGCCTTAGGGTCTTCTCTTGCTATTCCCTTTGAAAACAATCACTCATTATTTGCTGGTGTCTACCCTCACTTCTAGTAGATACCGCTCATATCTGAACCTTTACTCTAACCATTGGTCCTTTGTTTCAAACTTCCAGCAGGACAACTACATTTAGAGTTCTTACTTTCACTTCCAGTTCAGCCCGTTCTTCCCTCCGTTCATTATCCTTGCCTATTTTATGGAAGTGTTTGTTATTTCCTCCCTACTTTTCATATGCTCTTTACAATTCTGATGAGTTCACCCTATAAGCTTATCATTCTCATCCTCCCCAACAGCCGATTGGATCAGGGTTCATGAACACCTAATCTAGGCGCTCATCCACTGTGGGGCTGCTAGCCTATCAGATTCCCTCTCTCTCAAGAAGTTGAGCTGAATGGAGAACCAAAGGATACTGGAATGGCAGGGTGAAGATCCATAAAATTTTCTGCTGAGATTTCCAAGCTTAGTCTCTTTCTTGCCCTTTCTACGGCTTGGGTTGCCAGTTTTCCCTTGAACTCTGATTCTTCCAGTAAATCACTCTTTAAGTGAGTTTTACAATTTTATTTTATTTTTTTGCATCCATGAAGTTTCTGACTGAATCATACTGGACTTGCCTGCCCTTCCTGACTTTTCTTTTGATATCTTTGGCACCGTTGTTTGCCCAGGCTCCAGAAAGATACACTTTGAGGCATTTTTGAGACCATTCGTTCCTACTGTATGGCTTATCTGTCTTAATGTCTTACTATGTTTTTCCTCTGAAATGTCCCTGACATTTTGGATCCTCCCTTATCCAAGACCTGAGCCAGGCTGGGCTACTCCGCTCTAAGCTTAACTCCTCCAATCTATCATTTATTTATCCTTAAAATATTGCTCTTATCATACTATTGCTGTGTCAAAGAGCATCAGAGGTTCTTTATGGTCTTTTGCTCCTCCTGATATTTAGGTCCTCTGCTTATCTTGACCACCCAATATATTTAAGTCCCTTTCAGATAAATTTATTCTACATACACACTTAGCTATTCTCCAATGTATCAGTTAACTTTAGTTGCATAACAAACCATCCTGAAATTTAGTGGTTTAAAGCAGTACCCATTTTATTTAGCCCTCAATTCTGTAGGTTAGCTAATTTGAATTGGCTTGGCTGGGCTTTGCTTGGCTTGTTCCTGCATCTGCACTTGGCTGGTGGATTGACTAGGAGCTGGATGGTCAAGAATGATCTACCTTATATGTTTAGTGGTTGGCAGGCTGTTGGCTAGGGTGTCTCAGTTCTCTTCCATGTAGCCTCTCAAATAGATTAGTGCAGGCTTATTTAGGTGGTGGTATCATGGTTCTAAGTACAGCAAGAAGACAAGCCCCAATGTATAAGTCTTTTTCAAACCTCTGCCTGTGTCTTATTGTTAATGCCCCATTGGCTAAAGCAAATAACATAGACAACCCAGATTCAAGGGGTAGGGAAATAGATCCCATCTCTTGATGGGAGGATCTGCAATGTCACCTCACAAGGAAGTGGATACAGAATAGGGAACAATTTGTAAGCATTTTTATAATCTACCACACTGAGCATGAACTGTGAGTTAGACTCAGTAGCATACTCTTCTTGTTCATTCTGTCATGGGAATATCCTCCCACCTTGCTCTTTTCCCTTAAATCAGATTCTTCTCACCAAATGTTAGGTTAACTTGCCTCCTGTTTTAACTGTGCTTTAAGAAACCCCAAACGACCAGTTCTCTGCCATTTCAGCTCTCTGCGTCCTCACTTACTTTTTGCCATCTTCTGATCATTTCTTAAACTCATCACTTTGTCTTCTGAATTGAAATACAAGCGTTCCAGGGAATACTTTTCTTATCTTTAGTCATGAAATTTACATTTATACTTTTAATATATATTTACTTTCATGTCTAATGCAGTGTTCAGCATCTGGGAGGTGCCAAATAATACTTGTTGGTTATTTAATATCTAAGAATATCTCAGAATTCTCCTAAAAGCCATTTTTCTCTTAGATTCATTTAAGTTAAAAAACAAATACATGCCTTCAGCAGTCATAAGAAGGTGGTTAGGAAAGCTCAGATAGTTTAATCAGTTCAGCTTTCTACTGAAAGGTGAGAATCACAGCTCCAACTGGAATGGTCCTCCTTACATCGGGCTCAGTAAAACCTTGTGTGCCTCGTGGGAGAGTTTTCTTTAGCCCTCTGGCCACATGCCTACACTTAAAAGCTCTTAGCTCTCATTCCATAGGCTTAATTAACACCATACTGCATGGTTGGAAATCAGTATCTTTCTCAGTCATAACGTATCCTTTCAGAAAATTCCATGAAAGATGCCAGTTTTCTAGGACTCAACAATGAGAACTTTTAGGGCTACAAGGAGTGGTGTGGGATGGGAAATACTCATTTCCTACTGGCTGTAACTTTCTCTGGCTCTCCACTCAGGCAGTTAGGGCTTCCTGCTCTATGTTGTCAAGGATGTCCACAGACAGGTGTTGGCATAGAACCTGCCTTACAAAGGTCTCCGCCCCAGCCACACCTTATGTTGCCTGGATTCTCCTTGCCTTCCTGGACTTGGTTTTCCAAGATCTAGTTTGGCCAGTGTGTTGATACTGGAACATGTTCATCTCTTGGGATGCATGCCAGGCCTACTCTTGGAAATACATTCTGAAACTTGATAGGTATCCTCTTCTCTCATTTCCCTTTCAGAGAATTTGAAGAGGAAACCAGGAAGCCCTGGTCATATTTAGCCACTGATTTTGTTTTCAAATGCTCTCAAAAACAAGACAAACCAACCAAACCGACAAATAGTCACCAAACACCAAAACAAGGCTTAACTTCTGGACCACATCACCTTGGTTATGGATCAAGCTCAGAGATGCTCTGCTGCTTGTAATCTTCTACTGGATTTTTATATTAAAGGCTTTTTCTGTTGATATAAGAAATTATATGCTTCTGGAAAGATGGAGAAAGGTGGAGGAGGAATGTGCATGTGTATATTTGTGTGTGTGTGTGTGTGTGTGTGTGTGTGTGTGTGTGTGTGTAAAGAAGAATAGCTGATTTCCCAGTTTAAGAAATTTCTTGGCTGTGGGACAAGATTTGCATGTCCTTCTGCGTCGCAGAGACGTGGGATGTTTGCAGCACGTCGTTGGGGTGCCTGCGTCTCAAATCACTGGCTCTGTGCAGCCTTGATGAGGCGCCCGATTTACATATTCTCAATTTAATCTAAAGTAGGTACTAATTGATTACTGCTGAATGTCTGCACGCTCTGATTATCTGTTTGGATCCTGAGGGGGGTGGAGGAATAGCAAAGGATCTTTCTTCTATGACTATGACTTTGTTTTTTCTGATCCAAGGAACATTTATTTGCTAGGCCCGGGAGACCCAACAAACCACCCTCCAGTCTCTCCCCACCTTCACTCCCAATTGCTGAAAATAAATATCATCAGCTCCAGCACTGGTTCATTTTATGTTGTAGGATAAACTACTCTCTATTACATTTTTCAGTATTTATCGAACAAATATTTTGGAAATATTTTCCAAGTATATTAATGTGACCTAAAAGCAGAATTCCTTAGGGCTTGAGAACATGGGCTCTGGAGCCGAATTGCTGAGTCTAACCCATGCTCTGCCACTTACTAGCTATGTGGCTTTAGACAAGTTGCTTAGCCTCTCTGTGCCTCAGTTTAGCCATCTGCAAAACGATATTAATAGCAGTCCTAACCCAACGGGGTCAGTGTGAAGATTAAATGAGTTGGGACACACAAAGTACCCAGTGCTGCATCAATCCGCTACATAGTGCTGTTTCTTCAGAGCTCTGTGGAGGGCTTGCTGGGGGAGGCAGGCACAAATTTCGATTAAAGCTTCCTTTGGGGAGTTTTAGGGTCTTCAGTCATCCTTGCTTTACCAGTCCTGTGTCATCTAAGGTATCAACAATGGCAGGGAGGAGGTATAACAAAGTGTAGACTTTGTTACGGTGGGGTATTGTTACCTTCTGGAAAAGCTTTTCCTGTTAGTTGGAGTTGAGGAGCAGAAAGAAGGAAAGGGAAGCTAAAGGTGGTGGGTCAGTGAACATTCATTAGACACCTTCTCTATGTTGGGCTCTATGTTGGTACCAGTGACACAAATACAAAAGCCTCTTTTCTAAAGGAGTTCACTGAGTGGCACCACTCCAATTGCTGTAGTACAGCACACTGCCTCTGCTATCACTCCTCAGGCATTTATTTTAGGTTTCATCCCCACAGCTGAATTGCGGGTCTGATTTATTTTCTTTCTATTGATGTGTAACACACACGCAGGAAAAGTGCGCAAGTTGTAAGTGCACAGCTCCATGAGTCATCAGAGTGTGAACACACCGTGTAAGCAGCACCCAGATCAAGACACAGGACATGACGGGCCCCCAGAAGCCCCTCTCCCACTTTGTGTTCCCTCCCAGTCATTACCTTTCCCCACCAGTGAGCCAATTTCCTGACTTAGAGACTGCTCTGCACAGAGTCCCACCCTCCGGTTTCTCAGCTGGGTGCTGGTCCCCAGCTGAGAGAAGCTCTGGGAGCCAAGCTGAGAGATGTGATGAGATCAGGCATGATGGGAAGTGCCTGGACCATTATGATACTGGTCTAGCACTTGGCGCCATGTCTGTGTGGCTCCATTTAAGCCCGCTTTAACTTTTTCAAAGGAAAAACCATTCTTGGCTGCTCTGTAACAGAGCCAGGACCAGGCAGAGCAAACGCAGCCTTTCTGTTTGTCTGAACAGGCCCCCATTCAGAAATTTGTGTCCAGCCTGTCCAGTGCAGGGCCTGGAACTTCCTCACTTGACCTGCCTGGCTCCTACAACCTTTTATGAAGATGGGCATATTAGCAGAAGAAGGCCCTCTTATACCTTGAAGTGGTGAGCATTAGCCAGGAAATAGCTAAGCAGGGATGAGTATAGTTAATGCTCTCTGTGTTTTTCTCTCTCATGTGGAGAATTCAGGATCTTGGGAGAATGGGAAACAGATGGGTAGGTTTTGCTAGGACCATCCAGGACATTGCAGTGGGGAATTTTGCTCAGTCATGGAGGGAGATCTTCTGAGGAAACTGAGAGAGAATAGCAAAGTAATTGTTCCAGTTATCTATTGCTGCATAGCAAATCTCTCCAAAGTTAGTGACGTAAAACAACACTCATGTTACATGTTCATGGAGACCATGGGTCAAGAATTTAGATGGGGTATAGTAGGGGTGGCTTGTTTCAACTCCATGATGCCTGGCGTCTCACCTGAGAAGACTTGGGCAGAAGAAGACTGGGATCCTCTGTAAGCTTCTTCACTGTGTGGTTGGCACCTGGATTAGGATGATATGAAGGCTTACCTCAGCTGAGACTGTCAACAGGCAACCCACACGCAGCCTCTCCATGTGGCCTGGGCTTTTCATACCACAGAGGCTGGATTTGGATTTTGGAAAGGAACATCACAAAAGAGAAAGTTTTAAGAGCAAGAGTCCCAAGAGACCCAGGCAGAAGTTGCATGACCCTTTCTGAACTAGCTCAGAAGTCACGTGGTATAATTTTCACCACATTCTATTGGTTACAAGTGAATCACTAAAGACAGCCCACATTCCAGCAGAGAAGAAGACTCATCTTCTGATGAAGGAGTGGCACGGGATGGGAGCTTTCGTTGCAGTCATCTTTGGAAAATACAGTCTGCCACAGTAGCTGACAGCCAGGATTCTGCAGTAAGGCACACCTGGTTTCATTTCCTGGATCTGACACTTACTAGCTGTGTAACCTAGGGTAAGTTTCTTAACCACTCTGTGTCTCACTTTCCACATAAGAAAATTGAAATAATAGTAATTCTGACCACTTAGCACTACTGTGAGAATTCAGTGATATGAGCCATGTATAGTGTTAGTAGAACGCTTGGCACATCATAAGTGCTCGTAAATGTCAACTTGAACAGAGACTCAAGGAAGTGATTGCTCAAGACCAGCCTTACCTGTGACACATTTCCTTAGACCTGCTGTATGTGAAGAAGTGGGCCACAAAATTCCCGCACCAGATTGCATAACAGCCCAGGATCCACTAGCAGTTAACAGGGACTGTGGAGACTAAGCACTAGGGTGCAGCTATTTACAGTTTACAAAGCACTTCATACTCATCCTTTGTTTAATCCTCCAAAAAAGTCCATGGGCCACACAGGACTCTTCCATTTTACGGATGAGGTTTATCAAGGTGTGACCTACCCAAGGTTACAAAACTGATACGTTATAGAGCAAGGTTATGACCCCAGAGTTCCACTCTAAAGTCCCTTGCTCTTATCTTCTCTAATGATCTCAAGAACATTTTAAAGTTATCAAAGGAAAAATACAGTTTAATTAAAATTTAATAAATTTAAAAAGTGTCCTCTAACCCTAATAGAAGTGGGAAAAAAAGAAGGAGGTCAGATTTCCAAAAATCATGGAATGTCATAGCCAGGGCCAGGAGTCAACTGCCGAGCATAAGAGGGGACCTCACGTTGTTACTTTCCTCCAAAGACCTCAGAGGCATTCTTTTAAAATGCCCAAGAATACTTTTCAAATTTCATAGCTAATCATTCAGCCAAACAGCACCTTTTACTTTGAGAACTCCAAATTCTCTAGTCACTCCTCACTTCTTAAAACCGAGAAACTAGCGATGCCCTCTTCCTTCTGTCTTCCTTCAGATTTCAGTCCAACCATATCAACATCAAAATGCACAAATGCTGGGAAAGCATTGTAAATCCTGCCTTTCTGGTGTTTTCCATTTATGTGACAGGAGGAAGGATGCCACTTTCATCCATTTTTGGAAACAAACCAAAACACCCATAAATATTCAAGCTTATAATATTGACTTAAAGCTCAGTTAGAGCCCAGGCTGCAGTCAGCTCTTGATTATCCATGTGTAACTTATCTACAGCTAATTTTAAAACTCAAAATTACTTTCTTATAACTTGCGGTGCACCCTTGGCCCCCTGCGCAGGTGTCAGCTCGGAACACAGTGAGAGGAAATGGAAGTGTGCCGAGTCAAGGGTCTGACCACCCGGATTCTGCTCTTGACACACTCCTGATTAGCTCGGTGACCTTGAACACATGTTTTTACCTGCTGGGACCTCCTAGGTTTTTCAGCTGTAAAATGAAGAAGCTTGGCTTTATGCTTTTTAAGATCTCTTCCTGCTCTAAAATTCCATGAGGTAGCAAAGTAGTCAAGAGAAATGGGAAGATAAGTCTACTGCAAAGATCCCGCATTGAAATCAGTAGTCCAAACCACCCATTTCCCCAGTGAGATATTGTGTGGCCTCAGAACTGCTGAGCAGCCGATCTAAGCCTAGCACCCAAGACTCCAATAGTTATTTCATGAATTCCAAGGCCAAACACACAAGATTTTTTATTTTCCAAATTATGATTCTTTTCAATGAGCACAGATAGTCAGCTATGTCTGAACGTGGAAAAGGCTCTTTCTGTGTTTTTCAGAATGTTGAGTCGCCTTTCTGATGAAGCCAAGGTGAGGATTCAGAGCTGTGTATCTGTAGGAGCCAGGGCCACTGCCCACTCTCCTATCTCTAAAAAGATCCAGTGCAGGAATCAGCCACAAAGCTGTTGGGTCTTCTTCCCTTCCTCTCTTCTTCCTCCCAACCCTGGCCATTTTCATCAAGCTAGAAAAAGTCCTCTTTGTCTTACAAAGAAGTATCTTTGATGTCTTCTTACTCTTGCCTTAAGTTCGAGCTCCCATACCTAAGCTTTTTTTATAGAAGGAAGGCAGAGCCATGGAGTGATTGTGGGAAGGGACTTTAAAGTAGGATGAGAAATGTGTGTGGTGGGATCCCAGCACCATCCCCTTTCATGTAACGCATCTCAAGTGTAAGCTCTGTGCTTGGCACCAGGGTGAAAAGGGACATACATCATCCAGATCATTAAGAAGTCTTGGGTTTGGGGAAGAGAAGGGAGAGACATGTGAACATGAGTTTCATAAAGTATCATAGATGCTATGAAAGAAAGACATGTAGGACCAGAGGGTAGGGTGGGGGGCACAGAGGAGAAAGCACACTCGGCTTCATCCAGGGCCAGAATTATCAAGAAATGCTGCTTGGAGGAGGTGGTGCTTGATTTTTGAGCTGAAGTACATTAGGTCATGAGAAGCAATATTTTAAATGATTTTTCACTTCTCACAAGTGTTGACGTTGTGATCAAAGATTAAGTAGCATTGAAGGACTGGCTTCCCAATCCAAAGACTCCTTATATCATTATTTCTGTGGGTCAAGATGTTCTCGGTTCTAAACGATGTGTAGACAATCACTAGAACACAGAGTGTTCTTTAATTTTTTACTGCCTGTGTTGCAAAGAGAAACCCTCCCCTACCTGAACAATACATGGTATGAAACTGCAAAAGCACGATGTAGTTGACCTTGGATACTTTCAGGTCTGAACAAGAGTTCCCCTGTTTGGGACCCATGCTTGCTTTCAGCTAAGTGCAGTTTGTCTGGGATAAACTACAGATAAAAGAACACAGTTGGTGGAAATTTATCACCCAGGAGAAATGTGACAAGGGAGGCTCCCCCTAGCCTATTTGTGGATTTGTTTATACTCCCTCTGGTGGCTGATTCAGACCTGCATGTTCTGTCCCTTTGGCCTGAGAAGCAACCACACCCTACCTGATTCCAGAAGCCCAGAGTACTGGGATCGTGGCCATGTCCGCGTGAGCACAGGTATGACGGTTCAGCATCTGTTTGGGCTTCGGTTTTAACTAGCTATTGGCTTTGATGTTTGAAAACTCTTGATTTAAATTAATATATCTTATTCTTTTTGTGCCTAGCACACAGTTCGTGCTATATAGCCCTGTGAAACTTCATAGGATCATAGACTTCAGGCTCCTGTTATGGTTAGGCTCTTTTAGGTTTCAAGAAGCAACAATTGAGTAAGCTTACAAGAGTACCTCAGTGGGATAAGGATACTTGTGCCTAGGAACCTCTGTATAGCTAGGCCTTGGGAAATGCAAAATTGACAAAAGGTTCAAAGCTAGTGAGTACATAACCCTTAAGGGCAGGAATTTTTGGGCTTAACAAACTCCCATGTCAGTTCCATTCCCTTCCTCTGCAGACTTTCTCGTCACCTACTAATTCCTACCTTCCAATTTCTGCTTGCTCATACTTCCTGCTCATCACATTGACTTGCATAGGGCCCATCTTGTCGTATGTGACTTCTCTCCACCTAATGGCTTTTCAGCTTTAGCTCCCTTCGCAAATAGATCCCTTCTCGTGGCATTTCCTGAGTTCATATTTAATAAAGGGGGGAAGATAATCAGCTGAATTTGCCTCTTAAAGCCAGGCCATGTCAGATCATGTACTGGCTGCCTTGGGTCAGGGTCCTACTCCTGGCCGTGAATGGGCTTGTCTATGAATGGGCCAGAGGCAGGACAACCAGCATAATTGGAGTATGTAGTACACACCTGAAAAAAACTTTGAACTCCTTCAGGTCACCATATGGGGAAACACTTACAATGGTATACCCCTGAGAGCTGATGCAGCATACCTAAGATTATACACATAACCAGGTAGTGGTGATGGTAGGGTGAGACCCCTGATTTTCCACACGCTGCTGAGGTCACCTTTACACTAAACTGCATCATCTGTTATGTCGTCATGTGGAAGGAGTGTTTTCGTGAATAGGCATCTTTTTACTCACCTATTGTGCTTGCAACTTGGGGACAAATGATCTCTTTTCTGCTTCCCTCCCTCTTCCTACTCCCTATTCAGGCATCTTTTTTTTCCTATTAGAATTTATTCTTATTAGAAGCCATGGCTGGTCTATGGACCAATGATTTCAAAGTCACTAAATTCAAACTAAGATTGACAGTGAAGTGTTTCACCAAGTAAGACTCATTCAGAAAAGGGAAATTATGCAGCAAACTTCAAATGAGAAAACTTGATAAATGAACCAAATTCTAAGTTGATGAGGCCAACTAGAATGTAGCTAAGTTGTCAATTGAAATATTTCACCCTTTATTTATCTTTGGCTGAAGGTACTAGAACAACACTTTGCGGTCACCAGATTTAGGACATGAAGTAGATGCCTTCGATAGGCCAGGCTTGAATTTGGATTTAAAAGTCTATACAGCTTTTGGTTTTTCTAACACTTGCTTACTACAAAAAAAAAATTACATGAAAACTCTGATGTAACAATCACCTTTACAAATTTATTTATACTGCTGGTGGAATGCTTTAGTTAATGCAATGGGATTTTTAAACAGGAGAAAGAAAACACCATCATATTCACCCTTAGGCTTAACAGATTAACATGACTCAGTAAACCATCCATGCAGTTACTTGTTCATTTATTAAATATTTGTTGAAAGGCTGCTATAAGATAAATGCTGTGCTGGGGATACAAAGATAAAGGTGACACAGTTGGCCTCAAGAAACTTACAGTCTAGTGAGACACACAGACAAGTAGAGAGAATTACAATGCTAGATCTGAAGAGCTTGGACATATCAGTCACAAAGGAGGCCATGCTAAGTCATCTGGCTGTCCTGTAGTAGAAGTTGGCTGTGTGTCACATCCCATCAACTCTCTGATAATAGTGTCCAGATGCCATGACCTCATAAGCAGATGACTCTTATGCTGTGTGTCAGTTTCCTTTGAGTGAATGTTTCGGTAATTATGTTGTATTCTGTTAAGGCTCATCATTTGAGATCAGCAAAGTAAGACATCTTCATGGGCAAGAAAGACGATCTTTTCTGAAACCCAAGGTCATTCCCAGAAGGGTGAGTCCTTAGATAGGGACCCAGAACTCAAGAAGGAGCCTCAGGCATGTAAGAGAAAGCTTAGCCTCTTCTTTGCCTTAGGCTTGGCAGTATCTGACATCTAAAGTATTATGCTGGGAGGTGGGTTTTAAAGGTCAGAAAAAAGCAAGAAATCAAATAAAACAGAAATCAAAGAAGAATTTCTTTTTCCTGGGTCCTACATGGACGGGAAAAGACGAGTGAGCTTCAGAAAGCAATGCATGCTTTGTGGGCAAGACTGTGCAGCTTCACGGTACTCTGTTTACAGCCCTTTGACCAGCCTGCAGCCCAGTGCTCATATAGGAGTAGTCAGGAACCACCTGTGTCAGATTATTCTGGGGCACTGGGTAAACATATACATTCCTAAGTTAAGCCTCAGATTCACACCCTCTGAATCATAATGGAGAGGGAGTTGTAATGTGCATTTTAGTAGGTCCCCTTAAGTTTGAGATTCCCTGGTCTTGACTTCATTGAGGTCTTTGTGAAGTTTAATATGGTCTAACTGCTTCTGTTCACCAAGCAATGTGCCTTCTAGTGTCATACTTGGAGATACTGGATTTTATTATCATATGTGTTTGTATTTTATTTTATTACTTGGACTCTCTGACATCTCCCTCATTAGAATGTTCCTGTATCATGCAACTAGTCTAGACCAGGGGTTAGCAAACTTTTTCTGTAAATGTTCAGGTAGTAAATATTTTTCACTTTGTGGGTTATATAGTCTCTGTTATCACTACTAAACTCTGTTATTGGGATGCAAAAGCAGCCAGAGACAATGTTTAAACAAATGGACATGGTTATGTTCCAATAAAACTTTATTTGCAAAAATAGGGAGCTGATAGGATTTGGCCTATGGGCCATAGTTTGCAGACCCCTAATCTAAGCCATTAGACAACTAAATATGTATCACCTTGTATCATTTCCTTGTATGGAACTGCTCTGTCCTATAATAGTAAAATAGTTGCAAAAAAATGGAATCCCATTCAAGTTATTTTAATGGTTCTCAAACTTGAATGTATATGAGAAATCCCTTGAAGCGTTTGTTGAAGTATGGATTGCTAAGCCCACCCACAGAATTTCTGACACAGTAGATCTGGAGTAAAGCCCAAGAATTTGTACTTCTGACAAGTTCCCAGATGATACTGATGATGCTGGTCCAGGAACCACATTTTAAGAACCACTGCCTTGAGTAAAGGGGAACAGGTTATTGATAGGATTTGTGTGAAAATTAGAAGTACAGTCATGAGGCCAAGAACACAGGATCAGTTTTGCAAGGGTCCACCCAGAGACTGGAAGGATGCCTTCTGCTGTAGGAGCTAAGTTACCATAGGGCTGGTCACCCTTGCCATTATGTGGTTCTCTATCCTCTAGATTTCTGCTTCCATCAGAGTAGCTGTCTAAAATCTCAAATCTGATCAAGCAATTTCTCTCTCTAGATGAATTTTTATTTTTACACATGTTCTTAAAGTCCAAACTTCTTAACCTGACTCATAGGGCCTTTTATGATCTTCCCACTCATTTTATCACTCTATCCTCATTCCTGCCATCCTCTATTGGTGCACAATAGGGATTCTGGCTTTTTCCTCCAGATTTTCTCCATATCATAATGTATCCCTTGTATAAATATCCATCTGTTCTGTTGACTGGGAGCTTTATGAGGACTGGGACTGTGTGTCTCTTGTTTTATCTCCAGTGTCTAGCACATGAATGAACAAATGATTATTTCTTCATCAGATTTGCTACCAGATACAAGGGGAGATGTGTACTCAGGGACACAGTGAAGGTAAAAGCCCTTTTGGAACTGAGGGCCCAGGAATATTTATAGTAATGACACTTAACAGTGGAGGGGGACCACAATGAGATACCATGTCACATCCACTAGCATGGTACTAATCAAAAAGGCAGATAATAACAAAGTTAGTGAGGTTGTGGAGACACTGGAACCCTCATATAGTGCTGATGGGAAGTTAAGATGGTGTTACTTTGGAAAAACAGTTTGGAAGTTCCTTAAAATGTTCAATATGAAATTACGATATGACCCAGTAATTCCACTCCTATGTGCCTATCCAAGAGACATAAAAACACATATTCACGCAAAAACTTGTACTCAAATGTTCATAGCATCATTATTCATAGTAGCCAAAAGGTGTAAACAACTCAAATGTCCATCAGCTGATTAATGGATAAATTAAATGTGGTACATTCATACAATGGAATATTATTCAGTCATAAAAAGGAATGAAGTACTGATACCTGCTACCACATGGGTGAACCTTGAAAACGTTATGTTAAATGAAAGAAGCCAAACACAGAAAGCTACATCTTATATAATTCCATTTATGTGAAATAGCTGGAATAGACAAATCTATAGAAACAGAAAGCACAGTAGTGTTCTCCAGGGGTTGAAAGGAAGGGAGAATGGGGAGCAGCTGCTATTGGGTATGGGACTTCTTTCTGGTGTGATGAAAATGTTCTAAAATTAGATAATGGTGGTAGTTACACAATTGTAAATACATAATAGTGTGTAAATTATATTTTAATAAAGCTATTTTTAAAAAGTGGATGAGAAATTGCTCAGACAGGTCCTTCCTAGAAGAAAGAGTGGAGCCAACTCCACAATCAAAACTTGCTCCTGTATCCACTTTGACAACAAAGTAGAGCTTTGGAACAGCTTGTCTGACAATAGAGGTCATACTGTGTGTGTGTGTATGCGTATGTGTGTGTGTGTGTGTGTATATATATATATATATATTCACACAGCTTGAAATATAGTGAGTTAAGTTGTCATTAAAATGTTTTTGACTGATTGACCCAATAAGAGAAATTCTTAATATTCCTTTTTTTCCACAAAAGCTCAATATCTTGAGTATTTAGCAGAATTTCATGTACCCCATAACTCAGTCTATTCTTATTGATGAAAGTAATGAATTTCCTCAAAATGCTAAAACTGCTTCTGTTGAAAAACAAAGCAAAGCAAAGCACAGCCTAAATTCATTTAGGACATCTATTGAAAGAAGCTCGCATTGTTTACAGATCTGCATCTGCTTTGTACACAAAGAGCTTTTATATCAAGGCCAACTGTTATTGTATTCTCTCTTTATCATGCAACCTTTCCTGAATTCACAGCTCTAAGAAAATGCAGTTTAGCGAATAAATGTAGGCTAGCAAGTTCCTTTTATTTTCGCTGATGTTGTCTGATGCTAAAATTCCCATTAACGTTTTCCCTCATCAGTGATATTACGAACTAATTCTTATCACTTCTCAAAGCAAATAAGGAATGGCTTGTGATCAAAAACATTTTACAGAAATAACACATCCAATTTAGGAAGAAAGACCATTATTGCCATATAAGGATATAAGCATGAAAATAGTCATATTTGGTGAGGATTGAAAGCTTAATCGAATGGAAAAGAATACAGCAATGTCAATCTGATGTGTGATTCTGAATCTGAAAACTGACACTAGGATAGAAGAGTTAAAAATTGCTCAGTTGGTTCTCATTGCATGTGAACTAAGAGCCCACAGCTGGACAGTGGTTTATCAATGGTTTGGGGTCATTTGGTCATTTTCTAGCTTGGTCTCCAGCCCCAGGAGACAGGGGCTATGCTGTCTGAGAAGTCTTTATCTCCCAATCAAAACTATCTTTTTTTCTGAAATTCTACCATTACAAAATCATATCATTAAATATTTAAGGGTTTGTCTATTAACCAGAATCCTCTATTAAACTGTAAATTGCCCCTGACAGGCTTAGTTGGCAGCCAGTTTTGTGCCAAGGGAATTGGAGGACAGAAAATATGCAAGATCTCAGTTGATTTTAGATTAGATAGTGCTTTCCTCTCAGGCTCTCAAGCTACCCTAACAACCCTTAGATATGCAACCCCTTGCCAACCCTACTCATGGTAGTGAGAGGAAGTCATTTCTGAGGACCCATCTTGTTGGAATTTCCTCAGTCAGACAGTTGTCACAGGTGATAGATGTGACCCAAATGCTCTGGGGTTTGTGTGGTGTGAAGATGAAGAATCTAACCTCTGTTCAGGTGACTGTGACGTAAGGTTCCACCATTGAAGCCAAGGAAATAATTAAGAGCGGCATCTCTTTAAGTTTGATTAACAATTTATTAAGCAATAACTGACATTTTAAAAGGCCATTTTAAAGGTGATTAGAAGCCATATATTCAGGTCTTTCATAAACCTCTCCAGTTCATGTCAAATGAACAGTGACTTAAGCAAGAGTAGTTTATAAGCCTTAAGATTTTATGAACTTTTCTTCTCCAGTCTCTCTTCCTGTATTTTGTTCCCTCAGCTGCAATGTATTCCTTCTCTCCACATTTTCTGTATCTTCCTTTTTCTGGAAGCTGCCTTGGTCATCACTCTTTTCCTACTTTTTTCTCCAGTTCTCCTTTTAGCACCCCCTCCCTCTCTGCCTCTTCTGTCTCTGTTTCCTCACTCTACCTTCTCCGTAAGTAACATAATATAAAGCAAATATATTTGTAAAGAGTTGTTCAATGAAGCTTTGTTTCTTTTTCTTAACTTTCATTTCAGATATTACACATTTCAAGGTAACATTTTTATTTATTTTTATAGTTTATGTGACAATTTTCTATCTTTTCATTTATCACAAGCATATTTTTCTTTAAGTCATTTAGCATATTTATAATAGTAACTACTTTAAAATTCTTGTTTGTTAATTTCAACATCTGGGTTATCTTGGGGATATAATTCATTGATTATCTTTTCTTTTGAGAGTAATTCACATTTTTCTGCATCTTCATATAATGAGTAATTTTGGATTGTATCCCAGACATTGTGAATGTTATGGGGACTCTGGTCTCTGTTATATTCCTCTGAAGATTATTTCCCTTTTTAAGAAGACAATTAAATTGGTTGGACTCAAACTGCAAAGTCTGTTTTTTAGGTGCTAACTCAAATTTCAGTGTAATTCTTTTGTCCCTACCTGGGATACTTTGAGTCTTCCGTGTACATGCGATTCAGGAATCAGATGGAGATTTGGGCAAAGTATATACCCTGAATTTAGACTCTCTTCTCTAGCCCACTACTTTCTAGGATTTTTGCCTCATTTTCCAACGACTATGGGTTCAGGTTGCCCTGAACCTTCATGTTGGGAAGATTGGATTTTCTATGGGAGTTTCAGCAGCCCCTTGCAGCATCATCTGTTGTCTAATCTCAGACTAAACGCTACTATTGTCTAATCTCAGACTAAAAGCTGTAAAAATCAGAAGCTCATCCAATTTTTTCCCCTGCTTCCCTAGGTTGACTCCACAGCAGGATCTGCATATTTTTGCTGCCTTCCAGGGCCTTCAAGTAGTTATTTTCTTTTTGTATTTTGTTCAGACCATGTAGTTGATAACTGTGGCAGAGTTAGTTGAGTAGGAGCTTAGGAGCTTATTCAGCCATACTGGGAGCAGGACTACCTTTTCTTGATTTTTGAAATGATGTGAGTTCAACCTTTCCTGTGGTTTTCTCTAAAAGAATGCTAATTTACATTGCAGGTCAGAGCCTTTGATTGATTTTCTGTGTGGGCCAATGACCTTCAATAGAGACAGAGTTCTATAGCTCAGTCATAGGGAAGGATGTCACATAAAGCTTCATTTCCATTTTTTTTCAACAAAATTTACTGTCATCCTGTCATGAGAAAAGCACTAGGTTGCCTGTTCTGGTTATCTAGGGGGCATCCTTGAGCTTTGTGGGAAGAGGGCAAACTTGACCTTCAGAAAGATTATATGGCTAAGAGGAAAAAAAGGTTTTACCCTTAAGAAACACTGATTTTGTATCAGGTAATTATTTTATGGATTCTTTCTTGTTTAACCCCCACAACTCTGCCAGATGGCTATTATTGTCCACTTTTTATGGATGAGAGAAGTGAATCTGAAAGGTTGTACCGCTGGTAATTTTTATAGGCTTTTAATTTTTAAAATGAGTTAATACTAAAAGAATTAAATTGGCATATTACTGTGTTCTCAAAAACAATATTAATAATTATAATACAAATAGCAATATCCAAGTGCTACTTTTCCTCTTAGCAAAAAGAGATTGTGACACAGCACAGTCCCTGACTTTTGACTGACAAGGTTCTATAAGTGCTAACTATAGTTTTCTATTAAGATTGAAACCTATGAGAAAAAAGCCGTGGGCTGACCCATCTTCAAAGTGTCCATTTAAGATTATTTTCTGTCAGCCAGGTGGCTAATGGGCTGTGTTAGACAATGGATAGATATTGTATTCTGTCTGAAACCATAGAATTGGAGGAAAAAAAGAGCAATTCCGCATTTATTTGGCTTGTCTACTGCCCAGGAGCCCAAGCTACAGAGAACATTTATTTCATTTTAACAAATGGATGGTACCTCCCTATTTTAGGCTGGAAGAAAACCTCTGCTCTGGCCTCAGTGTGAACAGAGGCATTGGTGATGGAATATCCAGTGTGAGTCATTGTCCCCACACTGGGCAAAAAATAGTGAAAGCATTCCGGGGCAATTCTAAGGAAAAATGTTCGGTTAATGGTAGGTTTATCTAAGCTGGATTTGAAAAAAAAAATATTGACTGCTTCATGTTTTACAGAGGAAACTTGCAGACAAAAGAAAGTAAGCCCCCTATTGAATTTAATAGCGACTCCGTTAAGAGATGAGAAGACAAGAAGAGATGTTTAAAGCACAGTTGGAAGAGAAAGTAATAAGGCTGATGTAGGCAACAGACAGTAACCTTAGCCTGGTCAGTTGGAGATACTGGGAGAGCATTGGTTTTCAGCCCCCAACTTACTTGGTCATGAAAGCACTGTGGCCTATAGGGTTGCATGTCTCCCCGAGTTCTGCAACTCACTCTACGGTTAGCCATTTGACCTAGGGGAAGCAATTTCACCTCCTCTGAGTCTCAGTTTTCCTGTAAAAGAAGGTGTTTGGGCTGGACATGGTGGCTCACACCTATAGTCCCAGCTACTTGGGAAGCTGAGGCAGGAGGATCACCTGAGCCCAGGAGTTTGAGACCAGCCTGGTCAAATAGCGAGATCCCATCTTTTTTTTTTTTTTTTTTTAAGAAGGTGATTGGATTAGGTTATCTTCGAGAGCCCTTCTAACTTTAACTTTTAAGCACCCAAGTAGAAGCTTCCTTTAGATTTTCACCCAGGTCTTTTTCTACTCCATCCAAAAATCAAAGATTCT
This sequence comes from Macaca mulatta, assembly GCF_049350105.2. Taxonomy (NCBI): domain Eukaryota; kingdom Metazoa; phylum Chordata; class Mammalia; order Primates; family Cercopithecidae; genus Macaca; species Macaca mulatta. The sequence goes on from NC_133426.1 coordinate 39,111,445, forward strand.
ACACGTGGGAAAGCAAAATGACATCAGAGTAGATGGGTTACTTGAAACTTTTGAATTAGAATGGAAACAAATCAAAATAAAAGCAGGGCAAATACATCTTTCTCACCTGAACTAGAAAATAGATGGCAAGTGATAAATGAATAGACTTTGGACTACTCTCCAACTGTAAACTTTCCTGCACTTTTATGTGAAACTAACAGTTCACTTTAAATATCTACAATGAGTTCTGACAGAGAAGAGCAGGCAGCTCAAATAATGAAGGTCAGCAACTAAAACCCAAATTCTACTGCTTTAGAATGTGCTCAAAGACAGTTTCAGATGCATGAAGAGGAACAAACACATTTGTCCCACTCATGACCCTGTCAGTAGCAGGCTGGGCCAATGGTGGACATGGCTGGAATCCAAAGGTCAAATAGACCCGGAGGGAAGGATACATGGTTTGGGGAGGTCCCAGTATGACCTTGATGGAATAAGCAGTTCAAGCTTAAAAGCCTAAAGTGCTGAGATCATGAATTGCTTTTGAACCGTTATAGCTTTGAGGTGCTTTGGGGTAAAGGAACTGTAAGTACCATAGAAAATAGGTAAGATTGTTTATTTCATTGTTTCCTGAGGAAGTGGCATTTTTCAGAAAATTTCTGGAAGCCAAACCTTTTCTGTCCCAACTTTTGGTTTTCTAAAGGATAGATGAATCCTTTCTCCAGCCATATAGCAGGAGTGAATGAAACAAAAATGACTGATTGAAAGAAACCAAACATACATGAAAGAAGAAGGAAAAGAAGAAGCAGAGGAGGAGAAAGGAGAAGAAGGGCAAAGTGAGTTAACCCAATGATAGAACAGCTACGGGTTTTTAGAGAGGGCGGCAAATCCTATTAATGGTCAGGTCTTGAGTTACTGACAGAAGCATTCCCTACTATACACATGTCTTATTTTTGGTTCTCCCAAAAGCAGACCTTAAAATGAGGATGCAGATCCCATGTAACTCAAGTGAGGGAGTGGGAAAAGTAAGCCAGGAAGAAGAGGCCAGGTGAAAGATCCCTGTGAGCAACTGGGGCTCAAACTTCTAGGAACCCTCTGAGAAATAGTGTAGAATATATGGATTCGTTCACTAGGGCTGCCATAAGAAATAACCACAAACTTGACAGGTGAGAACAACAGAGATTTATTCTCTCCCAGTTCTTGAGGCCAGAAGTCTGAAATCAAGTTGTTGGCAGAGTTGGCTCTTTCATTCCGAGACTCCCTCCAGAAGCTTCTGGTGGTTTCCAGTATCCCTTGGCATTCCCTGGCTTGTAGCTGCATCACTTCAGTCTTCACCACATAGCCTTCTTTTCTGTGTCTTCTCTCCTTCTCTTCTCTTGTAAAGACACTTGGTATGCTATTTAAGGCCCACCCTAATGCAAGATGATCTAATCTCAAGATCCATAACTTAATTACAACTGCAAAGACCCTTTTACTAAATAAGTTTGCATTTATGGGCTCCAGGTGGACATGTCTTTTGGGGGGCCATCATTAAATCCAGTACATTACCCATTAGAATCAGCCTACTGAGGAAGCGCCTGGAGTATGTAGTCTACTGACTCTGATTCCCCATTGCTTAACAGTTACCCCACAGAAATAAGAAATCCCCATTCCTCTGAGATGTCTTTGCTTGGGCTCCTTTGGTGCTAGTGAAATCCCTGAGAGAGAGAAGAAGAGAGACACAGATGCTTGAGGTGGGAAGCAGTTGGAGTCATAGTGCATGCACATGGGAACTGACAAGAAGGTCCACAGGGAACCTTATTGGTGAGTTTGGGGAGGGGATGTGAATAGAGACACCAGTAGTGACTGTCGCAAGACATAACAAAATAAAGACACTGCGTGGGATGACTGCCAGATGAATTGATGGGAATGATTAAGGACAATGTGGAAAGCCTGGGGCAAGGCTGGAAACAGCAGAAAGAGACTCAGACACTAGCACAGTGGCAGGACTTGTGCAGATGCAAGTGTGCAGTCATGAGTCACTCTGCAGCACAATGTCCACAGAAAGTGGTGAAATGTATACTCGAGGAAATAACCAGCTGCCCTGGAAAAGCCATTCAGAACACGCAGGTAGTGTCCACTAGTTGCTGCAGCCTTGTCTTACTTCAAGAATTTTTCATATGGGTCTCAAATGCAGAAGTTGGTTAAATCATTGGAGGTTGGAAGAAGATGTTTCCTGAACATCTGTCATTAGTGAAGACCCCAACCATTGAGCTGGGGACACAAAGACAGATCCCATTCCTGGGAAAGGACAGGGACTAGCTAAAGGCAGACAGGATATTACAGTCCCAAACAGACAACCTTGGTTTTAGTATAGAGTTTTGGAGTGGGTAAGGGGAGAGGAAACAAGAAAACAACTAACCAAAAATAAATATGGGGTCCTGGGAAGGATTCCAATTCTGCTGGCTGATTCAAGTTCCTGGAGGAAGAGGAGTCAACACAATGACCCAGAGGCTTTGCGAGCTAATCTGGGCACCAGCTCTAATCAGCATTAAAGATAAGTCAAGGAGGGGATGGCTGGACCCTCAGGATGACAGAATGCCAAGACTCACTGGATTGAAGGACGTGTTTTCTGAAGCTGTCAGGGCCTTTGCAGACCTGGGCTGGCTTTTGTCTGCTGGTGGATCTGACAGGGGAAACTAGAAAAGGAGGAGGAGGATGGTATTTAAGGCTACTCTGGGCCAGCGCTGTCCAGACCAAATGAGTTTACTTAATTTAACTGCTTAGTTATTTCAGTTTAAATTTTTTCCATATTGTACATAGAGAGTTATTATCCAATAATTCTTTCGATCTTTCAGTTCCAAATGTAAGGGTCCTAAAAAGCCTTGTTTATGTCAGAAATATCTGATTTGTTGATGGAGATTATGCTAACTGTTGTAAGAAACAAACCTCAACATGTGTACTACTCAAACATGGTAGATTATTTCTGGCTCACTTGACATCCCAAAACAGGTATCTCTGATTCATGAGAGGTTTCCCTCTAAATTAATTCAGAGAAACAGGCTCTATATGGCTCCACCATTTTTGGCACATGTCTTCCAAAGTCACTCATCTACACCAAGCTAGGATTAGGGGAAACAGCTGAGAGAGTCCTTGTCTTTAGGGGCCAGGCCTGAAAGTGACATGCATCACTTCCCTACTGGTCCACTGCCTAGCATTTAGTCACATGGCTTCACCTAACTGCAAGAGAGCCTGAGAAATATAATTGTGTGCCCAGAAAGAGGAGGAAATGAGGCCTATGAATAGCTAGTTTTCATCACTCCTGAATAATGAGCATGAGGCCACTACACTAACAAACAGGCAGGAGGGAGAATGGAACCCTGACTGGGTTTACCTGCATGTAAGAATTGGGAGGGATGGCTTATCTCTACTCCACATGCGATTGGCTAGGTCACTCATATGGGTGCATCACCTGATGGTAGGCTGGAAAGTTCAAGATGGCCTCACTCATGTGTCTGGATCCTTGGGCATGTCAATCCTCCTCCACTTGGTCCCCTTTTTTAGCCTCTCTTTCTAAGTGGTTGGCCTGGACTTCTTTACATAGTGAGTCAAAGTAGCAACTCGTACCTATAATCCCAGCACTTTGGGAGGCCCAGGTGGAAGGAATGCTTGAGCCCAGATGTTCAAGACCAGCCTGGATAACATAGTGAGACCCTGTATCTACAATAAATAATAATAATAATTAGCTGGATGTGGTGGTGCATGCATGTAATTCCAGCTACTTGAGAGGAGGCTGAGGTGGGAGTATCATTTGAGCTCAGAAGGTCGAGGCTGCAGTGAGCTGTGATTGCGCCACTGCACTCCATCTTGGGTAACAGAATGAGACCATGTCTCAAAAAACAGGGGATGCAGCACAAGAGTAACAGCAGAAGCTGCCAGGTCTCTTAAGGCCTAGACTTGGAGGTAGCATGGTGTTACTTCCTCTGCATTCTGGTGGCCAAAGCAAGTCACAGGCCAGTCTGGATTCAAGGGGAGGGGACACAGACTCTCTCTTAATGAGAAGAATATCATTGTCTAAGTATGTTCAGGCTGCTATAACGAAATATCATAAACTGAGTGGCTTATAAACAACAGACATTATTTCTCACAGTTCTGGAGGTTGGGAAGTCCAAGTTCAAAGTTCAGGCAGATTCAGCATCTGTCAAGGGCCCATATCTCACAGACGGTGCCTTATTGCTGCATCCTCATATGATGGAAGGGGAGAATGAACTCCCTGGGGCCTCTTATAAGAGCACTAATCCCATTCATAAAGGCTCCTACCTCATGACTTCATCACCTACTAAAGACCCTACCTCTTAATACCATCACCCTAGGGGTTAGGTGTCAATGTGTGACTTTTGGAAGACATAAACATTCAGATCACAGCAGTCATTTGTGTATAGGATGGGAGGAATTGTTGGCAGCAATATTCATAGGCACAAGGAGCAGGCAACAGGAGAGGATCCAGGCCTGCAGGACATGGGCCTCAGAAAGTATAGCAGTGAATGGCAGGTGATGTATTCATATTTGGGAGAAAAGGTGACAGGGATGGCTGGCTTCAAGTGATGTTGGCATAGCCATGGGGACTGGCATTGCACATATTACTTCAGTCTCTACAGGGCCTGGTGGGGGAGGGGTCAGATCGGAGGTTTCAAGATTAAGAGCCCCCATGCATGTGTTCATTAATGCCACACAAGAAGATTATTACAACAATGTACTCTATTATTATAGTGTATTTTTGTGTGTGTGTTGCTCTCTTTGCTTTTTAATGTCCTTGAAGGTTGAGATGGTGTCTTATTCACTGATACGTCCCTAGCACCTAGTTTAGTCTGTGACATAGTAGATCTTTAACAAATGTTTGTTGAACACTGTATACGTAAGGCCTGCAGTGTTCAGCATGTTCTTGGCAGGGCTTCCCCTCCATTGGCCTTGACGAGACCCAAAGTAGACCTGAAGAGGGGCTCCCAGAGTTCTGTGGGATCCTGGAATTCTTACCCCTTGCCCTTCTATCACACACCCATATGGGTCCCAAGAACGGACCCACTATTGCAACTACTGATCATCTACTCCTTCCCAAGAGACCATGTGGGCTTGTCCCATCATGCCTCACATCCTGATTTATCTTGGCCACTACCAACTGTCTTATCCCTTCAGGCTTCTCTAAGACCCCTCTTCTCAAATGGCTCTGAATGTTCCCCAAGCTGACTTGGGCTCCCAATTCCAACCCACACCTCCCCCCACGCCTCCCCCATCCACCTGGACACTTCAACTCTGCCCTCTGGAACATGTGATCTTTATCCACATAATAACTTATATTCTCAAGCTCTTCACTAAACTTAAAGGGAAATAAAATAAAGATCAAACGTTGAGCTCTCTGTGAAGAAGTTTCATTGCTAAGGGGTAATGGGATCCAGCACAGAGTCTAGGCTGTGGGAAACAAGATACAAGGAAAGAGAAATAGGGCAGGTCTTTTAAAGCCAAAAGACTGAGTGTTTCCATCCCATATTAGAAAAGCAAAATCTCTTAGGCTGGTGATGGCTGGGCTTGTTAGACAGATGAGCCCAGGGGAGGAGGGATAGTTTACTGTGTATGTATGGTGACCGTCTGGGAATCATGCTGTCCAACTGCTTCTGTTGCATAGGTCATAAGTCTGGGCTAGGGTTACAGAACCTTATCAGGGCACGTTGGTATCATCAGGCTAGGTGGTTGGGTCAGGGATTGGCAGAATGTACATTTCACTTTTTGCCTACCTGAATTCTGTCTGAATCCTAGAGACACTACCTCCCTTTCAGCCCTTACAAGAAGTGGTATTTTCTTACCACCCTGTCACACCCAAACCCCATGAATCCTGGGCCTGGAGAAGGGATGAAGATTTTACTTGCAGATTATTTTGTCCCTCCTTTATCCCTAAAGCACCGAGATCCCTGGCAGCAATTCTTATAGACCACATTCTGTGATATGGTTTGGATGTTGAAGTGTGACCTCCAATGTCACATTAGAGGTGGACCTAGTGGGAGCTGTTTAAGTCATGAGGGTGGATCTCTCATGAATGATTTGGTGCTGTCATCACAATAATGAGTGAGTTCTCTCTATATGAGTTCATGTGAGATCTGATTGTTTAAAAGAGCCCAGCACCTCACCTTTTCTCTCTCTCTCTAGCTTCTTCTCACCATGTGATATGCTGGCTCCCCATCACCTTCTGATGTGATTGTACTCTCCCTGAAGCCTCGCCAGAAGCCAAGAAGATGCTGGCACCATGCTTATACAGCCTGCAGAACCATGAGCCAAATACATCTCTTTTCTCTATGAATTATCCAGTATCAGGTATTCCTTTATGGCAACACAAAATGGACCAATATACTCCCCATATCCTCTCTCTGCTAGCTCGGGTCATCTGAAAAGTTGATACCAAGACAAGAGATTTACTGGAGAAACTACCTGTGAGGGGAAAAATGGAAAGGGAACTGGAGGAAGCAGAGAGAGCCTTCACACATGATGCAGGTCTAATTCTGTAGAAGGAAGGGTAATTGGGAAAGTCTGACTTCAGTGCATGTCTAAGAAAGTTCTGGCAAAGCTAATGAGTCCTTGGGCCAAAGGGGCAGATCAGAGGAATCCTGCATCTCCCATTGAGGCGTCTGCCTTAATGTCCCTGCCGTGCTCACTCATGGCTGACAGCAGCTGGTGGAGGGTGTGGCTCCAATATGGTAATGGATTTCAGAGTGCAGCCACAGCTCAGTTACACTCCTGCCAGTAAGAAGTCTGAGAAAGGCATTCTGGTGGCTGCCACAGTCTCTCTGTTGCAATCATCTTCTGTCAGACACACACCACAGCCACTTTTCACTGAAGATTTTATCACCAGGAACACTGTCTTTCTCTACACCACTACAAATTTCTTAACTCTGCCATTTCAACAAACACCTAGAGAGATCTTCCAACATTGTGACCTCTCATTGCCTTGACATCCTCACTTTCTGTGGTCTTTATCACCTCCATCTCAGCTACCCATTGCCAAGGTAGCATTAACAAAACTGCTCCATTCCCAAGCCTTAGTTTCCAACTTCCCATATTCCCACCTCATATCATCCCAGCTCTCTTTCTCTAGTGTTCTGAAGCCAATCAATCTTGGGCCCCTTTAGGTCCCCAGTCCTGCCATTGCACCAACTTTTCACTACATCTCACTTCATTTACTCTCTCCCTCTTCTCCTATTTCACCTTAGAGTCCACAGCCCATTCCCATAACCACTTCTTGCACATACTGTCAATTCCTTGTACATTCTCTCAACTCCATTATTTTGCTTGCCCTTGATAAGCAAGCTCAGCCTTGCTTAATTCTAGCCTGCCACCTCTTTAAACCCAGCTCCTAAGCAGCTAAATGTGGCTGGTGAAAAACACTCAACCATTGCTGACCGGTCTCACTTGAAATTTATGGTGGCAGACCTCAAGTGGGACCTCAGTGCAGCCAAACAATCTTACCACATTTCCCCAGTCAATTCTCTCTCCTCATTCTCTGAGATGACTATTTCATACTTTTTCACCTTTACTCAAACCTCCAACAATTCCTCCCCCTTCCTTCTTCTCAACTGATGACTTTCTTCCTTACTTCCCTAAGATGGAAGCAGAGAACTTTCTTCCTTTCCACCACACCATCTGCCTACCTACCCAAAACTATACTCACAAACTCTGCTTTACCTCCTAATAAAACGGATGAACTTTATGTTATTTTATGCCATGTTAGCCCCACTAGGTGTGAATTGGATCCCATCCTCTATTGCTTATTCAAGGCGTTGGTCTTGCAATTATCTCTTCTCTCTCCTGCTTCTTCCATTTTTCTCTCTCCACTGGATCATTTCCATCAGCATAAAAACATGCTATAATACCTGCCATTAAAAAATACTTTAGAAACGTCCCTGGTGCACACATCTCTCTAGTGACCATCCATTCTCCTCCCCATCTTTATAGTAAAACTGCTTTTGTCTACACCTGCTGTCTCTACTTCCTCTCCTCCCATGACCGTTGAACCCCCTCCAATCAGGCGTCAGGAAATGAGAACCATTTCTCCAGCCCCCTTGTTGATCTGCAGTAAAAATTTCACAGTGTCAGGCTGCTTCCCTTTCTCCAGTGTTCTTCTGAGTAGATCATCCTGATTTCAGGAGACTCTTTCTGAGTAGAGAATCCACAGGCTCTAACATCTACTTGGTTTGGGGGGAGGTTGACCCAGGCACTTCTTTCCTCAAGACCCTTATAATAGGGCACCCAGAGTGTGTACTGATGATGGACTTGATGGAGACCCACTTAGCTTCACCAAGTTCACTCATTCTGAGGTCCCCATCTTACCCTGGACATTCCTGTGCTCTGGTATCTGAAACCTCATCCTCCACTCCAGTAATGCAAAAAAAAAAAAAAGGGGGGGGGGCCTGCTGAAGTTTCTCTGCTCTGAGGTCTCTTCTTTGTTCTCAGTTCTAAGACCTGGGCACCACCCTGAGCCCACAAACAAACACTTGTTCAGACAGCACCTGGCACAAGTTTTACACAGGCTGCCTTCACTTCTCTTTTAAGAAACATGAGGGCTCTCTTTTGGGGATTGTCTTCCCAACTGTAGGAACTGGAAAGCCAAGTACATAAGAAATGGCAAATCAATTAATTTAATAAATACTTGTTAATTAACTGCTCTGTGTTAAGTGTATGTTTACATCAGTGATCAAAAGAAGCAAATTCATGTCCATATAGGTCTTACACTCTAATGTTACCTATCATCTGTCTATCAGTCATGTATCTTATTTGCCTGTTATCTATATATCTACAGAAGCCTATATTATAATTTTCTCCAAAAAAAAAAAAAATCTCAAGCTAAGTGAAGGAAAACATGTCCTATGGCCAGACCCCTTCCCTTACACCTTAAACCAGCCATCACATCTGTACACCTATTATCACCCCTCTGTAGAAATGGCCTATTCATTGATGGGCACGAATGGGTCATGATTGCCAGTTCTATATCTTCTTGCATGTGATACTCAACAGGCATCTTACCATTAGCTTCACATCACCATTAAGGAATTTCTGGTTCAGAGACATTAAGCAGCTTTCATGAGGTTTATCAGCTATTTAGTGGTTGAGCTGGAACTTGAAGTTCAGACTTCTACACTCAGATTGGACAGTGTTATAGGCCATAGTGGTCATAAAGATTCTTACCAGGTACCTAGAAAAAAATAATATAAGTGTGCAAGGTTCGTTTCTGTAGCTATATTGCCTGCATAGAGGTATTTTGTTAGCCTTGTGGTGGCCACAGGGAGTATTACAGTCCTCATCTGTCTGTGTTCATTCATCTTGAACTCAAAATGGTGCCTGAGTAATCATGATCTTACCCAATTTACATTTATCCCTAGTAGCAGGAGACAAGATTCACAATAATGTTCTTTAGTTCTTTATTAAGTAGTCACCCATATTACGTATTTCCAATTTATAATCACACATATAATAATATAGTTTTGTTATTCAAGAGTGAGACTGTGATAGTATTTATGAGAGACTCTTGACAATTGTTATTCTAAGCATCGCACAGATTATATAGCTCATACTTCGTTTTTAATCATGCTGGGCTCAGATATGAAATTATGAGGTACATATAATGTGTATTATCAATATGTAGCCTAAGTCTGTTCTTCCATAGATAAGTCTCTTTACTCTTCACAAACTCTCAACACTTGATAAAGAAACAGTAAGTGGAAACATGTAACCTCTAGGGGGAGCTCAAGGCTTCTCTCTCCTCCCTCTCTGCTCTGGGGAGGATGAGGACTGGTAGAAACGGGTCAAGGTCAAGGATATTATTGGGCCCAGGTGTGGGTAGGTGATCGCTGACTGTGCCTAGCTAGGAGGTTAAAGGGTTTTGCATGTGCATAATGGTTTTTGTTTTGTTTTGTTTTGTTTTTTACCTTCCCTTGGAAAGCAACCTTTTGAGAATTCTTCCCTGTGGCTGGTGTCATAGGAGTGGCCCTTCCCTGGCAGGAACTGGATGGGGAAGAGAAAAAATGATGCATGGACAAACTTCAGCCTAGGCCTTAGGCCAGAGGAGCAATGGAATCCTGCGGCTTGCCATGACTCATCCTTGCTCACTAGATCCAGGGGTTCCACACAGGGGTGCATGGGGGATTGAAGTCAAAGTCATATGTCATTAAGCAGAGGAACTCGCCTGGGAAGTCTCTGTGTTGAGCTTTTAGGGGAGCCTAGTAGGGCTGTCAGTGGCCACAGTGGATTAATGTGTGTGGACTTGAGGATCAGGAGGCCTGACTCGTCCCCTCATTAGTAATACAAGTAACATAAACAAGCACAGTAATCCAATTTATGGTATAGAAAATGTGTCCTAAGAAAATATGCATGCTATAAACATAAATACAATACTATATGTTTATGCAAATGAGTTATAAAATATAATATATTAAGGAAAGTTTCAAGTAAAGCATTACCAAACAAAACTAACTGTGATTTATTCAACAGAATGAATGCACATGGCATAGAATCATGTCGAGGGTCGAGAGCCTTGGCCTGGAGCTTCAGGGGCTGAGGCTTATGACGTCTCATTGAATGGACTCTGCCAGTTCCGTGGATCTTCAGAAAAGAAGTTCATTTAGTGGGAGGAATAGCCTCCCCAGAGAAAAGGAACAGAAATCCTTTAGCTTCTCTGGGCTCCTGTCTTAGTTTGAATTCCCTCAAAACAGATGCTGAGATGAAGACTGGGTATAGGTCATTTATTTGCAAGGTGGTCTCAAGAATTGCAAGTAAGGGAACAAGGAGAGTGATAGAGGGGAGGAAAGGTAGTAAATGTGTGTTAATGAGCTGGTTATGCTGAAGGCAATTAGCATTCAATGCTGTGTGGAGCCAGGTGAAACAACATGTGGATCACACCTCTGAATCAGCCCCCTGGAGGATGGGAAGGCTGGGGCATTTGCGCACCAACTCTTATTCCCCACTCATTCAAGATTTCCCCTTGGGCATCAGTTTACCCACATTTCTGGGTTGTGCTTATGATTCTGGAGAGTGATGTCAGAAGTGAAGGGCAAACTCTTGAAGTGGGAAGCTGTCTGCATGTCAAAGGTTGTCCGAGACTTCTAGGAAATCAAGTGTGCTGAGGGAACATAGGAAAGGGTATCAACAACATTCTCATATCAAAATTGAGACTGGTCTCGATGACCTCCAAGGCTGCTCCCAGCTTTTATGTGCAATAATTCTCTGCTGTATGGAGTTGCCTGCACCATGGGTTTTCTATCCTTGGTGGTGGTGAGAGCCCTTCTGTAGAAGTAAGTAAGCAGATGCTTGATGACCACATGGAAGGAATGTTGTAGCATCCAATACGTGATTGAAATAAGAAACTTTCAACACACTCAACACACTGTCTTAGATTGAGTTCCTAGAAAACAGACCTGTGATGAAGATTCAGGTTTGAGTGATTTAGTAATGAAATGCTTCCCGAGGAGGACAGTAAGGAAGTGTGAGAAGCAGGATAGAGAAGAGAAGGAAGCCAAAAAAGGGTTTCATGTCAAGGAAAGTCCCAGCCTCAGCCTGATCCCACAGGGAAGCTCTGGTATGTAAATCACCTCATATTCTGTGGTGATCCCAGGCAAGGGAGAGGGTTTTCGTTCTCCCTTACCCTTCAGTCATTAACTAAGGGTCCCCGCAGGGGAATGTAAACTTAGGGAGGTATGACACAGTCACACTTATGTGAATGTTGGCTCTGTTCTGATACAGATTTACAAGACTTTGTGGATGAGACCTTGGCCCTCAGGCTCCAAAAGTCTCGTCTTTGGCCCATTCTAATGCTGCTGACAGCTGACATGCAGGAGACTTAGAATTTCAGAGCTCTAACTCAGGGACTTTTTTTATAGAATAGAAATTCAAGCTTGCAAGGTACAGAATGACCCCAACCCCTCATGCAAACTGTATGGAATCTTTTCAAACTGAAGTAGATTTTGGACTAAAGACAGTAGAAATATTTCTGAAATGAAGGGATAAATCTAGCCATGCAGAGATGCAGCACAATGCTATCATAAAAAATCCACTTTTGTCCATGCCACAGCCCTGAACCTCCCGTGCACCAGATCAGAGACCCTGATAAATCTGGGCTGCTAGAAATGCCAACCAGCTCATATGTTTTCAGTGAGCAATGACAGGGAGCCAAATTGCTTTATTCCGATTAAGGAAGGGCCTCTGACTGTAAAAGATACTGTGTGAAAAAAAATACTGAGTTTTAGTTCACTGACACATCAATTTAAGAGAGTTATGGCTCTCACATGGAGGCCAAGCAGGTATCTCTCCACATGTATGTGCAATAAAAATTAATTGTGGCCTTTTATACAGGGCACTGTTCTCACTTGTGGGATCAGAGGGTGACCTGAGTGTCACTTTTAGTGGCAAGCCACAACACTGCAGGTGCTGGTTCTTTTCTGAAAAAAACCCAGAGGGAAACCAACAGCAAAAGCCATGAACGAGCTCCATGTTTAACTTTTTGATTCTACAAAGAGATATGCAGTCATGTTATGTTTGTATTTTTCCAAGCGTATGTACATATATATGTATGTTTTATGGGTACAATGTATGTGCATCAATCAGGATCCAGACAGGAAAAGAGAAACTTCTCCAAGTCTTTCAAGTTAATTCAGGGAATTGGTTACACACAAATTGGAAGAGAGAAAAAGTCAAACAGAGAATGATGAGGCAATCCAGAGATTAACAACAGTGGGAAGCTGCTACCACCTTAAAGTCTCAAGGGATGCAGGGATGGCTTTATGGGGTTTAGGGGCTGGAGCCATCCAGGGTGAGCTTAAACCGTGGTGAGAGCTCCCCAGAGAGCCGTGGCCACAGAAAGAGAGGTAGTCTTGTGGGAGCTGGAATGCCTTTGCTGCCAGAGATGCCATAGGAAACTGAGAGTGAGGAAAGTGAAATGTTCTGACTTTTCTCTTCCTCCTGCTCTCCAATCTTCCACCAGTGCCTCTCATTGGCCAAACTAAGCTGGAAACTGAAAGGCAAGGGAGTCTGGGATATGTAATTATCTGCCATAAAAGGCATAGCAGGGATGGATCTAAGAGCAGAGGGACAGTTGACAGACATGGTATACAGGTAAATACCTCTCTGTTGGTTTGTGTCCTAATTTGACAAGTCTGTAAGACTCAGTGTGAGGGTATTAATAGGTAATGCTTCTAGGAGGTAATTAGGTCATGAAGGTGGAGCCCTCATAAATAGGATTAGTGCCCTATTTACAAGAAAGAGACCAGAAAGCTATCTCATTCTTTTTCCACCAAGTGAGAATACAAGGAGAAGTCGGCTGGCTGTCTTCAGCTTAGACGCAGGGCTTCCCCATAACAAGACCATGCCAGCACTCAGATCTTGAACTTCCAAGCCTCCAGAACTGTGATAAATAAATTTCTGTTGTTTACAAGCCACCTAGTCTATGGCACTTTGTTATAGCAGCCCTAACTAAGACCGTATCTTACTATTAGTAGTGGTATGGCATTGCTTTAAGTTCTGTGTGCCTTTGTATTTACTTCCTTGAACTAGCTCTCTCCTGGGAGGAAGGAGAGAATGCGAGATGAAAGAGAGGGGTACCAGCTCACTTCAAGACAGTCTGGAAGGGATCTCAGAGTCTCCTTTTTCTAGTCTCTTGACCTGAATTCAATCACTGGCATCCCCTCATGCTCTGGTACTGGAGCAAATGGAGGCTCTTCCAATGGAGGTATTTCTGGGGATGTAGGGCTGATCAGGGACAGAAGAAATTCTTGGGATCCTTAGTTCCAGTGAGGGGAAGTGGTCCATTAGCAGTTCCTGCACTGCCCTGTCACCCATACCCCAGCCCTGTCTCCCACACAATGGATAGTACACATGACAGCCAGCTTGCAACTGGTGTGGACAGTGGCCTAGGTGGTAATTTAAGGGCATCTATTATTCTCTTTCTAAAAGTATCTCCCCTGACCCATTGTGTTGAAGTCTGTTCTACTGATATAAAAACACCCTTGCATGGGTGAGGGGTGAAATATTAATCTGGTGTAAGACACTAACACTGCAGAATAAAATAGTGGCCCAGACTTTTTGACTTTTTCCTTCTGTGACAAGTAGCTGAGAGCAAGAGGTTTAGAAGATTCAGGGGCAAGAAAGTCATTTTGGAACAGATGTTACTGGCCTGCAAGACAGGGGTAGGTGGGAGAAACTTCAATAAGGACACAGGAAATGAGAAAGAAGGTTTCCATAGTAGGAGACATGAATAAAGGAGAGGGTGATAGGAGGGAATGAAGCCAAAAAAGGTCTTCTTTCTCCAGGAGTAGCCTTGATGCCCTCAGCTCATGATCAATTGCTTCTTTAATGAAAAGAACAAACACCTAGTGCTCTCTGTGTGCCAGCATTGATCCAAGCGCATTTTGTCTTCAAAGCAATCTTTAAGGAAGTTAGTACTATTATTACCCCCCTCAAAGGGTGTTGCTGAACACCACTGCTTGCCCAAGATCATATAGCTGAGAGTGGCAGAGCTGGAATTTGAACCCAGAATGTCTGGCTCTGGAGACTGCTTTCTTAACCACTAAATTATATTCCTCCTCAAGTTAATGCAATTGAACACTAAAAAACGTTTTGAGGGGAACTTTGTATGAAGCACCATGGAAGTTGGAAAGATGGATGAGAGATACCATTTTTACTCTTCCTCAAGGAATTTTTCCTATAATGAAGATCAGCCGGGCAGGGCTGTGAGGGGCTTTGGGAAAGCAATTCTGGGCAGTCAAGGCAGGCAGGTAGCATCTATGAAACTCATTCCCAGAAAGAGGGGCTGCAGGCATCTGGCTCTACTTGGGGACTAGACTCCTGCCCTAGATAAGCAAAAACAAGGAAGACCCAAGAGGCCTTGTGGGGATGAAGGTGAGAACCTAGCAGTAGGATGAGTTATTGACATTGGAATTCAGAACAAGACTAAAGCTGTAGCACACTGCATCAATTAGGAATGATTTTTAAGCTGTGTCTAACAGCAAACCTAATATTGACTTGATTTTTTTTTCATTTACTCCTTGCCTCCCTGAATCCCTCCAGCTGGGCCCATCAAGCTTGCCATCTACACATTCAGCACAGTCCTAGGTCCCAGAACAGTCTATTGAGGTAAGAAATTTTCAATCACCGTTGGCTTCTATCCCTCAATCTGATGTGTCTTAGGAATCTCCTGGCACTGACCTCTAGGCTTCGGAACAGAGTGTCTGTTGGTAGCTTATCTCCCCTCCCCTGCAGTTCATCTTCAAGAGTTCCCAAACCCCAGCCCCAGTTAGTGTGATTATATGGGTCAAACACTCTTAGTTGTCTGCGTAGTACCCATACACCCTTCTTCCTTGCTAACAGAAATTCAATTTTGTTTGGGAGCATTATGTCATTCCTGGGCATCAGACCATGATTTGTCTAAGTCAATTATGACAATTTTCTTCTCCATTTTCCCAGCCTCCTGGGATGCTAGGGATGTCATGTGACCCAATTCATTCCAGCCAATAGGACGTAAGGGGAAGAAATAGGTCTATAAGAAATAGGCAAGATTTCATGGCTCTCCTTGCACTTTCACCTTGCTGAATTTAGACTTGATGTCTGTGGTTTTACCTCCTAGTTAATAGCTTCAGATCTAAGTATTTAGACTTGAAGAAAACTGAGCTATCATCTTTCCTCCCAAATTGCTCCTTCAAAAAGTTGATAGTCCTATGATTTTACCTACATACATCAGTAACCCAGGCAAAGCTGAGAGCCATTCTGGACTGCCCCACACCCTATAAATCACCAAGTCTTATTCATTTGGCTTCTAGACTATCTCTTGAATTAGCTTCTTCTCTGTCACCACTGTCACTTCCTTAGTTCAGACATTCATTCTGCCTTACCTTGATTGCTTCAATGGCCTTAATTGCTGGAACTGCTGTCTGCCTCCCCTCTAAACTCTCAAATCAGTCCTCCAAAAGTGAGCTTGAGTTTCATTTCTAAAATACAAATCTGATCAGGTTATTTCTCTGCATAAAATTATTCAGTTGTTCCCCAGGCTTTAGCTTAGGTCCCTAAAGATCTAACTTTAAACAGACCCCCAAAGGCATCTCTTACCATTCAAGTGTCTCAAATGCAAAGTATCCTTGGAATCATCTCTGCTGTCTCTCATGCTGTTCCTTCTACCTGGATTTGTCATTCCCTCTAATTCCTCTTTGATAAATCCTATTGGACTTTTTAACACTGGTCAATTTGTCATTCCTTCCTTTCTCAAGAAGCCTTCCTCAGCTCTCCTTCTCTGTTTACTTTAGATGTTCTCTTTTCTGTTCTACATCTACAATATCACTTTACACATGGATCTGTAATTTCCAGCTATTTTTTTAAGAGCTAATGTTCATTTAGATTTACTCATCTATTTACCAAGCTCATCACTCATCATTGCTTTTCACCTCCTACAGCTTCCTTCTGGGTTGAATTTCTGGGTTTCATTTCTGAAGTCAATACTTTAGTAATTCTTCCAGTTTAGATCATAAGTGTATGTTTAGATCATAAGTGTATGTTCTTTCAGACTTTGTTTTATTTTGCCCTCACTTTATTTCCACTTTTTGTTATGAAAAATTTCAAATATACAGAAAAGTAGGAAAAATAATATAGCAAACATGCATATTCTCCATATGGATTTAACAATTGTTAACATATGCCATATTACTTCATCTATTACAGGCATCCTCACATTTTCCCTGGTGCAGAATACTTTTATTTTGCCCCTATCACTTTCTCCATCCTGCTTTTTTCTTGGGAAACTGACCTTTCTGGACTGCATCCTCACACTCCTTTACCCTCTTGCTCTTAGTTGGGTATGGCCAATGGGAGGATCAGACAGAATATCAGAAGGTGGGCCAAGAGTGAGCAGTGGTTGTGTGTTCCCACTAGAGTCCACAGCTTCTGTCAGTAAATTGTCTATCACTATAACCAAGGCTCTTTTTTAGGTCCCAGTAACTGCTCCCTCCTGTCTCTTAAGACCTGTGATTGGGAACCCCTATGGCTCTGGGGTGCTTCAACATACTTTGTTAGCTTCCTACCTCATGACTATACTGTATAGATAGTCTTTTTATTTAATCTTTCTCTATTATTCCACTTGATCTACACTTCTAAGTGTGGATCTCCTAAAAAATAAGCATCTCTTAAAAAAAACTTTTCTCAAGATTTAGGAGAAAGTCGAAACCCAATCCGAGGAATCTAAGGAATACAGTGAAATGATACAGGAGCTGAAAGATGAAATGGCCATTTTAAGAAAGAACCAAATTAATATCATACAATTGAAAAACTCACTTCAAGAAGTTTATAATACAATTGCAAGTATTAAAAGCAGAATAGGCCAAGCTGAGGAAAGAATCTCAGAGCTTGAAGACCAGTTCTCTGAACTAACTCCATCAGCCAAAAATAAATAAAAAACAATAAAAAAAAGAACAAAACCTCCGCAAAATGTGGGATTATGTAAAGAAACCAAATTCACAACTCATTGGCATCCTTGAAAGAAAATGAGAGAGAACAAGAAACTTGGATAACATATTTAAGGAGATCATCCATGAAAACTTCTCCAACCTTGCTAGAGAGGCCAACATTCAAATTTAGGAAATGCAGAGAACCAGAACCGCTGCGAGATGTTATACAAGATGACCATCTCCAAGACACATAGGCATCAGATTCTCAAAAGAAAAAGTGCTAAAGGCAACTAGAGAGAGGGGGCAGGTCATCTACAAAGGGAATTCCATCAGGCTAATAGCAGATCTTTCAGTAGAAACCTTGTAAGCCAGAAGAGATTGGGGTCCTATGTTCAGCATTCTTAAAGAAAAGAAACTACGATGAAAAATTTCTTATCTAGCCAAACTAAGCTTCATAAGAGAAGGAGAAATAAGACATTTTTCAGACCAGAAAATTCCAAAGTAATTCATTACCACTAGACCTGCCTTACAAGAAGTCCTTAAGAAAGTGCTAAATATGGAAATGAAAGGCCATTACTGGCTACCACAAAAACACACTTAAGTGTGTAAACCATCCACACTGTAAAAGAGCTACACAATTAAGTCTGCATAATAACCAGATAACAACATGATGACAGGATCAAATCCACACACATATCAATACAAACTTTCAATGTAAACAGGCAAAATGCCCCAATTAAAAGGCACAGAATGTCAAATTGGATTAGGAAGGAAGATCCAACTGTATCTTGTCTTCAAGAGAACCATCTCACATGCAATGTCACCTATAATCTCTAAGTAAAGGGATGAAGAAAAAGCTACCAAGCAAAGAGATAACAGAAAAAAAATCAGGGTTTGCTATTCTAATTTCAGACTAACCAGACTTTAAACCAGTAATGATCAAAAAGACAAAGAAGAGCATTACATAATGGTAAAGGGTTCGATTCAACAAGAAGACCTAACTATTCTAAATATATATGCACTCACCACAGGAGCACCCAGATTCATAAAACAAATTCTTAGAGACTTGCAAAGAGACTTAGATAAGCACACAATAATAGTGGTAGATTTCAACACCCCACTGACAGTGTTAGACAAATCATTGAGGCAGAATACTAACAAAGATATTCAGGAACTGAACTCGACACTTGACCAAATGGACCTAACAGACATTTACAGAACTCTCCATCCAGAAATAAGAGAATATTCATTCTTCTCATCTGCATATGGCACATACTCTAAAGTTGACCACATGCTAAGCCATAAAAGAATTCTCAGCAAATTTAAAAAAAACAAAATCCTACCAACCACTCTCTTGGACCACAGCATAATAAAAATAGAAATCAATACTAAGGAGATCATACAAACCATACAATTACATGGAAATTTAAACACCTGCTCCAGAATGATTTTGGGGTAAACAATGAGTGTTATTCAACATATTATTAGAAGTCCTCATCAGGGCAATGAGGCAAAAGAAAGAAATAAAGGGCATCCAAATAGGAAAAGAGAAAGTCAAACTATCTCTGTTTGAAGACAATATGATTCTACACCTAGAAAACCCCACAGTCTCTGCCCAAAAGATCCTATATCTGATAAACAATTTCAGCAAAGTTGCAGGACACAAAATCAATGTTACAAAAATCAGTAGCATTTCTTCTTTTTTCTTTCTTTTTTAAAATTTTACTTTAAGTTCTGGGATACATGTGCAGAACATGCAGGTTTGTTACCTAGGTATACACATGCTATGGTGGTTTGCTGCACCCATCAAACCGTCATCGACATTAGGTATTTCTCCTAATGCTATCCCTCCCCTCATCCCCCACCCCCTGACAGGCCCTGGTGTGTGATGTTCCCCTCCCTGTGTCCATGTGTTCTCATTGATCAGCTCTCACTTATGAATGAGAACATGTGGCATTTGGTTTTCTGTTCCTATGTTAGTTTGCTGAGAATGACAGTTTCCAGTTTCATCCATGTTCCTGCAAAGGACATTAACTCATTCTTTTTTATGGCTGCATAGTATTCCATGGTGTCTATGTGCCACATTTTCTTTATCCAGTCTATCATTGATGGGCATCTGGATTTGTTACAAGTCTTTGCTACTCTGAACAGTGCTGCAATAAACATACGTGTGCATGTGTCTTTATAGTAGAATGATTTATAATCCTTTGAGTATATACCCAGTAACAGTATTGCTGGGTCAAATGGTATTTCTGGTTTAGATCCTTAAGGAATCACCACACTGTCTTCCACAATGGTTGAACCAATTTTCACTCCCACCAACAGTGTAAAAGTATTCCTATTTCTCCACATCCTCTCCAGCATCTGTTGTTTCCTGATTTTTTAATGATTGCCATTCTAACTGGCGTGAGATGGTATCTCATTGTGGTTTCGATTTGCATTTCTCTAATGAACTTTTTTCATGTTTATTGGCCACATAAATGTCTTCTTATGAGAAGCGTCTGTTCAGATCCTTCACTCAGTTTTTGATTTTTTTTTTCTTGTAAATTTGTTTAAGTTCTTTGTAGATTCTGGATATTAGCCCTTTGTCAGATGGATAGATTGAAAAACTTTTCTCCCATTCTGTAGATTGCCTGTTTGTTCTGATGATAGTTTCTTTTGCTGTGCAGAAGCTCTTTAGTTTAATTAGATCCCATTTGTCAATTTTGGCTTTTGTTGCCATGGCTTTTGGTGTTTTAGTCATGAAGCCTTTGCCCATGCCTATTTCCTGCATGGTATTGCCTAGGTTTTCTTCTAGGGTTTTTATGGTTTTAGATCTTACATTTAAGTCTTTAATCTGTCTTGAGTTAATTTTTTTATAAGGTGTAAGGAAGGGGTCCAGTTTCAGTTTTCTGCATATGGCTAGCCAGTTTTCCCAACACCATTTATTAAATAGGAAATCTTTTCCCCATTGTTTGATTTTGTCAGGTCTATCAAAGATCAGATGGTTGTAGATGTGTCACATTATTTCTGAGGCCTCTGTTCTGTTCCATTGGTCTATATATCTGTTTTGGTACCAGTACCAAGCTGTTCTGGTTACTGTAGTCTTGTAGTATAGTTTGAAGTCAGGTAGTGTGATGCCTCCGGTTTTGTTCTTTTTGCTTAGGATTGTCTTGGCTACACGGGCTCTTTTTTGGTTCCATATGAAACTTAAAGTAGTTTTTTCTAATGCTGTGAAGAAAGTCAATGGTAGTTTGATGGGGATAGCATTGAATCTATGAATTACTTTGGGTGTATGGCCATTTTCACAATATTGATTCTTCCTATCCATGAGCATGGAATGTTTTTCCATTTGTTTGGATCCTCTCTTATTTCCTTGAGCAGTGGTTTGTAGTTCTCCTTGAAGAGGTCCTTCACATCCCTTGTGGGTTCTACTCCTAGGTATTTTATTCTCTTTGTAGCTATTGTGAATGGGAATTCACTCATGATTTGGCTCTCTGTTTGTCTATTACTGGTGTAGAGGAATGCTTGTGATTTTTGCACATTGATTTTGTATTCTGAGACTTTGCTAAAGTTGCTTATCAGCTTAAGGAGATTTTGGGCTTAGACAATGGGGCTTTCTAAATATATAATCATGTCATCTGCAAGCAGAGACAATTTGACTTCCTCTCTTCCTACTTGAATAACCTTTATTTATTTCTCTTGCCTGATTGCCCTTATCAGAATTTCCAATACTATGTTGAATAAGAGTGGTGAGAGAGGGCATTCTTGTCTTGTGCCGGTTTTCAAAGAGAATGCTTCCAGCTTTTGCCCATTCGGTATGATATTGGCTGTGGGTTTGTCATAAATAGCTCTTATTATTTTGAGAAATTTCCATCAATACCTAGTTTATTGAGAGTTTTTGCATGAAGGGGTATTAAATTTATCGAAGGCCTTTTCTGCATCTATTGAGATAATCATGTGGTTTTTGTCATTGGTTCTGTTTATGTGATGGATTACATTTATTGATCTGTGTATGTTGAACCAGCCTTGCATCCCAGGGATGAAACTGACTTGATCGTGGTAGATAAGCTTTTTGATGTGCTGCTGGATTCAGTGTGCAGTATTTTATTGAGGATTTTTGCATTGATGTTCATCAGGGATATTGGCCTGAAATTTTCTTTTGTTGTTGTTGTTGTTGTTGTGTCTCTGCCAGGTTTTGGTATCAGGATGATGTTGGCCTCATAAAATGAGTTAGGGAGGAGTCCCTCTTTTTCTATTGTTTGGAATAGTTTCAGAAGGAATGGTACCAGCTCCTTTTTGTACATCTGGTATAATTTGGCTGTGAATCCGTCTGGAAGAACTTGTTATTGGCCTATTCAGGGATTCAACTTCTTCCTGATTTAGTCTTGGGAGGGTGTATGTGTCCAGGAATTTATGCATTTCTTCTAGATTTTCTAGTTTATTTGCATAGAGGTGTTTATAGTATTATCTGATGGTAGCTTTTATTTCTGTGGAATCAGTGGTGATATCCCCTTTATCATTTTTTATTGTGTCTATTTGATTCTTCTCTCTTTTCTTCTTTATTAGTCTGGCTAGCCATCTATCTATTTTGTTAATCTTTTTAAAAAATCAGCTCCTGGATTTATTGATTTTTTGAAGTGTTTTTGGTGTCTTTATCTCCTTCAGTTCTGCTCTGATCTTAGTTATTTCCTGTTGTCTGCTGGCTTTTGATTTGTTTGCTCTTGCTTCTCTACTTCTTTTGACTGTGATGTTAGGGTGTTGCATTTAGATCTTTCCTGCCTTCTTCTGGGCATTTAGTTCTATAAATTTCCCTCTAAACACTGCTTTAGCTGTGTCCCAGAGATTCTCATACAATGTGTCTTTGATCTCACTGGTTTCAAAGAACTAATTTGTTTCTGCTTTAATTTTGTTATTTACCCAGTAGTCAATCAGGAGCAAGTTGTTCAGTTTCCATGTAGTTGTGTGGTTTTGAGTGAGTTTCTTACTTCTAATTTGATTGCATTGTGGTCTGAGAGACTGTTTGTTATGATTTCCATTCTTTTGCATTTGTCAAGGAGTGTTTTACTTCTAATTATGTGATCAATTTTAGAATTAGTGCAATGTGGTGCTGAGAAGAATGTATATTCCATTGATTTGGGGTGGAGAGTTCTGTAGATATCTATTAGGTCCACTTGGTGCAGAGCTGAGTTCAAGTCCTGAATATCCTTGTTAATTTTCTGTCTCATTGATCTGTCTAATATTGACAGTGGAGTGTTAAAGTCTCCCACTATTATTGTGTGGGGGTCTAAGTCTCCTTGTAGGTCTCTAAGAATTTGCTTTATGAATCTGGGTGTTCCTGTATTGGGTGCATATATATTTAAGATAGTTAGCTCTTCTTGTTGCATTGATCCCTTTACTATTATGTAATACCCTTCTTTGTCTCTTTTGATCTTTGTTGGTTTAAAGTCTGTTTTATCAGAGACTAGGATTGCAACCCCTGCTTTTCTTTTGCTTTCCATTTGCTTGGTAAATATTCCTCCATCCCTTTATTTTGAGCCTATGTGTGTCTTTGCACATGAGATGGGTCTCCTGAATACAGCACACTGATGGGTTTTGACTCTTTATCCTGTTTGCCAGTCTGTGTCTTTTAACTGGGGCATTTAGCCTGTTTCCATTTAAGGTTAATATTGTTATGTGTGAATTTGATCCTGCCATTATGATGCTAGCTGGTTATTTTGCCTGTTAGTTGATGCAGTTTCTTCATGGTGTCAATGGTCTTTACAATTTGGTATGTTTTTGCAGTGGCTGGTACTGGTTTTTCCTTTCCATATTTAGTGCTTTCTTCAGGAGCTCTTGTAAGGCAGGCCTGGTGTTGACAAAATCTCTCAGCATTTGCTTGTCTGTAAAGAATTTTATTTTTCCTTCGCTTATGAGGCTTAGTTTGGCTGGATATGAAATTCTGGGTTGAAAATTATTTTCTTTAAGAATGTTGACTATTGGCCCCCACTCTCTTATGGCTCGTAGGGTTTCTGCAGAGATATCCGCTGTTAGTCTGATGGGCTTCCCTTTGTGAGTAACCCAACCTTTCTCTCTGGCTGCCCTTAACATTTTTTCCTTTGTTTTAATCTTGGTGAATCTGACGATTATGTGTCTTGCGGTTGCTCTTCTCAAGGAGTATCTTTGTGGTGTTCTCTGTATTTAATGAATTTGAATGTTGGCCTGTCTTACTAGGTTGGGGAAGTTCTCTTGGATAATATCCTGAAGAGTGTTTTCCAACTTGCTTCCATTCTCTCCGTCACTTTCAGTTACACCCATCAAACACAGGTTTGGTCTTTTCACATAGTCCCATATTACTTGGAGGCTTTGTTCATTTCTTTTCATTCTTTTTTCTCTAATCTTGTCTTCATGCTTTATTTCATTAAGTTGATCTTCAATCTCTGATATCCTTTCTTCTGTTTGATCAATTTGGCTATTCATACTTGTGTATGCTTCACAAAGTTCTTGTGCTGTGTTTTTCAGCTCCGTCAGGTCATTTATGTTCTTCTCCAAATTGGTTGTTCTAGTTAGCAAGTCCTCTAACCTTCTTTCAAGGTTGTTAGCTTCCTTGCATTGAGTTAGAACATGCTCCTTTAGCTCAGAGGAATTTTGTTATTACCTACCTTCTGAAACCTACTTCTGTCAATTTGTCAAATTCATTCGCCACCCAGTTTTGTTCCTTTGCTGGCTGGGAGTTGTGATCCTTTGTAAGAGAAGAGGCATTCTGGTTTTGGCAATTTTCAGCCTTTTTGCGCTGGTTTTTCCTCATCTTCGTGGATATCCACGAAGACCTTTGATCTTGGATGTTGGTGACCTTCGGATGGGGTGTCTGTGTGGATGTCCTTTTTGTTGATGTTGATACTATTCCTTTCTGTTTGTTAGTTTTCCTTCTAACAGTCAGGCCCCTCTGCTGCAGGTCTGCTGGAGTTTGCTGGAGGTCCACTTTAGACCCTGTTTGCCTGGGTATCACCAGCAGAGGCTGCAGAACAGCAAAGATTGCTGCCTGTTCCTTCCTCTGGAAGCCTCGTCCCAGAGGAGCACCCACCAGATGCTAGTTGGAACTCTCCTGTATGAGGTGTCTATTGACCCCTGCTGGGAGGTGTCTCCCAGTCAGGTGACATGGGGCTTAGGACCCACTTGAGGAGGCAGTCTGTCCCTTAGCAGAGCTCAAGTGCTGTGCTGGGAGAGCCACTGCTCTCTTCAGAACTGGAAGGCAGGAACGTTGAACTCTGCTGAAGTTACACCCACAGCCACCCTTTTCCCCAGGTGCTCTGTCTCAGGGAGATGGGAGTTTTATCTATCAGCCCCTGACTGGGGCTGCTGCCTTTCTTTCAGAGATGCCCTGCTCAGAGAGGAGGAATCTGGCTACATCAGCTTTCCCGAGCTGTGGTGGGCTCCACCCAGTTAGAACATCCCAGTGGCTTTGGTTACACTGTGAGGGGAGAACTGCCTACTCAAGCCTCAGTAATGGCAGATGCCCCTCCCCACACCAAGTTTGAGTGTCCTGGTGGACTTCAGACTGCTGTGCTGGCAGCGAGAATTTTCAGCCAGTGGTTCTTAGCTTGCTGGGCTCTGTGGGAGTGGGATCTGCTGAGCTAGACCACTTGGTTTCCTGGCTTCAGCCCCCTTTCCAGGGAAGTGAATGGTTCTGTCTTGCTGGCTTTCCAGGTGCCACTGGGGTATGAAAAATATCTCCTGCAGCTAGCTCAGTGTCTGCTCAAATGCCCATCCAGTTTTGTGCTTGAAACCCAAGGCCCTGGTGATGTGGGTGCCTGAGGGAATCTCCTGGTCTGCGGGTTGTGAAGACTGTGGGAAAAGCATATTATCTGGACCAGAGTGTACCATTCCTCATGGCACAGTCCCTCATGGTTTCCCTTGGCTAGGGGAGGGATTTCCCCAACCCCTTGCACTTCCCGGGTGAGGTGATGCCACATCCTGCTTCAGCTAGCCCTCCATGGGCTGCACCCACTGTCTAACCAGTCCCAATGAGCTGAACAAGGTGCCTCAGTTGGCAATGCAGAAACCACCCACCTTCTGTGTTGATCTCACTGGGAGCTGCAGACCAGAGCTGCTCCTATTCAGCCACCTTGCCAGTCACCAAAAATCAGTAGCATCTTTATACACCAATAACATCCAAGCTGAGAGCCAAATGAAGAATGCAATCCTATTCACAGTAGCCACAAAAAGTATAAAATATCTAGGAATACACCTAACCAGGAAGGTGAAGGATCTCTATGATGAGAATTACAAAACTCTGCTGAAAGAAGTCAGTCATGACACCAACAAATGGCCAAACATTCCATGCTCATGGATAAGAAGAATCAATACTGTTAAAATGTCCATACCGCCCAAAGCAATTTACAGATTCAATGCTATTCCTATCAAACTACCAAAGGCATTCTTCACAGAATTAGAACAAAACTATTTTAAAATTCATGTGGAACCAAAAAAAAAAAAAAAAAAAAAAAAAAAAAAGGCCTGAATAGCCATAGCAATCCCAAGCAAAAAGAACAAAGCTGGAGGCATCACATTACTCAACTTCAAACAATACTACAAGGCTACAGTAACCAAAATAGCATGATACTGATACAAAAACAAACACATAGACCAATGTAATGGAATAGAGTCCAGAAATAAAGCTGTACACCTGCAACCATCAGACCTTCAACAAAGTGGACAAAAGCATGCAATGGGGAAAGGGCTCCCTATTCAATAGTGTTAGGATAACTGGCTAGCCATATGCAAAAGATTGAAACTGGGCTCCTTTCTTATATCATATACAAAAATAAACTCAAGGTGGACTAAAGACTTAAATGTAAAACCCAAAACTATAAAATCCCTGGAAGGTAACCTAGGCAATACCATTCTGTACATAGACCCTGGCAAAGATTTCATGATGAAGACACCAAAAGCAATTGGAATTAAAATGAAATTTGACCAATGGGACTTAATTAAACTAAAGAGCTTCTGCATAGCAAAAGAAACATCAACAGAGTAAACCTACAACCTACAGAATGGGAGAAAATACTTGCAAACTATGCATCTGAAAAAAGGTTTAATATCCAGTATCTATAAGAAACTTAAACAAATTAACAAGGGAAAAGCAAAAACTTCATTTAAAAAGTGGACAAAAGACACAAATAGGCACTTTTCAGAAGAAGACATACATGTGGCCAACAAGCATATGAATAAATGCTCAACATCACTAATCATTAGAGAAATGCAAATCAAAATCACAGTGATATGGCTATCTCACACCGGTCAGAGTGGTTATTAAAAGTAAAAAAATAAATAACAGATGTTGGAGAAGTTGCAGAGAAAAGGGAAAATTTATACATTGCTGTTGGGAATGTAAATTATTTCAGCCATTGTGAAAAGCAAATTGGTGATTTCTCAAAGAACTTAGAACTACCATTTGACCCAGCAACCCCATGATTCTGTGTATGTCCAAAGGAATGTAAATTGTTTTGCCATAAAGACACATGCATGGGTATATTCAATGCAGCACTATTCTCAAAAGCAAAAACATGGAATCAATCTAAGTGCCCATCAATGGTAGACTGGATTATAAAAAAGTGGTACATATGCACCATGGAATACAATGCAGCCTTAAGAAAGAATAGGATTATGTTCTTTGCAGCAACATAGATGGAGCTGAAAGTCATTATACTAACACAGAAATGGATAACCAAATACTGCATGTTTTCACCTATAAATGGGAGTTAAACATTGAGTATACATTGACACAAAGAAGGGAAGAGCAGACACCAAGGCCTACTTGAGGGTGGAAGATGGGAGGAAGGTGAGGATTGAAAAACTACTTACTGAGTACTATGCTTATCTGAGTGACAAAATAATCTGTACACCAAACCCCCATGTCACACAGTTTACCTATATAACAAACCTGCACATGTACCCTTTAACCTAAAATAATAGTTAAAAAACTAAAGTTAAAAGAGTTAACACACACACACACAGAAAGTTTTCAAACATGAACATAATATTATTATCATACAAACTAAATAAAATTATGGTTAATTCTGTAATATCATCTTACATCCAGTCTATATTCACATTTCTCCAATTGTTCCAAAAATGGCTTTTATAGCTAATTCATTCAAATCGAAACTCAACCCAAGGATCACATATGGCATTTAGTTGTTACATCTCTTAAATCCCTTTTAATCCAGAAGAGCCCCCTTATTCCTTTCTTTTTAGGTTAAATGTTTTAACAAGAATACATCATAGGTGACACGATTTCATATTGCACCATATCAGGAGGCACATGTGGACTCACTATTAGTAATGCTAAGTTTGATCATTGTCATTCTCACTCTTGAGTGATAGTTGAGATGGGTATAAAATTCTGAATTAATAACTCTTTTTCCCTCTGCTCTTCAGGCATTTTTCCTTCTGGCCTCTACTGATGCTGCTGCAAAATCTGCTGCTGTCATTTAATTGTTGCTCCTTGTAAATGCTTTTCCTTTTCTCTTGATCTGTCTTTGAGATTTCCTCTTTGTCTTTGCTATTCACTATGATGCATCTAATTGTAGATTAATTTTCATTTACCTCAGGACTCATTGTGCTTTTGAATCTGAGGATTCATGTATTTCATTAATTCTGAAAAGTTCTCTGCCATTTTGTATACCTTTTAACAACACCCTTACATTCTCTATTCTGTGTTCTTGGAGACATTATTAGATATTCATTGGAACTTCTCATTATATCTTCCATGTTCTCTCTTTTATTTTCCTGTCACTTCATCTCACTATACATCGTAGGTGCTTTCTTCTGCTCTGTGTTGAGGTTCACAAATCCTTTCTTTGGTTCTGTCTCTTATTCTGTTCAACTAATCTATCATATTTTTAATTTTGGTAAATCTTTATTTTTCATTTTCAGAAATTCTATTTGTTTTTTGAATGTATCTGCTTTGTTTTTATATACTGTCACATTCTTTAATTATGACATACTTCTTTTATTGATTTAATTATTTTAAATTTGTTAACAGTCTTACTCAGTTGTAGTATTACTTCATGTTCTTACAGTGCTTATTTATTATTTTATTTATGTGTTATTTTGCTGACTCTTCCTCATGTGAATCATGTCCTCATATGGCTTGTAATGTTGTTTTTGTTTGTTTGCTTGTTTTGTGAAGTCATCTTCAGCAGTCTTTCTTAGGTAGTTGCATGGGAGGCTTTTTCACCCTGGAGTGTGGCAGTATTGCTATAGAGAAGTTTTGCCTTTGTTTTCTAGGGCCAGCTTTTATGTAATTTTATGCCTTGAGGTATTCCTATATCATACATATAGTGTAAATTTACACTCCAGATGGCTTTGAATTCTTATAAGGAACTTTTTATTTACTACCCAGAGCTCTGGGAAAAGAGAGGAGGATACTTGCCACTATCCTGGACTGATGGCAAAGTTGTCCACTACCCTTTTTCATTCTTACAAGGTATCAGCTTTATGCAAATATCTGTTTCAGCTCTCTTATATTATGAGGGCCCAAAACCATATTTTCTGACTTCACATCCACACTCAAACTCTAACCCCTAACTACTAAGGCCTATCTATATTCTTTCTGATAGAAGTCTGGATGCTGCAGCATCAATTCATGAGTTTATTATTCAAACTTCACTTTTAATTTGAGCCTGGCACTTCAGGAGTTTCATTTCTTTCATTTCCAGTCTGTAATAAGTTTTGTATTATTATATTACTGTAATTCCCTGAACTTTCTAGGCATTACTGTTATTGTCTGTCTGATTTGTTGTCTTCCTGTCTAGGCTGTAAGCACTTTGAAGGCATCATCTATGACAGATTCAACCCCATATTCCCCAAGTTTCACAAAATTCCTGGCAGATAATGGGTATTCAATAAATGTATTTTTAATATCTGAATGAATAAATTCAATTGTAATTGTGAAATTTAATGTATTCCTAGGCATGAATCTACAATTAATATCCTTTTTGTGAAAGTTTATCGTTATTACACTTCGACCCATTGTATTGTAGAGTCTGGATATTGGCTTCATATGTTTTTATCTGTTCTTTCTATGTTTTAAAAGAAAACTTTTTTTATATTTTAGAAGAAAACATTTATTATTTACATTACCTTGCTTTATCTTATATGTCTTCTTACTATTTGTTAGTATACCACAATATAACAGTTAATTCCACTTAGTCTAAAAAGTAAATAATAATAAAAACTTCTGTCTGTAAGGGGGAAAAAAACCCACTGCAGCTAGCTCCAATAAGAAGGAGGTTCACTTGTCAATGCACAGATCTCACAAAATCTCAAGAGCAGGAAATGGAGACCAGCAAGTCTGCTATAAACTGGAACCAGGAATGAAAATTCAGGAACTGAGGGACTCACTCTATCGGAGGGGCCATATGATATCTTTCATCCAGGAATCTCTCCATGAGCCTTCTTCAGACTCCCTCTCGATGGGAGGGAGCCTTCACTTACCCAATATGCCTACCCTATCACAGCCAACCTAGTCCTGAATCTATAAGCCCTTGCAAGTTTCAGTATCAACTACAGATGGAACAAGACTTCTCCTTTTGCTTCAAGTTTAGTAGAGTCACAGTTTAATTGGCTCAACATAGCTTATGGAAGACCTACCGACCCTGCTCTACCACCATAAGTCAGGTGACCATTTTTGGTCTAGTCAACTCTGGGGCAGGAAGTGTGTTGGGTTCCCTGGCCTGCTGCCTACTCAGCAGGGTACAGGCATAGGGAGAGCCTGTCTAGTGTGATTTTCCAGAACATTTATGCTGTCTGAAACAAGTTGGGGTATGCACACAGAAGCTAGAGGGGTTAATATGGGTTTACAGAATAAATGAATGATTGAATGAATGAAGGTGCATATGTGGGTGATTCAGCAAGAATCCCTAAAGGAAAATCATAGCCCTGTTCCCAAGCAGCATCAACAAGGCATGACTTCATTTGAATTAAAACATCAACTTAACCTCATCCACTCCTGGGACCCTAAGCACATCCACCCCAAAACTTCCAAGCACCTGTTCTTGTAAAAGCTAGAATGAGACATAAGCCATAGAATCAGAGACTATTTAACAGAGGATAGTACCCTAGAGGCTATTATGAGGCTTATTTCCTTTTGCTTCATATCTTTGTTATTTGTGTAAATGTCTGTCTCCCCCAATAAATGTTAGACTCCTTGAATGCCAGAAATGTGTCCCACATGACATCTATGTTCCTAAAGCACCAAATACCTTGTCTTGCTCATATATTTGCCTGGCTTCAAATCCTAGTCTAGCAATACTGGTAATACTGGTTGTGTAACTTTAGCCACTCCATCTCAATTTCCTCAACTGTAGATAATGGATAATAATAGTACCTACCTCATAAGATTGTCATGAGGATTAAATAGTTAATACGTGGCAAATAATTTAGAACAGTGCGTGGCACAATTGTAATCTTGTAATCAACGTCAGCCACTGCTAATAGGTGTTGTTTTTAGACTGAGCTGACTTTCCAAAGACTCCTGATACATCTTTTGACTGATCTCTGCATTGGCATTGCTGTTTATCTACCGCATTTGGGACAGTTGTGACTGTACAACCTCATGGACCCTACTGGCATCTAGAGGTCACTGTTGAGGACAGAAGCTGTGTCCAGTCAAAATTAAATTTCAGGCAAAGTTTTGTCACTGAGTCTTAACCCTAGTACACTGTCTTAGGACCCAGGCCCTTTCTCACCTGAGGATGCACCCTCGTGTTGTCTGAAAGCTGTGAAGTCCCCTCTACATAGGCACATGCACACACACTCATGCACGTGTGCGTGCACACACACACACACACACACACACAACCTGGAACACACGGCCTGCTGCCTGCCCTTGCTCTTGTCACTCTTGCTGAGTCCTGGTTCCCCAGGGCCTCTTTTGCCCTGTTCCCTACCACCCCTCCACCCTCCCATTAATAATCTTACATCTCTTGATTCTCCTCTCTCCCTGCCTTCCCAGGTGACAAATAACTCCCTTGGTGGAACTTCCACATGAATAAGAAAGAGGAGAGGACTTTTCTTCCCCCTGCCAAGTTATATGTGTGCATTTTTACAAGAGCTATGGGAAGATAACCTGCCTTTATCTTATTCAAAGGAATGAATCCAATGATGTGCATCTGTCTGAGCTTGTTTCTTCTGGAAGCAGAACGTGAGACCTAGACTTGCGTGCAGGGCATTCATTTGAGAGGTGATCCCAGAGAGAGGCAGCACAATGAAGAAGACAAAAAAGGGGGAAAAGCCAATACAATAGAAGTGTGTTTTAGGGTTCCTTCCGCAGGGAATCAGGATTTGACCCTGCTAGGACATCCTGGGAAGTATATGGATGCTTCCAGGCTTGTCCACCTGAAAGAAAGGAGGCAGGAGCATTTATCCCCGGTTCCTGTCCTGCATTGATTGAAGATTGCCCCTGCAGGTGTTAACTTTGCACTTCTGGGTTTTACTTGTGCACAAGCCAAGAGTGCTATTGCAGCCTAGAATAGAAAATGGAAAGACTAGAGGTCTGTACATGAGGTGGAATGCTGCCAGTTGGAGGTGAGCCTGAGCTCACAAGAAACTGACTGCCTCTAGTTGAGGCTTGCCAGAGGATGCGGCTCTGCACACTAGAGTGTCTGAGACCACATCGCAGGCCAGGTGGAAGGTATGTGAGTATAAGCATCAGAGAGACAGTAGATAGGGCCTATCCTCTTTGTATAAGAGACACCTAGCTGAGAATA
The DNA here is from genome assembly GCF_049350105.2 of Macaca mulatta. Taxonomy (NCBI): domain Eukaryota; kingdom Metazoa; phylum Chordata; class Mammalia; order Primates; family Cercopithecidae; genus Macaca; species Macaca mulatta. Next base: position 39,143,591 of record NC_133426.1, read on the forward strand.
GACAGGAGGGTAGTAATTGTCCCCTTACACCACCACCTCCTTGCCCTTGCTGCCTGTTCTTTTTTGGAGGACAACAGGGGCCCCAGACTGAATCAAACACAGCTCCAACCTGTCTGGAGTCCTGAAGCCTGGCTAAGCATGGCAGCACTAGGGCCTAACAGCCCATCCTACCAAGTTGCAAAGTTTGGCTGGATTCAGAGCTGACGCTGTACGACCAGCCTCCCAGATTTCAGGGTTGGCTGTGCTTTTGTGTCCATTTTCATCAAAAGCAACTCATGGCCTGGTCAAAGGAGCAGCAGAAGGGTCCTAAAGGGTTCCATCTGAAGTGATCATCATTTCTCTTCCTCTGGGGATCTGAGAAATTTCAGGCCAGCCCACCAGAATCAGACAGAAGCCCCCTGATCTCTGGAAGGTCCTGTTTTATCAGTCTGAGAGACCTCAAGCTGGGTGACTGGAAACTGACATGCCTTCTATTTATTTATGAAATTTGTAACTGTGGAAATTAGCCTTAGAAGTTGTAGACCCATTACTATTAGCTTTATCGTCCTCCTAAGACATACCCTGAGGCATCCTCCAGATTGAATCCTATTGTGCTTTGCAATAAACCCATAATTGATAATGCCACGGAGCTTTAATATGGATGGAGAAATGAAATCTAGAAAGTAAATACATTCAGAATTTTGCTAGCAGGCTGAATTTAAAACTGATTTTCTGAACCTACCAGGATTATTCCTCCTCAATAATGATTTAATTTGAGTGAGCCACCCTGAGAGCTCTTGTGGGTGTGGGGAGGGAGGACAAGTGTAGCCTGGTTTCTCACAGGGGCCCCTTAAAGAACTTTATCCTGCATTTTGCACCTGTAAGTTTGTGAAGATAAAATTAAACTCTGAAATTATACATGATGGGCCAGTAAATAACACAGGCATCCGGGCCCTGGCTGCTGTTCCAGTGTCCTGATGCAATCACCTGTCACTAACGCTGTCAGCAGAGGGACACTGATTCGGTTCGCTTCCACAAGGCAAGCAATTATGCTGTGTTCCTACATGAGGAGGGCAGCAGCAGGGACAGGTCACAGAAAGGAAGGCTGTCTTCATAACTCCTGGCCTGGAAAGAGCCACTCTGGCTGCAGATGTTGGGAGAGGCTCCATAGGTGGTCTGCTGGCTGCCTCTTAGGAGAACAGAGCCCTGAGGAAATCCATTTCACTTGACTCCTAATAGACTTTCAGGGAGACAGGATAAGAGAGTCCAGATTGCCACCTTCTCTTGATCACCTGCCATCAAAGAGAGGGTTAGCAATCAGTTATCCACTGGATGGGATTGTGTGATTCAAAGTTTGACTTCTGGAGCCAGACTGCCTAGGCTCAAGTCCTGGCTTTATCACTTGATAATGGTGTGGCCTTGGAACAATTGTGTGACCTCTCTCTGGGTCTCAGTTTCTTGAATTGTAAAAGTGGGATGTGGAAGATTCAATTGTCCAAGAAGCCAGTCCTAAGATGGAGACTGGCATGGAGGAAGGTTATTAGGGCACACTCTCCAGACCAACACTTGTGAAAGGGTAGGGAAGGAAGCAGTGTGGGCCGAAGGAGTATAGATGTAAAGGAGTCACATCAATGAACGCTTCAGCAGACCTCCCTCTTGGGGGGATCTGACATTGGGACGATCCAGGGTTGGGGGTTCAGGGTTGAGCCTTTGTACTCCGGTATTGATCAGTAGTTGCATGAGGTTTGCTGACTCTTTTGAACTGAGTCATTCTTGAAGAGACTGATAGCTTAGGACCATCTGCAGACAGCCATCCCAGCAAGAGGGTGGGGAGAGGGGCAGAGAAAAAGAAACTCTTGTTCCTAAAGAGGTTGGGAGATTTGAGGGAGGCATACAGTTTTCACTGCAGACAATAAATACGAGAACATACTTCACAAACTTAGGTGGCTTAATATGCATACAATGCTGATGAGAGCAGTGCCTAGAACAAAGTAGGTGCTATGGAAGGAAGTGTTAGCTATTTTTATTATAAGGTGCTCAGACCTCTTCCCATTTAAAGTACCCATACAATTGGCTATAACAGTGCGGGCAATTTTATGGGGAGTGTGCCTAAGAGTATGAGAGGAAACGTTAAGGAGCAGCAAGCTTTTGTTCTGGGTTCAGATGGCCTACATTTATTCCCAACACTTATTGTGAGGAGAAGCAGGCTCTGTGTGTGGAGGCGACACCTCTAACAGAGATGACACGCTTCTTTCCTCTACTAGTTCTGGGTAAAACAACGAAACAGGCCAAGGTGATGTATTCTTCTTTGCGTGGGCTGCCATAACAAAATACTACAGGCTGGGTGGTTTAAACAACAGAAATGCATTTTCTCACAGTTCAATGGGCTGGAAGTCCAAGATCAAGGTGTTGGCAGAGTTTTTTTCTGAGGTCTCCCTCCTTGCCTTGCAGAGGGCTGCCCTTCACCTGGCATCCTGTGTCTTGCGTGTGCACCCCTGATATCTTTCTCTGTGTCCAAATTTCCTCTTCTTATAAGTACATCAGCCCTATAGGATAAAGGACCCACCCTAATAGCCTCATTTAACTTAATCATATCATTAAAGGTCCTGTCTCCAAATATGGTCACATTCTGAAGTACTGGGGATTAAGGCTTCAACATAGGAATTTGGTAGGGGGGATACAGTCATTCCCCTATTTCCTCATTTGAGGTCTGCTCACCCCCTCCAGCTGCTCTTCCTTACCTCATTCCACTCCTCTACTCCTCCCCCTCCCCCACCACCAAATGCTCATCTGACTGTCCTCTAACCCTGCTATCTCCCTTTGTCCTTCCCGTCAAAGCTTACCTGTTTATCATCCCATTTCCTCAGAGCTATGCTGGGTGACTGCTTTGCTTGTGGCTGAAAACCAAATTATACTAAGGTATAAATGTGAGTATGCTACCGAGGGTTTCAATCGTATTTTTACAATAAAGATACTTCTTGGGGTGGCAATTTCATGGGGATGTGGGTGACTTTTGTTGACGGGTGAATGGTAAGACATTGTGGAGCTGGTGAGAATTTGGACTTATTGGCTAAATCACACTGAGATTTTGTCATCTACCCCAGGGCTTCACAGAGTTAACGGTGCACAGGAATCCCCCAGGTATCTTGTTAAAATTCAGATTCTGATTCAGGAGGCGTGGGTGGAGCCTGACATTCTGCATTTCTAACCAGCTCCCAGCTGCTGCTGATGCTGCTGGTCCAGGTGCCACACTTTGAGAAGCAAAGGCCTAGACCACATGTTTGTAATTTGGGATGTCACCTATAGTTCAGCCCTCAGTGGCTACAACAGCTCTGGCTTTGGGTCATGAGGGTCCCTCTCACAATGCTGAGGGAGATTTCTGGAGAGAACGGACCTCAGAGGCCCTGGCTTCTATGGATCCCAGTCCACATTCTTCTCCTTCAGTGCAATCTTGGGCAGGGAGGAAAGGTGAATTTGGGCAGAGGGGAGCAACAGCACAGGAAAAAGGATGGGGTCTCTCATCTGAGGTGCTGTAGATAACATTTAATGAGAAAGTAACCAGTATTTCAAAGGAAGGAGAATATGGAAGCTTCCACAAACCATGTGAACCAAAAGCAGGTGTAGACCCACGGGAGCCATGAATCTGCAAGCCACAGTGGCATATCTGGAATTTGGGACAGAGTTGGGGGTTTGGGAGAGCTGGCCAACAATTACCAGTACTAGGCCGGTGGTCTGGGCAATGTGGGTGGGCCAGCTGAATTTCAGGACCATGAGGAGATAGACATTCCCCCCATGATCATCACATTTGTAATGATTTTGCGACTTAGCTACAACTATTATGTAATAATTCACTCATTTCCAGTTTTTAAAATAAAAAGCAATAAAATTATAAAACAGGGCTTCTGATTAGCGTAATCTGAAGTTTGCCCATGTTTCTTCCAGGAAAGATGTAATGCAAGCCCAAAGCAAAAGTATTTGACTTGTGAGTTGCCTGGTGAGATTCTCAAAAACAAACACGTGGTTCCCCATCTGGATTTTGGAAATACTGACAATAGTGGATGCCTTCCCATTATTTACCTCCTTTGTATCCTGGGTCAAGAGATGTCAAGCTAGCCAAACTGACTTAGCCCAAGACTCATATTAGAGATGACAACGTTTGTGCACAGAAAAGGTAAAAGAGGACCCTTGGTCCCTGTTGAAGAAGGAAAAACAAAGCAGTAGCATGCTAGGCAGGACTAAAGGCAGGTCAGACCTCTCCCCTGAACCAAACAAGGGATAGTTCTTTAAGCCCTCTGTTTCTAGATGTTAGAGGAAGGTGATTGGGAAGAAATGAGTTCCACTTAATAAGTCTTGATTAAGCCTCTGTTTTGAGGAAGGCAGAAACTGTGGTTGACTCTGGAAGGTAGGAATCACCAGCACAGGTTTCTGCCCCAAGAGCCCTAAGTTTGAGTTAGGGTGGTAGGGTGGACTTGAGTTGACATTGAGCCCACCCTGAATCACATGACTTCAGGACACATACTCTTTGGTAAGGCTTTTTTATTTCCGCTAAGATTTTTCTTGATATCAACCCAAAATTCCACTCCCTACTCATGCATCCCCTCACCCACCACTCATCTGTCATCCATCCAGTGTCTTACAACCACTCCCATATCCAATCCACATATTCACAACCCATCCACCTATTGGCCCACCCACTTGCCTCCCATTCTATATCCATGCATCCACTGACCAACCATCCAATCACATGCCCTCTATCTCACTATCAGCCACTGCCTATCCATGTCTACTTCTATCCACCATCCACCTAGCTATTCATTCACAAACCCACCCATCTCCCACCTACTTATCTTATCCTACCCACCACCTCTCCATTCACTCATCTTTCCACCCACACACCACCCTCCCAGAGTCCATTCATCCATTTACATATCTATCTGATTCTTTATTCATTCAGCATTTATTGAGAGATATAGTGGTGAATAAGTCTCACTCTATATCCTCTGGACAGTCACAATTTAGCATATAAAGATAATATCATTTGATAAAAACTTTGCCAGGGAAATAGAACAAGAAGAATTAATGATGAACTGACTGGAAGCATCAGAAAATGGTGCCTAGATGAGAGGGCATTTGAGCTGGCCCTAGAAGATATTATGGATTTCACCAGTCATTCCTGGCAAAGGAAACAGCCTAAACAAGGATTTGCAGGTGTGAAGAAACACTCTGAAGTTTTGGGAATTGTTGTGAAGAGCTGATACTTAAGATGGTGGAAATGGGAAAAAGGCTGGTAGAAGATAAGGTTGGATAGGTTATCTGGAACCAGTCTTGAGAAAGATTTTGCATCCCATGCTATGGAGGTTGAACTTCATTCCAAAAAGCCAGAGTCATCAAAGTGCCATGACCATTATTTGTACTACAGAATAATCTCTGGTGATAATCATTAAGCTGAGAGAGAGGAAAGAAACAAGAGGCAGAAGAACCAGTTAGAGGATGATTTCATTCTAAATAAGAGAGGGCAGGCATCTGGCTGTAGGAGTGAAGTGGAGATGACAAAATTTGAAAACAATTTGGGTGGTTGAATCATTTGCATTAGTGTAACTGAGGTTTCTACCAGGGGCCACAGAGTTGACAGTGAGGTTACTTGCTAAGATGGAGCAAGAGGAACCAGATGGTGCAGCCAGAGGCAGAGGATGAGAGAAGCAATAATCTGAATTTTGCCTGAGCAACAGGTGAATCTGGAATACTAGAGGCAGGTGGTATTCAGTCCAGAACTCAGAAAAGGTACCCTTCAGGTGGTAGGTGTGGCTGGGGCATAAGTGGTGCATAGAGAGACCAAAAGGGCAAAATAGGATGCTGGGTAGCATGAGACCTTAGGGTGGCAACAAAGAATGCTTACCAATGGGAAACAAGGAAACTGGGAAACCAGATGCCAAGTGAGAAGATATTTTTTCATAAATATTATCATTATTTTGTGTGCTATTCTTGTTATTATGTAACTTTATATTTTCAAATCATTTTAGACTTACTGAAAAGTTGCAAAAATAGTGCAGCATTCTCATATACCCTTCACTCTGTTTTCCATAATTTTAATGATTTGCCTAACTATAGTAACTATAGTACACTTACCAAAATCAGAAAATTAACATAAGCACAATACTATTAACTAAACTACTGATTTCATGCATGTTCACCAGTTTTTCCACTAGTGTCATTTTTTTTATGTTCCAGGATCCAATCCATGATATCGTGTTCTACATTTAGTTGTGTCTTTTCAGTGTCTTCTAGTCATTGAGGAGAAGAATTTGAAGAGAAAGAAATGGCCGAAGTCAAATACTGAAGATAAACCTGGTGGGATGAGTATTATAAAGATACCATTAGTCTTGGTAATTGTTGGGGTCTGCTCCAGTTTCTATTGCTGCATGATAAATTAGCCCAAAGCGTAGTCCCTTAAAACAATAGCAATCATTTTATTATCTCTCAGTTTCAAACAGGGCACAGCAGAGATAGCTTGTCTTTACCCCACGATGTCAGGGCCTCACTAAGGAGACTTAAAGTCTGGGGGCTGGAATCATCTGGAAGCATCTTCACACACATGTCTGGTAGTTGATGAGGGCTGCTGGCTGGAACCTTAGCTGAGCTATCAGCTAGAGCACCAACATGTTGCCGCTCTGTGTGGCTGCTGGGCAGGCTTCCTTACAACATGGTGGCCAGATTCTAAGAGTGAGCATCTCAACAGATGAAAGTTGAAGAAATCACACACTGTCACTTCCACCACAGTCATAGACATGCTCAGATTCAGGGTTGGGGGGAACATAAACCCCATGTCTTGATGAGAGCACTGGCAATGTCACATTATAGGATGATCACATGGTATGGGAAAGCGTTTTATGGACATCTTGGAAAATATAATCGCAATAAAGCTTTCAGTTTTCAGGGGTGTGGTGGAACAAAAAGTTAGGTTGAGAGGAGCATGGGGTAAAATAGCAATAAAGAGGTAGAGAGAACATGTTGTATATTTTCATAGGTAATTTGGTATTTCAAGGGCACAGGGCACCTTGAAGAGGAAGCGTAGGAAGCAAGTGTTTATTTTAGGAAAAGAGATAAATTGAATGTGTAGAGATGACTAGATTGCAGAGATTAAGGAAATAATTGGTGGAACAAATTTCCTGAGAAAACCAAGAGGGATAGCATCATGCAGTTGTGAAGACAATGGGCCCTGGAACCATATGGTTTGTGTTCAAGTCCTCACTCTCCCAATCACTACTGAGTGGCCTTGAGTAAGTTGCTTCTCCTCTTTGCTCCTCAGTTTTCCCACCTTTAAAATGAAGAAAATAATAGAGCAAACCTTTTAGAGTTGTTCTCAGTAGAAGGTTAAATATTGAAAGTGTGGCTGGAACAGAGTGAATTGCTCAAGGCACATTAGCTACACATAGCTAAGAATCAGGACAAGGGAGGTGTCATTCTGAACAAGGAAAAGGAATTATTCTTGGTAAGGAAAGGGGATGCTTTTCTTCAGAAAAGAATGAAAAACAGAAAAAAGTAAAGTTTGAAGGCAGGGGAGATGGAGTCTGGAGAATTTACACCTCAACTTGCCTTTGATTTGTCTTCCAATTAGGAAATTAGGGCACCTAACAAGACTGAGGGAGCAGTAGCTGGGTTGTGAGCTTGGGGAGAGAAGAAAAAGTTAGGAGCAGCCACCTTAATGTGAAATGGTGAGTGGGAACAGTGGGGCTGGGTGGGGATTCCCTAGGCTGGGTAAAAGATGACCACCCTTTGTCAGTAGTCCTGCTGAAGTGGAAAAAGATCAGTTTACAATCTCCTTCTCAGACACAGTTGTAAGATTCTTTCCAGCAGGGTGACTGGTATTGGAGGGCAAAAACAAAGGTTTGGTACTCTGGTGGAAAGACCAAGGCAGGAGGATACTGAGGATGCTGATAAGGTCATAATGCTAATGACTGGCAGTGGAGGATGTCCCAGCCAGTCTGGGAAAGAGAGGTGAGAGTGTTTACTGAGGAATGGGAGAAGAGGAGAGCCTGGGAGCCTGGTGGACACAGGAGGGTTAGATCAAAGAAATGAGAGAGTGAAAGGATAGGAAATGGTGGTTAGGGAAGAAAATTTCTGAGCTCGCAGCTTTCACATGTACACAGATCATGGCCAGAAAAGAGGTGTACACACAACATTATTTGCTTTGGCCCTTTTCTACCCACTAGGATTCTGCCTTCACCCACTTCCTACCTGGTTGTCTTCTTTTCTGCTGCTATAACAGAATACTACAGGCTGGGTAATTTAGAACTTTAGAATAAAGAATATAACTCTATTTGGCTCATGTTTCTAGAAGCTGGGAAGTCTAAGAGCATGGCACAGTCATCTGGTGAAAGCCTTCATGCTTCATCATTCCATGGCAAAAGGGCAAATGAGCATATGAGTCAGAAAGAAAAAGGGAGCCAAACTCCCACAATGCCTAGCCTACTCCTGCAATAATGGGATTAATTCATTCATGACAGCAAAGCTCTCATGACCTAATAACCTCTTAAAGGGCCCACCTCTCAGCGCTGTTATAATAGCAATTACATTTCAACATGAGTTTGGAAGGGACATTCAAACCATAGCACTGGCCTTTCTCGTGAAGCTCACCACCCACCCAACACACACACGCACACACACATACTCACACACAGTCTTACTCGGATCCTCTGATCCCTGTGTTGCTAAGGTTTCTTGCTAGGACATCCCACAAAATCCCTGGCGGCTGCTAATGCTCACCAAAAGAGAAAGAAAGGCTTGAGAGTGTGGAGAACAATAAAGGAGTCACCCAGACTTGAGATAATAAGAAATATTGGACATGTTGAGTGACCCAGCCTGTTAGTGCCCTGAGGCCTGGCATCTCAGTGTGTGAAATGGGAAAGTTATTTTTATGTGAAATTTCACACAGTCTTGTCACCTGGCACATCCTGCCCGGGTGGTGTTGATATAAAAACAACTTGAAAGAAAAAACAGAAAATGAAGAAGTCCACATTCATTAAGCAAAGCAAACATTTCCCCCCCTAAAATTAACTCTGAAACTCTATCTTGGTGGTTGACTGTGACAGAGGGAGGGCATGAAATAAAATAGAGTATTATTTAGATTTAGGGCATACTTCCTAGTCCACGGGGTTCAGCAAGTTTCTAAAACTGTAGGATTCTTTGCACTATTTAAGTAATAATAACTACAATTATTTATTGACAGCTTACTATGTTCTGGTCACAATGGCAAGCACTTTTCCTACATTTTCCCACTTAATCCTCATAACACTCCTATGAGGTAGATGTTATAATTCTCCATTTACAGAAAAGGAAACTTAAAGCTTCAATTAAGTAATTTACCCAATATAACACAGGAAGTGATAAAACTAGGATTTGAACACAAGAGTATTTGATCCCCTGAATCCAAGTTTGTAGTCACTTTACTATATGGAAAATATGGAAAAGAAAAAAAAATTCACTCAAAAGCAGCATTGTGACATAGTGTTTGGGTGTATTTTCACCTTGCCTCTTTTCATGTTTTGATTTGTGTGTGTTTGCAAGTATGAATCTATGTGATTGTCACATACTGCTTTAAGCAAATTTTCTTCCCCTTCCCAGTCAACATTACACAATGCTCCTTCACCCATGGTACTATCCAGTCGTCCTAGCCATCGTTTTAAATATATTCATAACGTTTCATCTGGTAAATGCACCATAATTTATTCTATCAGTCCCTTGTAGCTGAAAGTTCAGATTTTGGTATTTGCGATGCTGCTGTTATAGCATTCCCATGCATACAGTGTTTTTCAGATTTATGATCTTGTCTTTAGATTAGATTCCTTTGGATAGAAGTGGAATTGCTGAGTCTAGCCACATGAACATTTTTATGGATCTTAATTTGTATTTACCAAATGCCTTCCCAACATAGTTTTATTAATTGACATCATTGTCAGCAATAATTTCACCACGCCCTCAGCAGCACTAGGTAAGGTTTTAGGCAATTTTATAGGAAAAAATGGCACCTCATTATTTTAATTTGCAATTATTTTCTTACTAATGAGGCATGACATTCTTCTAAATGTTTGTGAACTAGTTGTATTTTCTCTTTGGCAAATCATCTACTCAGTTCTTTGCCCATTGAAATATTAACAACTGAATGCTTCTGTTTTCTCTCCATTTTCTGATTTCCATATAAAAATAAATTTGCTGCAGTATTTCATAAACGTTGTGTGCATGTATGTTATATATATAAACAAATATTTTTAACCATGAATAACTATAAAGTTAAACTGGTTAGTCTCTTTCCTTTCTGGTGTCTTCTATCATTTCAACACATAGAAAATTCTTCCCCCAGAGGTTTGCTAAATATACACTTCTATTTCCTTCTGGTTTTTCTACTATACATTTTAAAAATTGTATGTCTCTCTTTAATCTATGTGTTATTTATTTTGTGTATGTAGTGAAAGAGGATGGCTGACTCCAAAGAAGACCACCAGCCCTTCCTTGAACAATGAAATTCGTAGACAATCCAACAACAACAACAAATGGAAACCAACTAATCATTTCAAATTATTCCTCTGCTAAATCTTTCCAAAGAACTGATAGATTATGTCATAAAATTGACTGGGGAAAGTTTATTTCCCTTGTCCAACCTTTGGTTGAAGGGCTGATAAACTGTGAAATGACTCAAAAGAGAGCAGACAAAGAGCCTGGGTAGCCCATAAACTGGTCAATAAACCCTCCTCCCCCAACAATTGACAGGTACATATGGAACACCAAGCACCAAGTCAAGAACTCACTGAGAACAGTAATAGGATACAGAGAATAGTTTTCAGTCTTCACTTTTCTAGGCGTCTATGCAGCATTTGACACTGTTGGCCAATTTACAGAATCTCCCTACTCCCTTGACTTTCCTTAAATCATCTCCTGTTCTCTGAACTCTTCAATTATTCTTCAATCTCTTTTTCTGGCTCCACTCCTTTAATGTTTATCTTTCCTGGATTTTGTCTTCAACCTTCTTTGTTCCTCCCTCTGCTCACCTGGATAAACTCATCTGCTCGCATGGCTTCAATTACCATCTACATGGTGATAATTGCAAAATTCATGTCTCCTCTGAGACTGTCCATTGAGCTGCTCACAAGACACATCCATCTGGAGGTTCTCACCTGTGCTTCAAATCTATTAGATCCAAAATGAGCTCACCAGGCCACACTATCACTACCACTACCAAAATAGGCTCTTTTATTTCTCTTTCTTGGATACACTGGCTCACTAAAGGACCACATTTTCCATCTGGTTAACTCTGCCCCAACCCAGTTCTTTTCATTCTACCTCCTTCAAACCCCTTAAATCCATCTCTGCTTTTTGCATCCATATGCAACCTCTTTGGTTTCAGCACCCATGTGGATTGTTGCAGTAGTCTCAAAACTGGCTTCCTGGACCCACTTACAGGAATCCCCCATGGAATTTCCCAGGAAAGATGCACAGGGCCTTTTGTGATAAAGCCCATGCTTACTTTCTCATTCTTATTTCTTTTCCCTCCATCTCCCACACCCTACACAATAGCACAACTTTGTGCATGCTATTCTTACTGTCTATAATGCCATCCTTTGCCCCTGCATCCTCATTTCCAAGCTTTTGGTAGTCTTAGTGGGTCTCCTTGGCTACACCATGCCTGGACTTCATGTGCATTCTGTTAAGGTGGAGATAAGAATCAGACCCCCACCAGCCTGTCCCTTCCTCATCCTCTTGGGGCTCATCTCTGGGAATAGACACATAATATTTCGTGAGGTTCACTCTAATAAGGTTAATGGCTGGTCTAAATCCAGGTCAGAAAGCTGGATAAAGTCTTTTTTCTGCCTTTTTAGGGCTTATTTGGGGACTGCCGACTTGTAAGAAAGCCAAGATGAAAGTACAATTTGATTTTCATTTTTTTAAAAAGAAAACTCACGTGTGTTTCATTCTTCACACTTGGATGCTCTTTAGTATTCTTTGTAAGATTCTTTCTCCAGGGTGGCTTAGCTGAGCTGTGTGGCTCTTGAATAAGCTGCGGGGCCAGACCTGCATTTGCATACATAATCAGAACTGCCTGTCTGCACTAGTCTCCCCAGGAGGCATCTTGCTTGGGAAAAGGCTCAGGCTGCCCCCTAAAATGTGGGTGGCATCTTCCTGGCTAAGAGGACACCTGACTGCTCAAAACAACACAGTTTCTGAATGCCAGTGAGGTCTTCATATAGCCAAATTGGGTCAGCAGATTTTGTGTTCTTAATCACTTATTCCTGTTTGATTTATTAGGCTGCTACTATGTGCCAGGCACTGTGTGGGTGTTGCTGACACTGTCTTAATTTGGGTTCCCGCAAAAGTAAGCCTGATACAAGGTCTAAGATACAGATTGTTTATTGAAGAGAATACCTAGGAGGCACAAGCAAGGGAATGAGAAAAGTGTGGCAGAGAAGGAAGAAAATCTAGTGACTTTAATAAGCAGGTTACCACTGGGCAACTTAGGCACCATCTCCCTGAGGACTCTCTGAGGCACCGTGTAGAACATCCTGGGAATACTCTTAAAAGCGGACCGAAAGCCTGGGGCATCAATCCACAAACTCCCATCCCTAGGGTGTTAACTTCTTTGGCCCCAGAGGTCTTAATTTCCTTACATTACAGGGTTATGCCTACTGCAGCAGAGCATGCTCCCAAGGTTCTGGGGAAACCCTGAGACACAAAAGCAGAGAAAGGCAGGCACTTGAGGTTGGAAGTTATCAGTGTACTTTGGACCATACACTGTGGCTGCAGGTAACTCAGATCGGCCAAGGGGATACAGGCTGAGGATTAGACATCAACAGGGTCTGCTACAGATGGAGAGATGAATTAGACATGCTACCTCTGCCCTCAAAGAACTCATTAGCTCATGGTAAAGACAAACAAGCAATCTAACCACCAGATGCTGGGGTAAGTCTTGGCTTGGTGGTCAATATAACCTGCATGGGGGCATGTAATTCACCCTGGGCTGGGATAAGTGAAAGATCAGTGATATCTTCCAGGAAGACACAATAGTTGGGCCAATCCTTGAAGGATGCACATTCTTCGGGCACAGAAGGAGAAGCAATGAGCTTTAGGGTGCACAGGCAGTGAGCCCTGAGTGTGCAAGGCATGTGCAGTGTGAAGTGCAGGCTGCCCGGCCCAGCCAAAGCACTGGCTGCATTTTAGGGAGCAGTAGGAGGTTGACCAGAATGTAAACAGGAGCCAGATTCTGCAGGAACTTGAATCTGCCTGAAGAAGGTGTTTACATTTCAGCCCCCATGAGGCAATGAAGGCCCATCAGTGTTTAAATAGTGACATGTTCTGAGCTTTAGCAAGCTCTCTCAGAGAGCAGCTTTGAGGGTGGGTTGGATGGTGACAGGTGAAATTTGAGCCCAAGGATCATGATTAGGAGTTTTGCCAGTCAGGCTCTGGGCAGGAAACAGATGGCACTCTCAAAAGGAGTGGAAGAGTTCCCAGACATCAGAGAGTCCCATGGCTGTAAGAGAGGGCCACTCAACAGGAGCTGGGGCCTTAGGTAGAGGAAAGCAGCCAGAACCAACCTCAACCTGGCAGGGAGGGTGGAGGAGCCAGGGGAACAAATACTCTCACTTGTCTGCTTGCCCACCCTCTTAGCTCCTGCCAGAAACTCTCCTTGGTAAAATCCAACCATAAGCCAGATGGTGGGGCTTCCCAGTTGATGTACCCCACAAAAGCCAGCCTTTCTGGGGTTCAGAGCAGGGTGGATGATATAGTTTGGATCTGTGTCCCTGCCCAAATCTCATGTCAAATTGTAATTCCCAATATTGGAGGTAGGGCCTGGTGAGAGGTAATTTGATCATGCTGGTGGGTTTCTCATGCATGGTTTAGCACCATCTCCCTTGGTACTATCCTTCTAACAGTGAGTGAATTATCATGAGAGCTGCCCATTTAAAAGTATGTAGCACTTCCCCCATGTCTCTCTTGCTCCTGTTCCTGCCATGTGAGATATCTCACACCCCCTTTGCCTTCTGCCATGACTGGAAGCTTCCTGAGGCCTCCCTAGAAGCAAAAGCCACCATGCTTCTTCTATAGCCTGCAGAACTATAAACCAGTTACACTTCTTTTTAAAAATATATATATATATTACCCAGTCTCAGTATTTATTTATAGCAATGCGAGAATGAATAATACAGAAAATTGGTGCCACTTCCACATGTTTAGGTATAAAAGATACCTGTATAAAGATACCTAAAAGTGTGGAAGTGACTTTGGAACTGGAAAACAGGCAGAGGTTGGAAGAATTTGGAAGGCTCAGAAAAAGAAAGGAAGATGAAGGAAAGTTTGGAACTTCCTAGAAACCAGTTAAACTGTTGTGAGTAAATGCTGATAGTGATATAGACAGTGAAGGCCAGGCTGAGGAGGTCTTAGACGGAAATGAGGAACTTATTGGGAACCAGAGCAAAAGTCTCTTTTGTTATGCCTTAGCAAAGAAATTGGCTGCATTGTGACCCTGCTCTAGGGATCTATGGAACTTTGAACTTGAGAATGATTATTTACAGCAGGGGTCCCCAGCCTCCAGGCTACCAACTGGTACCAGTCCATGACCTGTTAGGAACTGGGCTGCACAGCAAGAGGCGAGCAGCCGGCGAGTGAGCATTACCACCTGAGCTCCACCTCCTGTCAGATCAATGATGGCATTAGATTCTCACAGGAGCATAAACCCTATTGTGGACTGCACATGCAAGGGATCTAGGTGGCATGCTCCTTATGAAACTCTAACTAATGCCTGATGATCTGAGGTGGAACAGTTTCATCCTGAAACCAACTCCCTTCACTCTGTCCACGGAAAAATTATTTTCCATGAAACTGGTCCCTAGTGCCAAAATGATTTAGGGTATCTGACAGAAGAAATTTCTAAGCAGTAAAGCATTCAAAATTTGGCTGTTTCTAACAACCTATGCTCATGTGTGGAACCAAAGAAATAACCTAAAGTTGGAACTTATACTTAAAGGGGAAGCAGAGCATAAAAGTTTGGAGAGTATGCAGCCTGCCCATGTGGTAGAAAAGAAAAGCCCATTTTCAGGGGAGGAATTCAAGCAGGCTGCAGAAATTTGCATAAGTAAAAAGAAGTCAAGTGTTAAGACCCAAAACAATGGGGAGAGGCCTCAAAATCATTTTGGTGACATTCTTGGCAGCCCCTCCCATTACAGGCATGGAGTCCTAGGAGAACTGAATGATTTTGTGGGCCCTGCTGCTCTGCACAGTCTTGGGACATTGCTTCCTGCATCTGGACTGCTCCAGCTCCACTCATGGCTCAGAAGGGCCAAGGTACAGCTTGGGCCACTGCTTTGGACAGACCATAAGCCTTGGCAGCTTCCAAGTTGTATTAAACCTACAGATGCACAGGGTATAAGAGTTGAGGCTTGGGAGCCTCTGCCTCAATTTCAGAGGATGTATGGAAAAGCCTGGATGTCCAGGCAGAAGCCTGTTGCAGGGGCAGGGCCCTCACTGAGAACCTCTACTAGGGCAGTGTGAAGGGGAAATGTGGGGTTGAATTTCACACAAACAATCCCAACTGGGGCACTGTCTAATGGAGCTATGAGAAAAGGGTCATGATCCTCCAGACCCCGGAATGATAGATCCACCAGCAGCTTGCAGCACCCTGTGCCTGGAAAAGCTGTAGGCACTCACCACCAGCCCATAAGTGAGGCCATGAGGGCTGAACCCAAAAAGCTACAGGGGCAGAGTTTCCCAAGGCATTGGGAGCCCATCCCTTGCATCAATGTACCCTGGATATAGGGACATTGAGTCAAAGGAAATTATTTTAGAGATTTAAAATTTAATGACTGCCCTGCTGGGTTTAGAACTTGCATGGAACCTATACCCCTTTTCTTTTGGCCAATTTCTCCCTGTTGGAATGGGGTATTTACCCAATGCCTATACCCCCATTGTATCTTGGAAGTAACTAATTTTTTTTTTTTTTTTTAATTTTACAGGCTCATAGATGTAAGGGACTCTAGCCTTGCCTCAGATGAGACTTTGGACTTTTGAGTTCATGCTGGAACAAGACTTTGGGAATTATTGGGAAGGCATGATTGTATTTTGCAATAGAAGAAGAACATGAGATTTGGGAGGGGCTGGGTGGAATGCTATAGTTTCGATCTGAGTCCCTGCCCAAATCCCATGTCAAATTGTAATTCCCAATATTGGAGGTAGGGCCTGGTGAGAGGCAATTGGATCATGGAAGTGGGTTTCTTACTAATGGTTTAGCACCATCGCCTTGGTGCTGTTCTCATGATAATGAGTTCTCATGAGATCTGGTTGTTTAAAAATCTATGGCACCTCCCCCCTCACTCTCTCATACTCCTGTTCCTGCCAAGTGAGGTGCCTCATTCCCCTCTTTGCCTTCTGCCATTATTGGAAGCTTCCTGAGGCCTTCCCAGAAGCAGAAATGCTATGCTTCTTGTACAGCCTGCAGAACTGTGAGCCAATTAAACCTGTGTTCTTTATAAATTACCCAGTCTCTGGTATTTCTTTATAGCAATGTGAAAATGGACTAATACAGTGGAGAAGCACAAATGCTGGGTCTAGAGTGGCAAACAGAATATCCAGCCTAGGAGGTCCCTGAAGTTGGCCAGGCCAGAGGTGGAAGCAGGTGAAGTTATTTTGAGACTATGGAGTTTGAATAGCCTGAGGCAATCTCTAGTGGAGGTGGTGAGTGATCTGGAGACACCAGGCTGAAATTTCTGCTGCTAGAAGATCATTTCTTGTATGCTGAGCTTTTTTTAATGAGTACATACTTCTGAGAGGGGCAAGACTTTGTTTCCCATCTGCCTTTAACTTCAGTGTAAAATGGAGCATTGATAACAAGTAAGGACAAAGCTTGATTGAATCTTTGAGAAGAAAAGGGCATTGTGGAGAGGGGGCCCCCATATGTCTCCATGAAGTCATGTTGGAACTTTGGTAGCCACAGGCCAACAGAAAGGGAAGGGAGACAACACAACTCTGGAGACAAAGGGCTAAGAAAATAGAGTGCTGGCAGACATTGGAGAAAAGCTTAGCCTGGGCTGCCAGTGTCAAGCCTGATATTATCTAGGAATCTGTAGAATTACACAGAAAAAATAAGCCAGCTTCATGAAAACTCCATTGTTATACATACATATGGTTCTTGCAGCCACACATAGGCAGTACATAAAGATAATTCCCCTGTATTAGTCTGGTAGGGCTAACATAACAAAGCGCCAGAAGCTGGGTGGATTAAACAACAGGTATTTATTGTCTCACAATTTTGGAGGCTAGAAGTCCAAAATCAAGGTGTCAACTAGGCCACGCTCCCTCTGAAGGCACTAGGAAAGGATTTGTTCCTGTTCTTCTCTCTCACCTTCTGGTAGTTACTTGGCTTTTGGCCACATGATCCCAATCTTCACATGGTGTTCTCCTTGTTTGAGTCTTTCTGTGTCCAAATCTCCACTTTTAATAAGGACACCAGTCATATTGAATTGGGGACCACACTAATGACTTCATCTTAACTTTCATTTGCAAAGACCCTGTTTCCAAATAATATCACATTTTAAGGAATTGTGGTTTAAGACAAATCTCTTTGGAGAGTCATAATTCAACCCATAAAGCCTCCCAATACTCACATGGAGTTGTTATGACTCACTCCTCCTAAGGTCAATCTTTGTATGGAGCCCAAGGAGTCTTGGAGATGGCAGCCCCAAGGTTTGAGAGCATTGGCCCAGCAATCCTCCCTATGGCTGCAGAGCATAGGGCTGGCATGGAGTCACAGGGAGAGGAGTCCTTCCTGGAGGGCCTTAGGGAATTTTTTACATAGAAAATACAAAATGTAGCCACAATTGAATTTTGGGTATCTAGAAACCACAATAGTGACGTGGTCTATTTATTACGCACTTGAGTCATGCCAATGTCTGAACTTGGATTTCCCCTGAGCAGACCCCAAGATGAGGATTTGAGTGCAACCATTTATTTGGGAAGTGGTCCAGGAGGCACCATGAGAAGGTGAAGCAGTGAGAAAGGGAGAAAGGAAAGCCAGTGGAGAGTGAGCAGATGGGTGTAGTACCAGCATGGGCAACTGGGGCTCAGGCCCATGGGAGGTCTCTCAGAGACTGCATGGATCACGAACATGCCTTGGAGTGGAAGCTGGGACTTTTATCCACCAATTCACATCTCTCTTTGGTGGAGGGTTCCTCCAGGGCCAAAGAACAAACTCAGGCAGAAAGACGCAGGAAGCCACCGGCAGAATGACAGCTGACTGCAATTAACCTCCTGAGTGGACCACAGGGATGTGGGAGGGGCACCAACAGCTTCTGGTGGCCCCATGTGTGGCACTTGAACCTCACAACAAAACTTTAAAATAAGTATTCTTATCCTCACTCTGCAAACAAGGAAATGAAGGTTGAGGGGTTAAAATTATCCCAAAAGTCATAATTTAGTAAGTAGCTTACCTAGGATCATAACTCATTTCTATATTATTTTTGGGCCAATACCCTGAAGCACAAAACTTTATGACTTCCCAGCTGATCTGTGTTTTGTGTTATCTTACTCTGAAGAGACAGAATTTTTTTTTTTTCTGAGTTGGGTCTCAAACTAATGGTGATACAAAGTAGAGACATACAGTGACTCTGTAGAAAGGTTACACCCCAATGCCAGCCTTGTGAAGATGAACTTAGTTCTCTTGAAGTTTCTCTGCATGGTGCCCTGAGATTCGTTTTTGAGGATATGTGGATAGGAGGGAGAGACCCCTGCCCAGACCCCCCGTTGAAAGCCTTTCATGGGAGTGTGGCTGGATGTCAGGACAGAGTTCCACAGCAGCCACATCCAAGTTTCAGTTGGCACCCACGTGGTTCCCAGGCTTGCTGCTGCCTTATCTTCCCAGTCGTTCACAAGGCCTGGGGCAACAGGGAGACCCTGAAGTGGTGCCGCTTAAGTCTTCCCATCACCTACCGCTGCGATGAGATTCTCCCCCAGTTGGCTTGGAGTGACAGTGATAGATTAAATGCACCAATTAAATTAGATCCTATTTTAAAGAGCTTGAGCTGGATTTACTTTTAATTATAGTGCTGTGCTTGCTGATGAGGTATTGTCGAGGACTTAACAATTGGTTGATTGTGCATTCGAGTGTTCAGAGAGCAGTTTCTGGGAGAGACTGGGGATGGCTTTCTTCCTAAGGAGCTCCTTGGGATAAGACAGAGGAGGGAGGAGGCAGGTTGAGAAGGAGAGAGGGTGGGGAATATGTCCTATCTCCACTGAGAATCCATCTCTCTTCTTCTTGTTTTCTGCTTTATGAGTCCCATGTTATTTGGAAACTTAATGAGCCCATCACAGGGTAGAGAAATGGGCCAGAGGCCATGGAGTCAAGCTGGCTTGGGGCTCTATCATGCCTCTGCTCCACTTAGCTGAATGTGCTACCTGGGCCCAGGTAACTAACCTGTCCTATCTGAGCCATAGTTTGCTTTTAATGTTTAATTAATTCATTCAACATGTATTTCTTGAGCTTCTAGGATGCACTGACATTGTTCTAGGTGATGAGAATAAAGCAGAAGAAAAAACAATAAAAACAAGTATCTGTCCTTGTGGAATGCACATGCTCATGGCTGGGGTCAAGATGCAGGGGAAGAAATAAACAAAGATAGCACACAATATCAGGTAGTGGGTGGCAAATGCTAAGAGAGAACATGAAGTCGGTTTAAAACGTTGTGGGACAAGAGGCTCTATTTTAGACAGTGGTCAGGAAAGGTCTCTCTGAGGGTGGCATTTGAGCAAATTCTGGAAACAAGTGAGGGGCTAATCCATGTGGCCATCTGAGAATAGCATTCTAGGCCAAAAAAAGAGTAAATGCAAAGACCTTGTCCCTGGGCTGGTGGAGTCCCAGCTGCCCCCGCTAGACCTTCTGCCATGCTAGCAACCAAGTTGTGTCTATGGGACCACTTCTCGCTGCCTTAAGGGAGACAGATTCTCAGACCTTTGTGATTGCCCTTCTGGGGATTCAGCCACTGGAGGTGCTGACCTACATACAATCTGGTCCAGGAGGGAGTGCAGTGCCCATGTACCAATTAAGTGATGCATGCTTACAGTCCCCATTGAGTATGCTATTTTCAGGACCCAACTCTTTGCTATAATGGAAAAGAAGAAGGATTCAGAACAAAAACCCATGAGCCACGTTTACACATACATAGTTTACTTGACAAGTACTGTGGACCGTAAATCTAGATGCTTGGGTTTTGGTCTCTTCCTTGCCTGGCATTTGCAAAGTAAGTAAATTTGAGCAAATTTCTTACCCCTCTGAGCCTCAGTTTTGTGTTCTAGAAAATGTAAAAATGAGAATAATGTACTAGACCTTGATGATATCTTATAGCTAAGGATAATGTTGGGAACAAGATTTTGAGAATCATGGAATCATGGAAAAGGAGATTTTAAAAGGCCTAGGAAGAGGTCAGAGAAGCTCCCAGACTTAGCCCCCAGACATGGGAAAGTTTCCAGAAATCTTTACTTCAGGCTTAGAAGTGACAGCCCCATCAGTGGCTGGGATGGCAGAAGAGTTCTTCCCATGACTCAGTTGGGTTCTCCAGAAGCAGAATGAGATAGGGACCCAAGTGAAAATAGTTTATTTTAGAACTAATCCAAAAAAACACTAGTAAAGAGAGTGGAGAAATAAAAGAAGGCATCACCAAGTCAGTTGCCACTGTGGGCAACTGGAACTTAATCCTGCTAGAAACCACTGAAAGTCAGCACGGAATGTGTGCCTCAGAGTTAGCCCACCTGAGGGTGATGAAGCTGGGTTATTTATATACCCAGTGCTGTCTGTCAATGGCTGAGGGTTGCTCTGCAGAATTAAGAGGGATGTTAATCGTTGGTACTTCTGGCTGTCAGCAGCAACAGGTAAAGTATGCTTCTTTTACTAAGAAAGCCCTGAAGCAAGGGAATAAAGGAATTGGTGGCTGGAAGTTGGGTGGTATTCTTTAAAATATTAATGGCAAGAGGATATGGCCTGGATTCTGACACCATCTACTACAACCTCCAGAATAGGCAACACTGCCCCAGATCAGCCTTGCAGGCAGAGGGCCCCGAGCTTATGCTCCAGACTCACATCATAGTGGGCCACCCCTCAGTTGCAAGTGACAGATCTGCTCCCTGATCCAAGGTCTACACCTGTGTGGTCAGGCCTCTAGCCTTTGGGAAGTATTAGGGACAGGAACCAGGAAAAGGAAACCTATCTAAGACAGACAAAGCTTAGTGCCCCATGCAGTTCTGTTTTCCATAGAAGCACCATGTGCTCAGCCCCTCAGATAGTGGATAATCCTGGCAGGTGGGGATGTTTCCGTGTGACGCTCCCTGCAAGGAATGCTATTCCCTGACTGTCAAGAGAGTAGCTGGCAGTATTGCCATGGCAACCAACAAGAGCCCACCCAAGGACTCCTCTGGTGACAGAAGAGATGGAACAGAAACGGCCATTGCCAGGAAGTGCACCTCTATGGCAGGTGGCCAGAGCCAAGATAGTTTTCCTTGCTCTTGACATTGTGATTTTGACCCATATTATGCACACACACTCCCTACTCTAGGCTGGTTGGGCCCTGGAAAACACCTGTCATAATGTTGTGCCGACTTGCTGGGTAAGCAGGAACAAGTGGGTGTCTGTGTTTTCCCCTCCATAAAATGATTCAGATGGTACTCGTTCCTTGGCCTCCACCGTGGGAGGCAGCAAGAGCTGACGCAATCACGTCTGGGAGGCATTTGGAGCATCTTGAAAGAAAGAGGTTGTCAAGAATTCCTGTTATAAGATCCTAAAGTATTTTTTTTCTTTTAATTTTAAACCTTATGAGTTTTCAAATTGCATTTAAGGTATTTCAAACCAGCAGCTGTTCTGAGAGCTGCTGACCACAAAGTGAAGGTAAAAATAAAATTTGAATTAAGAAGATGTGCTCCTGACTTGTGGCCAGATTCCAGTTTGGATCTTAAAAGCTTCCTCCCTGGCCAGCTTCCTGTGCTGACCCCCAGGGTCACTTAGCTCTGAGCGGCTGTGTATTCTTTGCCATTAGATATTGAAAACAGGAAATGAAGGGGCCTGTCGGGGGATGGTAAAGCTTGAAACAACTTCAGAGAACAAGCTGATGAAGTCATAGATCTTATCTCCTTGCCTTTTCCATGTCGGGTTTCTTTAAAGATAAGGTAGTGAATCAAAATGTGCTGCTTTTTTTTCAAGATGGAAGCAGAGGAGGATTTCTTTAATATCCCCTTCCCTTCCAGTGTTTCCAAAGATAACCAGATGAGAGAAATGCCTCGATCCTGTGCACGTGCATGTAAAATGCGATTACAGGACAATTTTCCCATCGTGGTCCCTGAGGGCTGGGGGATGAGAGGGAGGAGGGATGAGGCTTGGGATGGAGAGGAAGCAGGTAGCCATTGAGACTTGTGTTGTTGTTGATGATGATGATGATATTGATGTTGTTGTTATTGTTGTTTTGTTAAGGCAGTGCTCAAGCTAGAGGGGTCGTTGTGGGCCTATGGCCGGTTTATACTGTAGAACTGGATGATGAGCACTGTCAGGGGCTGGAGGGAAAAGGAAAATCTTGTGTATTTGGATGGGACACACCCAGCAAGAATGCCCGTCCTGTGAGCATATTCCTAAGTGCTAGGTCCCCAGGCTGGGCTGGCTCAGACAGCAGTATTATGTGCAGAGTGGCTGAAAGCACCCCAGGAGGACAAGTGTGAGATGGGACCAAGGAGGGAAGGCAGGAATTGGAATTGGACACATAGGTGCAATGGGAGGGGGAAAGGCCATGGGTCATGAGCACAGGCGCTGAGAGAAACAGGGAAGGTGGGAGGCAGGCATGGGACAGCTCAAGGGAGCAAAGATCTAGGGTGACTAAGAACACAGGCAGACCTCGGATCTCTTTGGGACTAGCAGACTTCAGTTCAAATCTGACTCTGCCACAGGGATGTGATCCAAGCCTCAGTTTTATTTTCCATAAAACTGGTCAATATCTCTATCATGGGACTGTTATGGAGAGAAAACAAGGTCACCTTTTTTTAACGTGCTTGAGGCTGTGAACTGTGCAGGGTGCTGTAAGGATGTATTTATGTAGTTCCACCAATTTGGTGCTGGGGGAGAAGCAGCCCACCAAGTTAAAGGGAATACACAAAAGTAGATGCTAAGCTTATTTATGAAACAGCTTCTTTGGCCTTTTGGTGAACCTAGAGAACAATTTACTTCTGGCAAGGCAAAACTGTGATGAGAAAAAGATTCTGGGCTTTGTGAACTGTTTGGGGCAGCTCCCTGGGAAAGGAGGCCCCTTGACTCTCTTGAACAGTAGACACCTGGCCTTGGCCCTGCCCTACCCTGCCAAGGGTGATAAATGTGGGTCAGGCCCTACAGAGATCAGGCTTCTTCTCTCTTGAGGCAGTTAGGGAAGAGGAACTTGCAGGAAATGAAGTAGGAACGGCTCTATGGGGTTAAAGGGACTGGGGAGGCATGGCAGGCAAAACACAGAAGGGATTGGGGATGGGAGAGGTTATACAGTGCACGACTTACACAGCTATATAGAGGAGCCCAGGAGTGGGGATGTGAGAATAAACAGAATTAATTAGAGCAGAGAAAGGCAACAGGCAGGGCAGCAGAGAGAAGAACACAGGGAATGGCTGTTACAGGTTTGATTTCATGTGTCGTCCAAAGTGAACTGAAGGGCTATTGCCTTTGGTGTTCTTTCTTCTGCTGAATAGTCTATCATAAATGAAAAAGCACAATCCATGGGCTATCTGCTTGTCCCAAAAGAAGGAAAAAGAGAAGATGAATTAGTATCTCCAGGAGAGGGACTCAGCAAACAGGCTTGCTGTCCTCTCCCCACTTCTCTCCATCCCCCACCCTGCATCCCTCCTGGAGCACAGGTATGGTATGAGTCTTTTCCAAATACTCTCCCACCTCTGCTCACACACCCCATGCTCCCAATCCTTTCCACTCCTCAGGCCATCACACCCTTCCATAGGCCCTAGGAATCTCACTTCTGATTAGAGTAGAGTCTTATGTTCACATTCACAGGTGGGTATTGGGCTTTGAAATCCCCTTCTGGGTGAAAAGAATCTTTCAGGTGAGGCATTTTAATGAACTTTCTCCACGCATCTTGGAGCAGCCTGGTATTCCCACTGGACTCTTGGGAGCCAGGCTCTTCTGGGTGGAGTTGGCGGTGATTGGAAGCCTTTAAACCAGTTCAAGAGTGCCAGATGCCTCCACTCTCCATGCCCATAAGTAGCCAGGACAACCCTTCAGTGTAAGGGACAACGAACACCATCCTCTTGGTCAGTGATTGTCAACCCTGGCTTCCCAATAGTCACCAGGGGAGCTTAAAACAAAAATGCTAAGGCCGGGTGCGGTGGCTCAAGCCTGCAATCCCAGCACTTTGGGAGGCCGAGACGGGCGGATCATGAGGTCAGGAGATCGAGACCATCCTGGCTAACACGATGAAACCCCATCTCTACTAAAAAATACAAAAAAAACTAGCCAGGCGAGGTGGCGGGCGCCTGTAGTCCCAGCTACTCGAGAGGCTGAGGCAGGAGAATGGCTTAAATCCAGGAGGCGGAGCTTGCAGTGAGCCGAGATCCAGCCACTGCACTCCAGCCTGGGCGACAGAGAGAATCTCCATCTCAAAAAAAAAAAAAAAAAAAAAAAAAAGCTGTTCTCATTCCACCCTGAACCAATGGAACTAGAATCCCTAAGTATGGAGCCCAGGGATCTATATTATATTTCTTAAAAGCTCTTCCAGATAATTCTCATAACCAAGGTTGAAAAATTACTACTCTAAGGATTTAAGTGACTCTAAATAGGAACTCACAATCCCTCTCTGGACTTCAGTTTACCCACCAGAAAAACAAGGGAGTTGGACTTGGTAATCTATATATTCTGTTATTTCTACTATTCTGCAACTCTGCCAGAGCAGCAGGTAAGACACCCATATACATATACTCATGAATATACGGCCGTTCAAAACACATACACATACACATACACACACACACACATCTGCGCCCCCAGTCAGAGAGCCATACCTCCTCTTCAGCCAGACTTTTGGGGGCACTTGTCACATCTCAGGTTCTGGGGGTGGGGGGAACCTTTGGTGGCTTAGATCAGTCAGAACACCCCATCTCCTTAACCGGGTTTGAGCCTCTGGAGCAATACTGGAGCCTCTGCATGGTGATGAAGGAAAGGTAAGAATGTTCCTTTGTTTCTCTGGAGCTACAAGAAGAGATTCTCTCTTCTACTGGATGATAAAGGGCAAATACAGGAGGCTCTGCTACTCCTGGGCTACCTACAACCCCCAGAGGAAGGCCTGTGAGCACTTCAGCATACATAGGGTGGGTCAAGTGCCTCTGAACTGCATTGTACAGTGCTGGTTGCAGAGCAAGGCCCTGAGTGGGGTGAGGGCATGGATGGGAAGCCTGGTAGAAGAAATGTTTGCCTAAGAACCCATTGTACCATGAGAGAGATCATGACAGCCCAGGGTTGGAGGTTCTTCATTAGGCTCTTAGGCAGTGGCTCTGACATGAAAGAAAGGTGCCCATCCTGGCACCAAGTATCTGTCAATAGGCAATTTTTTTTTTTCATTTTGGTAAAGACGGGGGGGGGGTCTCAATATGTTGCTCAGGCTGGTCTCGAACTCCTGGCCCCACGCCATCCTCCTGTCTCACCCAAAGTGCTGGGATTACAAGCGTGAGCCACCGCACCTGGCCAATAAGCGTTTGTTCAATGAACGAATGAATGCTGGATGCGAGCAGAGGGTAGCTAGGAGCCCAGCACAGTGAGTGTGCCACCCTGTAACAGTGAGTAACTGACCAAAGGAGGAAGAATGTGGGGCCCCTGATAGATACAAGGCTCTGACTTTGGAGAGATGGGGAACTGAGCCGAGAGGAGCAAGCTATGCATGAGATGAGTGGACGAAGGACAGTCACATCTGAACAGGAACTGAGGAGGGGTGCTAGGGCAGGCTCACATAGGACCATCCTGGTGTGGCCAAGGAGAGAACTTCAAGCCAGAGTTCCAGAAATTTCACTGAGGTAACCAGAACCAGTGACTAGTCTTGGTACTGTTACTGGGGCCTTTTCTTATTCACACTCCAGCATGATGGGGGAAAAAAATAGATTATTTGAGAAACTCAGTTTATTCAGTTTCCTCAGTCTGAGGTATGTCATTTTTAATGTTCAACTTACTTTGATTAGAAATCCCCATCTTGCTATGTCTCTTCTCTAGCACCTGCTGCTACCCTTCCTTCTCTCTGTGCATCCCATAATGAGCCCAAGTGCTGCCAGAGTACAATTGCTCAAGGAGTCAGAAAAATTGAGAAAATCTTTTTCAGCCATGGTCTCATTATCAACATTTACCAAATGGTCCTTGCGTTCCTAGGAAACATGTTCCAGAATCTTAACAGAAGTTTGGTTTGGAACAGCCAGACTGGAAGCAGCCCAATATACATCAAAAAGGGCATGGATAGATGGATCAGCATATATTCATACAGTGAAGTACTACACAGCAAGGAAAATGAGCAGCAACATGGATGAATCTCATAAATGTAATATTGAGCAAAAGAAGCCAGATACAAGAGTCCAGATCATATGAGTTCATTTACGTATCTATTTCAAAAGCAGGCAAAAGGAAGATGTGGTGTTAGAAATTAAGATGTGTACAGTGGAAGAAAGGGGCATGATGAGAAGAGGGCATGAAGGAGGCTTCTAGGGTGTTGGTTTTGCTTTATGTCTTGACCCAGGTGGTGCTTGACACAGGTAGTGCTTGTGTGGTCATTAAGTGAGCTAGACATTCATGGATTGTGTACTTCTGCATATGTGTGTTTTAATTCATAATAAAAAAAAGTTTAAAGTCCATAATGCCATCACCCAAGAAACAGAGAAATGCTGGTGTTACACAGTCTAAGTCCGACTTTGCTCCATGGTGTGGAACTAGGCATGCAACTCCAAGGTTTGCACTTGTCTGTGGTAGTGCCAGATCACAGTAGAACTGGGCTCCTGGGTTTACTTGTTTCTAAACATCTGTGTTCTAGATGCCCTCATAGGCAACTTTCCAAGGACACACCAGCTCAACAATACACCCTCTCTTTTCCACTTCATGCGTGAACACCAGGCTTCTTGCTTGGCAACATCATGCTCCTCAGTCCCTCAGGGATGGTCTAAAACTCCCATAAAGAAGGTGTCAAGATTACTATCCCATTTTTCTTACAAGATCTCTTGTTCCTATGTAAATTTGCCCTAACATTCCCTAGAAAATATCAAGTTCCTCCTCCCTGAGTTTCATGGAGGGACAGTCTTTGACAAGCCTTCTCAATAACAAGGGTTCTACTTGCCTTATACCCACAGAACAAAAACATCCAGCATCAGTGATGGGCTCTTAATGAACAGAATCGTCTGTTCCCTGGGGATTTGAGGTCTCTTCTGCCAGACATGAGGCAGCCTTTAACTCTCAATCATTTGCTTAACTGCTTCCTTGGTTCCTGACCATGTAACTGCCCACTTTTGCCATTCATAAGACTGACTATTTCTACAACAAAGATAATCTCCTCTGTCTCCGTATGTCCACTTGTAGCACAGTGGCAACCATGGCAAGATCCATCCTTACCCAACAAAGCCCTGCCCAACCAACAGTATTGATTGAAAGAGTAAGTGAATAATGAGCCAATTAACAATCACCTCCATAGCGTGGCTGGTCAGGATTTCAAGGGATGTGACTGGAGTGGAAAGCTACCTTTTTGTTGAAAAACCTGGAGAGGAGGTGAAGGGGAAAGACAGAGGGAGAAGAAGGAAGAGAGGGGAAGGGAAGTTAAGAAGGGGAAAGGGAAAGGAAGGTCAAGGGTAGAGGGAGAGAAAAAGGAGGAGAGAAAGAAAGAGAAGGAAGGGAAGAAGTCAGGGGAAGTGCAGGGGGCAAAGGAAGGACAGAGGGAGGGGAAGGGAGAGGAAACGGAAGAAAAGAGGAGGAGAAGGAGGAGGAGAAGAAAAGGAAAAGGAGAAAGAGAATGAAGCTCTTGGTAAGAGCCAGGAAAGGTCATTAGTTAAGCAAAGAGCATCCAGTTCATGGGCTTCCCGGATGTCTAGCCTTAAGCCAAAGCCCATGTTGAACCAGCAAGAATGCAAAACCTTTGTAGCAAGCCAATTTCTATTACCCAGGGAGGCATGTCTCCACATAGAAGAGCATGGCCATATAAGTACAAGGAGATTTGTCATCCAACAGAAAAGTGTTGTAATCCAAGTAATTTATTTCCAAAGTTAGGAGGACTTCAAGTACAGCCGAATATCATCAGCTCACAAAACACACTCCCTTATCACACACACTCATACCTGCTTTTTCAGACCATATAAAAATAGGGCCTGCAGGCCTCAGCTTCCTTTCTCCATCCATCCTCTCCTCACCATACCACAATTCTCCTTTCACAACCATTTCTCAAGCATTTCCTAGATGATCAGTGGGAGGCCTGTGCCCATTTCCTTGATGTGATTCTCTTTACTCACCTCCTACCAACAGTCTCCTTTCATCCAGGAATTGATAAGGACATGGCTGGTGAATCCATTTGTAGAAATGCAGTTGCTCATTGTATTAGTTAAAGTAAATACAGACCGAGCCTAACACATGGAAGTGTTTTTTATGTTTTGTTTTGTTTGTTTGTTTGTTTGTTTTTCAGGTAAAGTACACTTGGTGGAAGAAGCAGAGACTTTTCTTCACACAGTCACTGAGGTGTTCAAACCTATGGAGAGCTCTGCCTCTCTGACAGTAGAAATTCTAATTCCATTACTTCAGGGTGGGATGTGTGCACAGAATTTTGTTTTAAGTACCCCTGGTGTCTCTCATGAGCAGCCAGGGCTGAGAATCTCCTCCTGTCTTCCAACATCATTGTGGGCATCAATATCCAACCCCCAGATATGGGAAATGGAAGAAACACATCAAAGGGCTATGTGGGAAATATAGATACTTTTTGACTTACAGTGGTTCAACTTACTGTGATTCAGCTTACAATTGTATGACTTTACAATGGTGTGAAAGTGATATGCACTCAGTAGAAATTATACTTCAAGTATCCATGCAACCATTCTCTTTGCCACTTTCAGTATGGTGTTCAATAAATTACATGAGATATTTAACATTTCATTATAAAACGTGGTTTGTATTAGATAATTTTGCCCAATCATAGGCAAATGTGTTCTGAGCACATTTAAGGTAGGCTATGAGGTTCTGTAGGTTAGGTGCATTAAATGCATTTTCAACTTATAATATTTTCCAATTACAGTGAGTTTTTCACAGCATAACCCCATCATAAGTCAAGGAGCATCTGTGTTTATGGATCGGACCAGGAAGTAATATACATTACTTCTGTCTACATGTAATGGGCCAGAAGTCAGTCACATGGCCATACTTTACCCCAAGGACCACTGGGAAACATAGTCCAGTTGAGTGCCCAGGAACAAAGCAAAATGTGTTTGAGGGACATCTAGCTAGTCTCCACATATCCAAGATTATTGCTGTCTCTGAAATATGATCTTAAATTTAGAGAAAACATCTCAGTTTTGTTTGTTTGTTTTGCATGACAAAAATATATAGAGACTGAGGGAGTTATGAGTTCTAGAATTCCCTGGGAGAGTTAATGGCATGACCCTATATTGACGTAGTCTGACTTGGAGATTGTGAATGGTGCAATGTTCATTAACCTTTGGGCTGATCCGGAGATGTAGCCACAGAACTAATGGATGTTGGAGGAGGTTATGGTGAGGACTGGGGAGACAAAAGTCCTCTAGAAAATGATGTGAGAGTCAAGGCTGTGCATGGTAGAACAGAGCCTGGGGGAGCAGGGAGAAACAACTGGAAGAAGAGAGAAGAGGAGAAGGGCCATAGCCTCAAAAATGGGTGAAACCATATACACTATGGAATACTATGCAGCCATTAAAAAGGATGAGTTCATGTCCTTTGCAAGGACATGGATGAAGCTGGAAACCATCATTCTCAGCAAACTATCACAAGGACAGAAAACCAAACACCTCATGTTCTCACTCACAGGTGGGAATTGAACAATGAGAACACTTGGACACAAGGCAGGGAACATCACACACCGGGACCTATCGGGGATGGGGACTGGTGGAGGGATAGCATTAGGAGAAATACCTAATGTGAATGATGAGTTGATGGGTGCAGCAAACCAACATGGCACGTGTATACCTATGTATCAAACCTGCACATTGTGCACATGTACCCTAGAACTTAAAGTTAAAAAAAAATGGGTGAAACACAGCCCTTGCCTTTAGGAATTCATAAAGTCTAGGGAAATAACAGGTGTGTGCCCAGGTCCTCATAGCGGAATGCTAACTGAATGGATGAATGGGTCTAATGCACAGCCTGGTCTTTCAGGCCAACAGTTTTTCAAAGTTATTGTGCCACTGAGACTTTTGAGAGTGAATAAGGTTGCTAACTAGATAACGTACTGAAGTAACAGAAATAAACTGGCACTGTCCCAGGAAAACTGGACAAAATAGTCACCCCATTCATGGAAGTCCTATCAATCCATACACCCTGGGCATTCCCTCCAAGGCCCACCCTCTGAAAAAGGTGGACATGATTTGAGGCTTGTGGGACTTTCTTGCAAGCATATGTGCTCCATAAACCTGAGAAGCTGCAGATGTCCTTGCAATAAAAAGCCATAAACTAACACCTTTTCCCCAGCAACTAAGAGGTTCTGGACACCTACTCACTGCTTAAGCTTTTCTTTTATCATTTATGAGCATTTTCCCAAACATCTTCTCAAGCCTTCACAGAAGTCAGTTGAATCTGAAACTCTTAGCAGGTCCCTGAACCACACAGCTAAAAAATTACATGCCGTGCACATCTGCAGTGAGGAACGTGAGGCTTTCTAGGGGAGATTTATTGCCTCCCTTCCCTCCACCTCTTGGAAGGTTTCTGGATGCTGTTTCTTGTGTATAGCATGTGCCTCCGGCTTATCACTACGGTAAGTATAAAAGCAATTAATTTTTCCCCCTTTTGGAAAGCAGAAGTTTTAACCGCACTTGAATACCATTTGCATTTCTGATTTCTATCAAGTTCACACTTCCAGCAAAGAGAGTCCTGCTGATATAATTTTTTTTTATTGCACATTCTCTAGTAGGATGCTGCTTCTTTTGCTTCCAAAGCAGAAAACATGTACACATTGGGAGGTGCTCAGCTCTTGACCTCTGATTCAGGTTAAATCACCTTATTGGTATTAGGGAGGCGAGGACAGGTGTGGAAATTTGGAGCAGAGCCCTCCTGCATTTTTATACAGATGCTCACATATGCTGAGCTTGTGAAAATCAGTTGCCCGATTTGAGTGAGGTGGGCAGGTTTCAAAAACCATGTCTTTGTACCTGGTTGTAATTTGCTTATATGTTCAGAGAAATTTTATTAAGACATACCAGATTTATTTCTTGCTTTTTTTCACTGATTTACATCCTTTTACACTGTTCTGCTTCTACATCATTATTTAGACTTACAGAATGTTTAGATTATGAGGGGCCCAAGGAACCATGTAATCTGTTGATCTTCTCATGTTATAGGTAAGGAGACTATGGCAGATTGAATAAATGGTCCTGATGCTTCTTCACCCCAACCTGCAGCCGCATCATGGTCATGGCATATCATGGGTGGAACATACTTCCCCACCTCTTGATTTGGGGCCAACTGACTTGCTTTGGCCAATGGAGTGGAACTTCATGATAGTTCTAAGCCTAGGCCTTAAGAGATCTCACGTATTTCCACTTCCTCCTGATACTTCTGCTGTTGCAGAGAACATGCCTGTTGTCTCAGTCCATTTGTACTGCTATAACAGACTACCTCAGAAATGTATTTCTTTTATAGTTCTGGAGGCTGGAAGTCCAAGATCAAGGCACCGACACCTGGGTAAGGGCCTTCTTGCTGCTTCTTCGTGTGGCAGAAGATGGGAGGGCCAGACAGATGAACTCTGTGTCCTCACATGGCAGAAGAGCAGAAGAGAGTGAACTCACTCCTACAAGCATTATCAGCATTAATTCATTCACGAGGGCAGAACCTTCATAATCTAAACACCTTCCAAGAGGCCCCACCTCCCAACACTGTTGCACTGGAGATTAAATTTCAAACACATGAATTTTGGAGGAGACAAAACCATTCAAACCATAGCAGCAGTCTAGCCCACTAGCATGTGGAGCAGAGTTAGCCCAGCCAAGCTCCAATCCTGTGATATGAAGCAGAGCCACTACAGTCTGAAGCATTGCTGCTAAGCTGAGCCCAGACTAGATTGGCCAAGCCCCAGCTGACCCCCAGATCTGTGATACTAATTGTTATTGTTGTATACTATTAAGACTGTGGGTATTTTTACATGCAATAGCTAACCAATACAGACACTGAAGCTCAGAGAGGAAAGGTGGCTCCCTCACTGTCACACAGCTGGCTTGTGTCAAAGGCAAGATTAGAACCCATGCCCTCTGCTCTCAGCCCTGTAGGAGTTACCCCGGGATTTTCACACACATGTGAAAGATGCTGTTTGGTCGTAGGTCTTGCAGGTTTTAGAAAATGTAGCTTGTAACAAATCGTTGAGAGAAAACAGATGAAACTTTACATGGCTCCGGGGATTAATAATGTAACAGGGATTGTTCCACTTCTGGTTTGAAGTGAATCTGAACTGGTTGTTCCACCCTGTCTCCTCCTCCTCTCTGACAGCTGTGGAGTTCCCCAGGAGGAAGGGTTTAATGGCTTGGGAGCTGCTCCAAATAGCATCTGCAAGAACCAGAGCTTGAGCAGCCCTGGAGACCAACAATGAGTGGAGCTGGGATTTGGCCCTTTTCTAGACAAGCAGGAAGCCCAAGTCCCAACCTCAGCACTCCCAGACGTAGCCCAGCCTATGTGAGAAACACAAGGAAGACCCTAGAAAGATAAACCGTCCCCACATCCCAACTCTTTCACTCCAAATGTTAGAATCCCATGTTTAGAACTTTATTTTCTTATGCACATTAGCCCTGAGATGCTAGTATGTGATGGCATGCACTTGGAGAAGAAGAGGAGTCACACTTGCTCTTATATTAGCCATTTATACCTCCCTGCAAATAATGATCCCACCCCATTTTCCAGGAGTTACCACCTACTGACCTGTCTCACCTTGGCTTGCAGAGAAGAAATACCAGTCATAATTAGAGTGGCTGGCAGAACTTCTGAGTGTTACATTTTCTTACCAGTGACTGCATAGCTGCTTGCTTCCTGGCATAACTCTGGAGCTTTTATCATACTAAAGGACTCTTTCTTTTCACCATCTTTAAAGCACTCTGTCTTGATATGGGCTTGGTCTCCAGATAGAGGTTATGTATGAGAAATAGGGAAAAGAAAATCTCAGGATTCCATATAATTATGTGTTTGATATTCCATCAATATCTTCCTCTATTCTATGTTATAAGTTCAAGGAAGGGAGAGATTACATCTCTCTCATTATCTCTTGTATACCTAGTTCATACCACAGTACCAGGCACATGAGGAGCATCAGTAAATATTATACAAATGAATGAATGAATGAATGAATGAATGAATGCGTGAACAAATGAACACAGCTGTTCTGGTGATAACCCACAGATGGCATCTTTGCACACCCAGCCTGCCACAGTTCAGCATGTCAGACCTGGGCCTGTGGGCCCTTTGGCATCTGGTTGAGGCCCCTCTGCTGCTCCCCATGGCACCATGCCACACTAAGCTTGTCTCAACAGATCAGTCACTACTGAGCTGACATCTCTATCAAACAGGCCTCTCATGACTAGAGGATATAGGGAAGAGGGTGGAAACTGTGGCAGCCGGGGCAAGTGATCAAACTCTGCTGCCCAGTCCCAAGCCTGAATCCGCTGCCAGGAGTTGGTGAGCTGGCAGCATCTGCTGCTGTCTGGGACCAAGGCTGCTAATCTAGTGCCTGGTGCCAGCTGGGCAGCAAAGCAAAGTCACCATGCATAGGAGAGTCCAGACTGGCAGGTGCCACCAACTGCCTATGAAAAGGAGGAGAGTCTGACAGGAACTGACTGATGAGGCGTTCATGTGGGCTTTATCCTCACTCACTGCCATGAGAGGTTACCTGAATTCAGTTCAGAGAGAGCAAGAGAAAAAAAAAATCCTATTTTCCCCTGCGTGCTTCTAACTTCCTTTAGTCCACGTATACTGCTTAAGTATGGGTTCTGCTGAAAGCAGACTCTAAGATAAGGAATGGGTGCAGGCAGTTTATTTGGGAGATGATCCCACAAAGCATGGATGAGGGAGCAGGGGAAGAAAGCCAGTTTAGTGTGTGCTGATGAGCTGTGAATGCTTGCTGGAGATCGGTCCTGCTGAGAATCCTCTGAGAAACCAAGTGGAGTGCACCTCAGGGAATGGGAGGCTGGGCATTTATCCAACTACCTCCTGTACCCCGTTGATTGGGGATTGACCTCTGGGACATTAACTCCCTTACATTTCCAAAGTCGTGCCTGTGCTGAGCTAAGAAGGCTCCTAGGGTGCTGGAACAAATCCTGAGGCAGAGAAGATGAGAGGTACAGGTACTTGCAGAGGGAGAGCTGTAGTGTGCTCTAGAATTGTCCACCTCAACTGCAATGAAGGCAGGTGGATCTAGACAGTATGGGTGGGTTATCACCAGGGTCTACATATTTTGCTTACAAATGTTCTAGAGCTAGAAGACATGGGTCCCAGGCTTCTTCCATGTAACTGTGAGGTCTTAGCCAAGTAAGCTCCCCCTCAGCCTTGACTATTCTATCCGGAAATACATATATATTAGATTCTGCCCATCTAACTTTGAGGGATTGTTATGGGAACCAAATTAAATCAGAGAATCAAATATGAATTATTTCATTAACATAAAATCCTCTTCCTTTAATTAACTTACCCAAAAAGCTATATTGCTCACCTGTCAGTAGGTTAAATATGAAGGGTTTCCAAGGATACAAGTTGTCAAAGATACTTTAAGAAACTGAGGGTAAAATTCAGTTTCCGATAAGAATGTGTCAATGAGTCAATCTGCAGTGGGTTCCAGATGTTCTCCTATGTACATTTGGTCACATTGAAAGGAAGACTGTCATTACCTCATTCAAAGAATTCTTTCCAGATTTGACTGGCCCTGCTTCAGCCTGAATTATTATCCTCGCCTTCATGCAATCTCCTTCCCCACAAATTCTGCTGTTTCTCAGGGTGATGCTAAGAACTTCTCTGCCTCCTCGGTTCCCCGTTATATTAGTTGAGGCAATGCTGACTGTTATCACTTATGAACATCCACAGCTCAAGGGCTTATGACAACAAAAATTGTTTTGCTATCACTCACATGGCAATCCAGCCTGGGTGATCCTACTTGGGCAGAGCCCCTCCATACAATGATCCAAGAACCCAGGCACTTTCCATCTTGCGGCTTTGCCATCTTCAACACACGGCTCTCAAAGTGCCATCTTCAATACAAGGCTCTCAAAGTTGCTTTGAAGGTGTTCTCTCTTTGCAGCCAAGTGGAGAGGAAAAAGAAAATGGAAGATGGAATAGTAGGTTTTCAACAGTCCAAGTCTGGAAGTAGTGCACATCACCACTTGCACCCATGTTCCTTCGGCCTGAACTCAGTTAACGTGGCCAAAACTAACTGCAAGAGAAGCTGAGAGTTATGGTGTGAGTGCCCAGAAAGAAGAGAAAATGGCTTCATTGGTCAGATAACAATTACCAACATAGCTTTGATATTTATCTGAACAAAAAAGAGCTAGATCAGGTGGGAGTTCAGCAGACCAGGAGTCATTGCCAGGAAGCAAGTCAAGTCCAGGTAAGTCAGATGAGGCAAGGGATGAGGGCCAAGCAGAGATCATGGTTGAGGAAGCCAGCACTGTAGCTTTATCTTACTCATTGTTGCCTATATACCCACCCACTTACAACCCAGAAATGCTTACTTTTCCTTAAAACACTATAGACTTCCAGGTCTTTGCTCTTATTTCTTCTCCTGACTAGAGCCTCTTTCAACTTCATCTAGTTAATCAATCATATGATAGCTCCAAAGAACCATATTAATGCATTTACTTCTGGTATTAATGCCCTTCTGTAATCTCCCTTTGAATCTGGGCTGGTATTCTATGATTACCTTTAAGTGACACTTGAATAGCTACAGGCCTAAT
The DNA here is from genome assembly GCF_049350105.2 of Macaca mulatta. Lineage (NCBI taxonomy): Eukaryota > Metazoa > Chordata > Mammalia > Primates > Cercopithecidae > Macaca > Macaca mulatta. Next base: position 39,179,732 of record NC_133426.1, read on the forward strand.
ATTTAAGAAGACTTGGCAGCTTTTGTTTTTGTGTTCTTGGGAGCCTGGGTCACCGTTTAAGAAATCCAGCTGCCTCTGTAAGAGAAAACACGTGAAAAAACCTACGTGGAGAGAAGCCCAAGACTACTTGGAGAGAAAGAAAATCTCAGCTGAATTCAGCCATCAGCCAAACTGCCTGCTGAATTCAGTCATAAGAGTGATTACCAGCAAAGCTAGCAGAAGAGTCACCTAGCTGATCCCAGCCCAGATTGCAGAATCATGAGAAAATAAAACGTTATTTGAAGATAAGTACTGGAGTGGTTTTAGGCAGCACTGGATACCTACTGGATACCTGGTGCAATGTCTTTCAAGTTTCATGCCAGCCTCTGCCTCTTCTTGGATGCATTTTCCTTATTCCTCTCTCTACTTTCTCTGACACTTCCTTCTTAGCATGGTTAAGAATCTGACTTTTTAGATGCACTTCCACAAAATCCTACACACATATCTCTTCTATCATTTCTCACTCAGTATCATATAATTTACTTTCTTGTCCTTCTACCTTTAAGGGCTGTGCACTTTTTGAAAACTGGAACCAAATCTTATTCCTTTCTGTGTTGTTTGTGCCTAATACAGTGTCTTGTCAGACAAGTAGGTGCTCAAAAGTTATTCTTAAAGAATAAATCATTGTTTCTTAATTTGTTCATGAACTTGAATATAAGTGGTGTCTAAGAGAAACAGAGTCCAAGGGAATAAGAAGGTGTGCCTTCCACCCAACAATTCATAAAGGAAATTCAGAACAGGTCTGCGTGAGAGAATTGTGCTGGATAACTGGATTCACTTTTCTCAAACTCCAGTTGGACCACTTTCTATTTGGGTATATTGGAAAGCAGAAAACTACATATTGGGAGAAAAGCGAATCCTTACACACTGTTGGTGGAAATGTAAATTAGTATAGTATTATGGAAAACAGTATGGAGGTTCCTCAAAAAATTAAAAATATAATTGCCATACAATCCAGCAATCCCACTGCTGGGTATATATCCAAAGGAAATGAAATCAGTATATCAAAGAGATGTCTGCATTTCCATGTTCACTGCTGTGCTATTCACAATAGCCATGTATGGAATCAACCTAAGTGTCCAATAACAGATGAATGGATAAAGGAAATGTGATATATATTCACAATGGAATACTATTCAGTCATAGAAAAAGAATAAAATAGTCATTTTCGACAATATGGATGGATGAACCTGGAAGCCATATGTTAAGTGAAATAAACCAAGCACAGAAAGACAATACATGATCTCACTTATATGAACAATCTTAAAATTTTTTGATCTCATAGAAATAGTGAATAGAACAGTGGTTACCAAAGATTGAAGAGGATGGGGGAAGAGAGGATAGGAAGAGGATGATCAAGGGGGAAAAAGGTGCAACTAGAAAAGACGAATAAGTACTAGTGTCCCATTATACATTAGGGTGACTATAGTCAACATTAAGGTATTGTATGTCTCAAAATAGGTAGAAGAGCAGATTTTATATGTTTTCATCACAAAGAAATGATAAATGTTTGAGGTAATGGATATGCTAATTGTTCTGATTTGCTCATTACAAGATGCACACATTTATCAAAACATCACACAATATCCCATACATTTGTACAATTATTACGTGTCAATTAAAAATGTAAAACAAAATAAACTATATTTTGAACATTACTTTAGAACTAGAGTTCTGCCAATTTGATATAATTCTGGGAGATTTGGAACGTGAAAGGGAGGTGTAGGTCATCTTTCCAAGGCAGTTCAGGTGGCCAAGTAGGCTCTGGCCACATGAATCCTGGCAGTAGCTGGACTCCATAGTCTGCTGTGTGGTCAGCAGCTTTATGGATGCAGGTGGCTGTGGAGGCAGTGAGAGTAAGTTTCCTGACATCTGGGTTACAGTTGTATGGAAAAATTGCTGCAAGGGCATGGGACACTGGAAAATACCATTGGCTTTGGTCCAGTGATTGCTGACAGGCCTGGTGGTCAAAAGCAAGAGAAGGTTCCAATAGTTGGGAGGCATGATTTCCTGATGTGCCAAGGATATCCAATCAGAGGATGTCTCTGGGAGCTTCCTGAGAACAGGGACCACATGGCTGAAATCCAACATTTTGATTCAACGTACCATCTGGAGGAGCTGGGCAACACGAATACAAGATCAGCATCTGGGGCAGGGATATTCTGTATCTTGTCAAGAGTCAATGAAAAAAATCCAAGCTAAAACTCAAAAGATGGGGTACTGTGGGGTGAGTCTCAACACCAGTCAACCACATTTTATAACATAGTGTTGATAAGGCTCTAAGTGAGGCAATGTTGATTTCTCAATGAAGTATATTTTCCCAGAGGCCAGAACATAAATTAAAATTTACTCTACTTTCCTGACATAAGAAAATTTTAAAACACTGAACTCTTCCTGCAAAGGGACATCTCTATGTAAATGATGGAAACAAGATTGCATAATGGTTTGAAGCAAGGACTTTCACATCAAGAAGACCTGGGTTTGAGTCTCAACTCTACTACTTTCCAGTTGTTTCATGTAAAATGAGTTAATTACCCTCACTGAGGCCCTATTTTTTAGTGTGAAAACCCTCATATGTTGCTGTGATGATTAAATGAAATATTGCCTTTGAAAGCACATAACACAATGCCTGGCAAACAGTAAGTGCTTAAAAAATGAAGGTCACTAACCCAGTGGATTGTGAGAAATAATCAAAAGCCAGGTTAGGGTAATTTACTCACATGGAATCTATTGTTAGCATTTGAAAATTCTTTGAATGATAAAAAAGAGACATAAAGTTAAGATATTATTTATAAATATATTTTTATTCATAATACTAAATAGAAAAAATGACATTTTCTGTAACTGGCAATGATAAAATATTTATTTTAATATTTAATTATTAAAGGTTTACAATATGCCAAGTGTTGCAAAGCACATTATATGCATTAAATTATTTAATAATCTGAACAATCCTATCAGGTAGATACTATTATTACTCTCATCTTACAGATGAGGAAACTCAGGGCTCAGAAAGACTAAAGAACTTACCCAAAGTCACACAGCTGGTAGGGTGCCGAGTTCAGATTTAACCCCAGCTGCTCTAACTAATCAGCAATTAACCACTACCATAAAATGCCTCTCATTTGCAGAATATTTTAGGAGAGTTGCAAGACGAGAACTTATTTGTAAGCAGGAATTGTTCTGTTATTTAAAAACTTACAACAGAGACTAGAAAAAGAAATATATTGCTAGTATGAGTAAATATTTACATACACCAAAATATTTATGTTCATATATGTGAGTACTGCTTTCCGCATGGGGAGAGGAAAACGTGTAAATATTTACTCACTGGAAATAGCTGACAAGTAGTTAGGAAATAAGAATATTTATACTGTACATTGCCTTTGTGCTGTCAAATTGTTTCATCTGGAGTCTATGCACTAATTCCCAAATTGGACATGCAATACAAGAATCCTGAAATTGTAAATTCAGAGCTCCATTTGGAGTTACCTAACTTGGTTGTGAGACTAATTTCAAAACAAAGTTAATTCTGATTTTTCTAAATCTTATTTTCTAAAAATGTACACTGCTTTTTAAGATGTCCTGATTCTTTCTAGGAGAAATTATCCTTAGGCTAAAAATCAAAGGCCCCGTCTTTATGCCCTGAGCCCCATGCTGTGGGTTCTCGCTAGGAGACATACTCTGGGAACCACTCCTGAGCCAATAGTTAGAAGTGGTTGGGAAGCAGGTCAAATAGTTAATTGGCCAGACAATGGCCCAGATTGTTGGTGACTCGCAGACAGCCCAAGATAGGAAAATTTTCAAATAAAAAAACTACATAAGTAGTTGGGATTTTGAAAGATATTGTAATGAAATAGTATTCAAATAAATGAATAAATATATATTATGGACCTAGTGTACTGGCTTTGGACTGACACTTTCACATGCCACTGTGTTTAATCCTTACTGCAGCAGATAACTTTTGTATCAGTTGGATAACCTTCAACTGCAAATAACAGAAAATGTCAGTGCAACTGATCCAAACAACAAAGGATTTGCTACCTCATGTAATAAGGAGGTCTAAAATGTGGATGCTCTAGGATTGGTTAATTCAGCGATCCACCTCAGTCATCTAGGTCTTATGCTCTTTCCATCTTTCCCTCTGCATTCTTGGTATATCAATTTGTCCTTGGCAAAATGGCCCTATGGTCGCAAGATGGCTGCTGGAGTTCTGGAATTGATTTGCAGATACCATAAGGTGTAATAGAAAAAGTAGAGTTTTTATCTAGATACATCTCTCTTTATCATCCAAATCTTTCCCAGAAGACTTCCAAAGACTTCCCCTCCCAGGGCATTGGCCAGAATTAAATTACATACCCATAAGTAACCAATCACTAGCAAAGGGACTGGGACCATTATACTTAACTTCGATGAATCATTTCTTGTAAATTTGAGAATTAGCGCATAGACTCCAGTTCTCTGGCTCGTGAGGCCAGGACTACAGCCTGCTTCCTCTGAAGCATGTGGCCTCACTGAGCAAGGAGGATTCCTGGATGACATTGAGGTTTCGTAAAAAAGGATAAAGAAGGTAAAAAGTTACTGGGTAGGCAACAGGATTCCACAGCATCCCATTTGAAACATGGGGAAAACGAGGCTCAGAGAGGTTGTGACGTGCATTTAGTAAATGCTACAGCTGCAATCCAAATCCAGGGTCTTTTTCTGTCAATACCATGGCTGCCTTAAGTATCTCCAACTGCTGTTGCTTTTACGTTACTGGAACAGTTGGGTGCGTGGGCACAACTGATGTTTTCCACTGAGCTCCCTTCTCTATTTCCTGTCTAGACGATTGTGAAAGGGCTGCTTGTGTAAATTTAATTCACTCATAGGCATTACCCACCTGCCACGGGCTACAAACCTCATTCCTTCCTCCTTCTCCAGCAATATTGTCAAGAGGCCACACTTGTCCTAGCTTGGAGATCTGCCAGAGGAGCACCTCTGGACCTAGGTGGCAAGAGTGAAAAGCCAGGGAGAGGACTATGGCTCCTTGGCCAGCACTGTTTTTGCTGCAGGTGCCTGAGCTTGTCCCACACTCTGTCTCCACCATGCTTAGATTCTGGCTTCCCAGTGCTCAGCTCCTCCAGCTTGGGTTGTATATTGCCTGCCATCCAGCTCCCTGCCCCCTCTGCAAAATATATGCTCCTCTTTCCTTATGATGATGTCTTCAGTATCTCTGCGTTTCTGGAGCCTTCCCTGTCTCTTTGACACAGACCAGTGTGCTCCTCTTTTCAGTTTCCTTTGTCTTTAGAACATTCTTCCCCTCCCACTTAGGGTATTGTCTTATATCAGGTTGTCTTATATTAGTTTGTTTCCACATTATATTGTATTTCCTGGGGATGAATCTACATCTTTTCATTTTGGCTCAGTCGGCCCCAGTGAAAATCAAAATATATTTAGCATGGTGACAGCCATCTTCCTTGCAAGATCTATACACATAAATTTTTACACACTTTTTGTGAGATTTTTGGTAAGTTTTTGTTTATTAGCTAATGAAGGAAGAAGGAGATTTATTCATGTTTGTTTGCTTTGTTTATGTATTTGGTTTGTTTGCTTGTTTGTTCATTTTTAATGCTAAAACACGAGGAGATTAGAGAGAGGAGAGACAAGAGAGTAGAGAAGGGGCACCACGGCAGAGGCCACTGGTTACCTGCCTAAATACCCTAAATGTTTTCCCCTTCTTTCTTATTAACGGAACACTCATTTTGTTGATGGTGGCCCAACTGGAAGTCTATATTTTGCAGCTACCTTGCAGCTAAAGGTAGCTACATGCTACAGTTCTTGCCACTGAGATATAAGTAGAAGTTAGTATATGGGCTTTCAAGAAAGCTTGCATGGTAGAATCTTTTGTGCACAACCCAGATCTCTCTTGTTGATCCTAAGAGGTCTCTGTGATAAATCTCCCACATGCTAATGTCGATCTAAGAGTCTGAATTCTGGGCAGCCCAGCCCATGACAGCTCCTTAAAAAGGGAGACTCAGCCAATTGATATTTTTTGATCTTTGGCCTTCTTTTTCCCACCTTGTACAAAACATTATAAAGAGGGCAGAGAGTCATCTTTTGACCATGAAACAAGAAACGTAAAGTTGAAAGCCGCCCATTTAGGACAGCCAAATGAAAGCATGAAGAAGCCCCTGTCTTGGTGGCATTGTAGAACCATGGTACAGTCCTAGACTGACTGACTGCCTCTGAATTTCGTGGTCTGTGAAAAATAGAAACAAATCACAATTTGACTAAGCCACTGTTATATGCAACAAAACCTATTTCTACCTGAAACAGCCACCAATAGCACCTGAAGGACAGTTTTGAGCCCTTGTTAAAGAGAGATTCACTCACTTAGTAGTCAACAAATAGTCAATACGTCCCTTCTATTATTTTCAGCTCTGTGCCAGGCATTGGGGAAATAGCATTAAACAAGACGGGCAAGGTCCCTGCTCTCATAGAGTTTAAATTTGCATAAAGAGAGACAGAGAAATATGTAAACAAAATGAATAGACAAGGTAATTGCAGAAAGTGATACAGGCTATGAAGGGAATAATCATTGTTTTTTGCTAATGCATAACTTGGGTGGGGGTAAGGGTCTGCTTTTAAAAAGGTGGTCAGAGAAAGGCTATCTGAGAAAGCAATGGCGACATGATTTTTGAAGACTGAGGAGAAGGGAGGGGTGTGAAGATAGGGGAAAGGAACAGAAAGGCACTGGGGAGGGTGGACCAGTGTCTGAAGAACAGATAGGAGCGAGGTGTTCCTCAGTCTCAGTGAGCACAAGGAAGTACGCAGGAGTAAATCACATAGGGCATTGCAGAGCAAGGCAGTGTGCTCAAATTCCAGTACAATTATAATGGTGTACCACTGAAGCAACAGCCTGCGAGATGTTCTATTTTGGCTGCCCTGAAGAATCGACTGTAGTGGTGGCAAGAGTAACAGTGGAGAGGCCATTTAGGAAAGCAAGTGAAGGAGGATGGAGGTTTGGAATAAGACTGTAGCAGTGGAAATGGAAAAAAGTAAATGGATTTGAGATTTTGGAGGTAAGTTCAAAAGGACTTACTTCTGGACTGGATGTAGGGAATGGGACAAAAGATTAAAAAATGATTTCTAGATTCTTGGCTTTAGCATCTGGAAGAAAGTGAGGCCATTTACCAAGATGACAAAAATTTAAAGAGAATACATATGTGATGAGGAGAATTAAGAATTAAGAATTCCATTTTTTTCTATGCTAAGTTTGAGATGTCTGTTAGAAATTCAAGAAGAGATGTTAACTGATATTGGGGCAGTGAAAATGTGTCACTTAGATCTCTTGCTGCATGAAGCAAAGTTGGTTGATGGTCCCAGCTTCTACATTGCACACTGAGGCCACATTTGCCGCAAGTTGCTCCCAGGCAGTGACTGAAGACACCAATGATACTAAAGCAGGTCCACTCCTGCAGGACATGGGGACTCCTCTGACAGGCAACCTTGGCTCGAGGACTCTCCATCAGCCTGGCTGGATATTTTCTGGAATTCTGCTACATTCCAAGACTTTTTCTACCCAAGTCCCCTTCCTCCACTCTCTTCTTCCACAGGTGTCAGACCTGCATTGCTGTCTGGAGGCTCCACCTGCTCTAGCTCCCTACCTGCTGTTGTACTTCACAGGATTTTCCTCCAATAAATCTTTTGCACATGTAATCCAGTCTGTTTTTTGGAGGACCCAAATGAACAAAACTAAGCAGGTTGATCTATAAGCTTGGAGGAGTCTATACCGGAAATATAAATCTGAAATATAGATGCTTCAGTATTCAAAGTCACGAGACTGTATGCGATCACCTAGGAGTGTAGGTGTAAATAAAGAAGAGATGACTGTGAGACTAAACTTTGGAGTTATCTTTGTAGAAGTTGAGTAGAAGACAAAGAGCAAAATCTGTGTCATTAAAAATGAAATATGGAAGTATTTTAAGAAGCAGGGAGGGCCAGGCATGGTGGCTCATGCCTGTAATCCAAGCTATTTGGGAGGCTGAGGCAGGAAGATCGCTTGAGCGCTTGAGGCCAAGAGTTCAATACCAGCCTGGGAAACAGTGAGACCCTGTCTTTACAAAAAAAAAAATTAATTAACCGGGTGTGGTAATGTGCACCAGTAGTCCCTGCTACTTGGGAGGCTGAGGTGGGAGGATTGCTGAAACCCAGGAGATTGAGGTAGTTGCCGTGACCTCTGATTGTGCCACCATACCCCAGCCTGGGTGACAAAGCAAGACCCTGTCTCAAAAAAATTTAAATTTAAAAGAGAAGAAGAAGCAGGGAGGGCCAACTGTGTCAATTGCTTCTGCGAGAACCAGCACAATGAGGGGTAAGGAGGGTGTCCATTGGATCTGGTAACTTGGTAACATGGAAATCAGAGCATGTAAATGTGTTGGGTTAGTGTTGAAAATATGGAGGCTTCATGTCATTATTTCCACTTTGTTAACAAAGAATGACGTGAGAGCATAAGCTTTTGAGTAAGGAGTTGAGGAAATGTACTTTTGAAGAAAGAGAAGAAAGTGTGAAGTAGGTTTATCAGAGGGCATGTTTAACAAGCTTCCTAAGAAGACTTGCCATGTGGTTAGAATGCTATTTCGAGGTTTGTGGTTATACACTTAAAGTGCAATCAGTCAGACCATTTGGGTAAAGGTCAACATGGAAAAGGCTGATTTCATTATAAAAGCATGTGAGACAGAGACAAGTGGAACTTTCCAGGACCCAAGGGATAAAAAGTCACCCAAGTTTGGAGAGGAAGTCATTCTTTCCCCATCTCCTTTCACTTTAGATCTCAATGCAACTTTGGCACTCTGGCAGTTCAGGGTTGGCACTGCCAGAAAGAACTGCTGTGTGGTGGAACTGTGAGTATGACCGTGGCCCCCAGGGGAGCCACATCTTCTCAGCAGCCTTGGAGCAGGGTCCATGAAGAGGGGTCACCTCCTGAATGGTTGACTGGTTGTGGCTCTCCGCTAAGATGCCAAAGTTACAAAACCTGAGTGGACTTCTTTTCATATATGGTCAAGGCTTTCTCTGGGCAGTCTCAGAAGCACCTGGAGGAAACTTTGTCATCCTGAAGCCTTTTTGGTAGAAATAACATGCTGTTGCAACTTAAATAATAAGACGGTTAATTGTATGTGTCAACTTGACTGGAACACAGTGCCCAGATATTTAGTCAAACGTTATTCTGGTTGCTTCTGTGAGGGTGTTTTTGGATGAGATTAACATTTGAATTGGTGGGCTTTGAATAAAGCAGATGACCCTCCCTCATATGGGTGGGCCTTATCCAATCAGCTGATGGTTTGAATAGAACAAAAATCTGACCTTCTCTGATCAAGAGGGAATTCTGTCAGAACACTAGCTTTTTCCTGGGCTTTCAGCCCCTGCTAATCTATCCTGCAGATTTTGAACTTTCCAGCTTCCACAATTGTGTAAGCTAATGCCTTAAAATAAATCTCTATCTCTGTCTCTGTATCTCTGTCTCCCTCTCTCCCCCTGCCAACATACACCCACCCACACCCACACACATCCCATTGATTCTGGTTATCTAGGGAACCCTAATACAGGTATAAATTCTAGTATGACTTATGTCTTAGTCCAATAGTACCGCTATGAAAGGAATACCCGAGGCTGGGCAATGTATAAAGAAAATAAGTTTATTTGGTTCACAGTTATTCGGGCTGTACAAGAAGCATGGCACCAGCGTGTGTTTCTTGTGACAGCTTCAGGAAGCTTCCACTAATGGCAGAAGGAAAAGGGGAGCTGGTGTGTGCAGATCACATTGTGAGAGAGGAGGCGCAAGAGAGAGAGAGAGAGGAGAAGGAGGAGGAATCAGGCTTTTTTTTTTTTTTTTTTTTTGACAATCAGCTCTCACAGGAACTAGAACAAGAACTCACTCATTACCACGAGGAATCTGTCCCTGTGACCCAGACACCTCTTACTAGGTCCCACCTCCAACACTGGGGATCACATTTCAACATAAGTTTTGGAAGGTCAAATAGCCAAACCTTAGCACCTCATTTGCCCTCAAAGCCTGGGGAGGTCTAAATACTAAAGTTACATTTTTCATATCCAGAACCTGAAGCATTATCACATAAAAGTAGTCTAATTAGTGTTTATTGAATAGATGAACAGATAGATGGGTGAATAAGTAGACAGAAGGAAGGAAGAGTGGATGGATGGATGGATGGATGGATGGATGGATGGATAGATGGATGGATGGATGGATAACTGAATAGATAATTGGATGATACTGTGGTGGAAAGAGCACTGAGCTTGGAGTCAGATGTTTTGCATTTAATTCCCGATATTGCCACTTCCTAGTTTTGTGACCTTGAATATTTCTTTATTATTGAAATGAGAATAATAATAAATAACAATACTTGAGGTATCAATCCCATAGAAACCTTGTGGCAATGAGGTTATTTGGCATGAAATGCCCCAAAAAGCTAATGCTACCCTAGATTGCATTCATAAACATACAGTACTCATATCAAAGATCGAATAGTCCTACAGTTCTCCACAGCACTGAGGCAAGTTGAAGTATCTATTGTATGTCTTGAGAACTGATGTTTTAGAAACTACGAAGCACTCCATACCTCCAAAGCACTTTTATTATCACCTTTATTTTTTCAGTCTCTGACCCTATTTTTTAAATTCTTTCTTTGGTTTACATTTCTGAAAATTTGAGGACTTTCCTTGCTACCTGCCTTCCTGCTGAAGAAGCTAGACTTTTTGGACCAAATCTGTGGTACACTTGGCTTTTTGTTATTTTTAATAAAAAGAGGAGTCTATTGGTTTACAGATATCAGAAATATAAAGCTTCACTTATAGCTAAGAGTTCAGATTCCAACTCTGTCTCCTTTTCTCCATCTCATTTTGCTTTTCTTGGCATTAGCTTCATTCTCAGGCATTCTTTTTCCACGTGGAAAGATAGTGTGCTGGCCTTCTGCTGCCTGCAGTGTTCTTTGAGTCTAGCTCTATTTCCAATCCAACTCTCTTTTCTTAAGATACTCCCTCACCACAAAACAAACATATGTATATTCAGCCAATCTTGTCTTCTTGCTTCATCTTCTGATTGGGACTCAGACCAGCATCCAGCAGAACTAATAGAATTTATTCTATCAAACTGCCTTGGGATAAAGAATGCAGTTAACTCACTGGGACTCCAGATTGGTTGGCCACAGAAAGCTCTATGGTTTTTTTTTTTTTTTAAATCATGATGCATTGAATTCTCGACTTTCTGAAAAAACAAAACAAAACAAAAAACTCCTAGGCTGTCAAGGGGCGGAAATACACTGGGGACATTGGGTTCCATTTTCAAAACTCAGCTGTGTTTCTGCATCAAGACAATTCAGTCCAAGAGGCTCTCTGAAGCTACTCTGAAAGTGAGAAGCCTCAATAGCCGTTGAAATAGGCTAAACATGTCTGATTTAATTAAATCATAGAGTAGTCCCTCTCCAGAGCAAAATAATTATATTTGTCCATTTATGTAACTGTCAACTGCTTTCCTTCTGTCCAGAAAAATGGGATTGTGCCTCTTGTAATACCAGCTTCTCTAGACTATGCATACATGCAGACATCCTAGAAAAGAAGGACCATGTCTTCACATAGCACTGTGCCTGTAGCAGAGCTCAGTAAAGAGTCCTCCAGCATTTGACTATCTGATTCGTAGCCATTGATCTTGTCCTATTAAAACAAGAATTCAAAGGGCATCAGAAATGTATTTCCATACACTAGTATCCGACAGTTCCTAAATTAGAGTTTTTTGCTTTACTTCCATAGAACAGTGTATACAGATTTTCATTCAGGGTCATAAGTTAAGCATAGCATTGGCAAACAGGTCCCTGACCCAGAAAGTCAGGGTGGGCTTGAACAACAGGCAGGAAGCTGGGATGCCATCCCAGTTCCTGTTTTAAGTGTTTCTGCCCTGGCCCCCTGAAGCTAGAACACCACCAGTCAAGACCTCCATTTTGGCTCTTTGTGTTGGCAAAGAACTCTAACACATTTTTCTATTTAGAATCGGAGCCATCTAGTTCTGTGTTTCCCAACACAAACTCTACTAAGAAAAGGTAAACTCTCTAAATTCTCCACCATGGATCAATTTAAAATGATATAGATGTACTATATATTTATTACATTCTTTAATAAATAAGAGGAACCTGTTGAAACTCTTATTCATTTATCACTAAAATAAAATATTAGTTCACATTAAAGATATTTAAAGATGAATTTTTTTCATCTTTTAAGATTCAGATTTGAAGAAGTAAGGGTTTTCAGTCACAGAAAAAAAAAATACAGTCTGGAAAATTTGTCCTGGACTAATGCCTGATTGAATGTCGGGCTTTGATTCAATTTCAAACCTTCGTGTTTCTTCTATGAAAAGAGAGAACTGAGGCCTGATATCACAGACCTGAGACCAAAACTTTGCTATCTAGACACCAGTCCCATGACCTTTCTGCTGTCCTAGTCTCCCTCACAATGAAAGTCAATGAACAATCAATCAATTTACAAATAGGTTTGATGCTTGTGAGGTTCAGTGCTCTACCTAAACAGAAAACAATTTGTATTTCCCACTGGGAAGAATTAACAGTACATGTTTTCAGTTTATTGACTACTCTGGTCTCCAATTTCCAATGTCAGTATGAAATAGCAGTTAGGACGTATTTCAGTACAACAGAAAAATCTACCTACCAGTGGCTTATGCCACGAGTATGCTTATCGCTTACTTAACCAGTAGCCTGGAGGTGGCCAGTTACAGGATTGGTTCAGCAGCTTAACCAGGCCAACAAAGATCCTCCAATTGCACAATCCTCAGACTGATGCCTTTATTCTCAGGTTGGCTGCCTCATGGTCTCAAGATGGCTGCAGCAGCCCCAGGCATCATCCTCACATGTCAGGGTCCAAAGCAGGAAGAAAGGAAGCGGTAAAAGGCCTTGTTCTCTTGTGGCCCTGTTTTATCAAGGAGCTAGTATTTCCCAGTGTCTCTCCAGCACAGATCTTCTTACATCTCATGGTCCAGAACTGGGTCACAAGGTACTAGTCAATTGCAAAAGAAAATAGAATTGCTCCGGTTGCCTTGGTCTAATCATGATTTATCCTTTGAGCCTGGGCACATTGCCAATGAACAAACCAAAGTTCCATTAGCAAGGTAAAATGGGGAACACCATTTGTCTAAACAACCATCAGTGTCTGGTACACATAGTCACTCACACACTGATACATGAAAATGAGAAGTGTTCCCCCTGGAAGAAATGGCCACAAACTGCTTCTTTTCAACACTGTGACACCATCAATAATTTGTGTCTAAAAATATAGAGACACCCTGTCACATAGCATATCCTAAGCCCATAGCAGTTTGTCCAATGAGCATTTGTAACCCCCTCCTAAAGACACATCAACCCACAGGCAGTGCTACTCAAGGCCATGGGGCAGTCCTCTCTCTGTGCTGCTAGGACCTACCACTTCACCTCTACTCTATTCCCCTCCAGTGCCTTTCAGCCTTCAGAAAGGAGGTCCAGGGACTTGCTAACACCTTTGTATGTTTCTTTACTGCACACACCTCCAGGAATTCCCTTAACTGCAAACTCGGTGCCCTGAGAGGCCCCAGGTATCAAGGGATCTAATGTTAGTGGCAGCCCAGTGAAAATGCTACTACTGCTCCAGGTGTGAAGTGATTCTACAGATGAAAGAAATTCTTTTTAAAAGCCAAGGGGAAGTATTTCTTTCGTGTTGAAATTTTAGATATTGTAACATGGAGATGGCAGTGGGGAGAGGAGCTGTTAGGAGCTCTCCTGTAGCCCCCAGATTACCCCATCAGAAGACCCTGCCCAAGTGGACAATTGTTAGCTACAGAGAGCCTGTGGGCCAGCCTCTCTTTCCCAGATCACTGTTGTGTCTAGGCTTTGCATTCAGGAAGCACACATCTTAGGTGATTCTGAGTGTTATCACCAAGTTTCCTACTCTTTGGAGTTGATGTCTCTGAGTTTGTACTGCACATGAGCATATTTATGTTATTCTGTGACCCACCTCTGCTGTGGAGCTGGTTTCTTTGGCAATGTTTCTGTTTCCTCCTCCAGACTGGGAGCTCCTGGAGCCTGAGGTTGACATCATATTTGTATGTGTATTTCTTGTGCCTGGCCCAATGCCTGCATCTCAGAGGAAACCCAGTAACTGTTACATTAACAAATGAACTCAAAGACCAAGAAGGAGGACAAAGCTCTTTCCAGGTCTAAAGGCAGGGTTGAAAAAGAGAGGGAGACAATTACAGCCACTGCTTTCTGGCAGAAGACCCACCGCAAAGTCCTGCAGTCCTGAGTTACACCACACCCTCATGCACACACTGCAAGTCCCACGGCTGCCTTCGTATTTACAATATCCCTGTGACCAGGGCCATTTCCTGTGTTCAATTTAGATCTATCAATAGAACACACTCTGAGAGTTTCACTTTGTGCTTTCTTCTTCCTCTGCACAACTAACATGAGTGCCCTTATTACAGTCACACATGCAGGTCCCCAACTCTTGCTCTCTCCGTCAGATTTACTAGGGGGCACAGGAACCCACTGTCACTGAGTGTCTTTGACAGAAAGCAGACTATAATTGTCTCTTCTGTTTCCAAATCCTGGCTTTAAATCAAGGAAGTTTGATCCTCTCTTTTGGTCCATGCACTTCTGTGTCTTTTTTCCTTATTCTGTTGGTCTTTCTCTCTCTCTCTCTCTCTCTCTCTCTCTTTCTCTCTCTCTCTCTCTCTCTCTCTCTCTCTCTTTCTCTCTCTCTCTCTCTTTCCCTTTCTCCCTCTCTCTCTCTCCCTCCTTATCCCCTTACCCTTTCTCTCTTCTCTCTCTCTCTCTTTCTTTCTCTCCAAGGACAGAAAAATATCACCAACTTTAATCAGGACTAATCTGCCCATGTGTCCACCAGGTCTTTAGAAGATGCCATGCGAAGAGAGAGCAGTGTTTGTGTTCGTCTTTGTGTTGGAAGAGGCACCATCTGCGTGTGGGGGAGCAAACATGAACCGGGGCACCTGCCAAATTCTACACAGGGAGGGGAAGGTGTGGAGTATGCCGTCCAGAACCTAATAGCTCCTGCTTCGAGGCTGCCCGATGGGCCCAGAGCTCCTGGAAGGGCGGCTGCTTGGGCTGGCTGTGTGCATTCGTGCTTAAGCATTGCCTTTTTCTCCTTGAGTGCCTGCCGTGCAGAACCACTGGGATGCAGAGGACACACACACATATGCCGGTGTTTCCAGCTGTGCCAGAGCCTGAAGCATGTGAGCTCACAGAAGCCAGCCTTTGCCAGCTCAGAGCAGGTAGAAACTAAGGCCTGGGCAAGGGCTGAGGGTAGAGTTAAAGAAAGCAGCCAAATCCAACAGATGAGTGTGCAAGCTTCCCTGTGCCTCAGTTTTCCCAGCTCTCAAAAAGGAATCATACTCTTTACTTGCTTTGTATATATTTTATAAGAATATCATAAACTGTTACCTGCTGAGTGCCTGACACTGTTTCAAAAGCTTTACTTTTATTAATTTATTCAATAGTCACAGCCACTCCACTAGCTAGGTACCATTCTTTTATCTCCATTTATCATATAAGAAATGTAGGCACAGAGAGATTGAATAACTTGCCCAAGGGCACACAATTGGTAAGTGGCAGAGGTGGGATTTGAACCCAGGCAGCCCAGCTTCAGGGTCAGTGCTCAGAACAATCACACTATACTGCTTTGTGATGTGTAAATACAAGTGCTTGAAACAGTCTGAAGTTCCATACAAATGTATTTTCACAAATGAGGTCAGTCAGGTACTCTGCTCTGGAGAGATTATGGACTCCATGTCATAGACTCCTGAACAATTCTTTTGGCTTTTATTATTATTTTTAATTGACATACAATAATTGTACATATTAATGGGGTACAGTGTGATGTTTTGATATGTGAGCATGATGTGCAGTAATCAAATCAGGATAAGTACTATATCCATCACCTGAATCATTTACCATTTCTTTGTGTTGGGAACATTCAAAATCCACTCTTCTAGCTATTTGAAAATATATAATTGTTGTTAATTATAGTCAACCTACACTGCTATAGAACACTAGAATTTATTCTTCCTCCCTGTTTGTACTTTTGTATCTGTTAACCAACCTCTCCCTATCCTTCCTCCCAACTCCACTCTTTCTAGCCTCTTAGTAATCACTCTTCTACTCTCTACTTCTATGATATCAACTATTTTTAGCTCCCACATGTAAGTGCGAACATGCAGCATCTATCTTTCTGTGGCTGGCTTATTTCACTTATTTCCTCCAAACTCATCCATGTTGCTGCAAATGATGGAATTTTGTTATTTTTAAAGGCTGAATAATATTCCATTGTGTACATGCATCACATTTTTTTTTTTTGTCCATTCATCTGTTGATAGACACTTAGGTGGATTTCACATCTTGGCCAATGTGAATAGTACTTCTATCAAAATGAGAGTGCAGACATGTCTTCAATATAAGAAAATCAGTATGTCAAAGAGACATCTGCACTCCCATGTTGATTGCAGCACTATTGACAGTAGCCAAGATATGGAATCTTGGACTATTCTGATGGGCAGAGGAAGCAGCCATCAACCAATGCCAGACAGGAAGTTTGTGCATACATAGTCCAGCTTGTGCATCCCTTGGGTGGACAACTTTAACATGTGCTCTACAGTATCTCCCAGAGGACCCAGTGGGACTGAGCCCCAGTTGCCCACAGCAATAACGTGCTCATCAGCATGCCTTTTATTGGCTGCCTTCCTTTCCCTGTCTCACTTCCCATCCTCCAACAGTACTTCCTTGGTCAGCTTCTACATAAACAACTCACACTTCAGTCCTTGCCTCAGAGTCTGCTGCTTGGAGGGCCTAGCCTTAAGATAACATATACCTTCTAAGATGTTTCTCATTATTTCATCTTTATAGCAACTCCATAAAGTAGATGGGGCAGGTAATATAGCTCCCTCTTACAGAAGAGGAAACTGAGCCCCCAAAACATTCAGAGGGAGACCCAATATCATGTGGTTTGTAAGTGGCAAAGCTGGATGAGAACCTGGTTCTCCTGAATCTCAGCATCTGAGGTACCTATGTCAAAAGACCTTGAGATTCCTTAGGACACTGATGTGCCACTGGATGTAAGACAGCATGGCTAAGTATTTTCAACTGTCAACAAAAGGGTATTTATGATTCCTGGGAAAGGCAATCAATGACTACTGAGCACTAACAAACATACTACTGGACATACTACCAGACATACTACCATATGGTGATAATATGATGCCGTTTCCAAACTCTGTTGATCCATGAAACATTTTGAGTTCCATATATACCTGTGTGTGTGTGTATATATATATATATATTTAAAAAACACATATGTACCTATAAGTTATATAGTGGCTCCAGGTGTGTGTGTGTTTGTGTATATGTGTGTGTATACTACTGCTCTAATATAATGCATACATAATGAGGTAAACTGAATTATTTGTTCCAGTTCTTCACTCCTCTGGAGTAGCATTGTACATTCACATTCCTGCCATGACATCATGGTAGCCAGAGTATATCTCCTCGCCCCTTGACATTGAGCTTGGACCTGTGACTTGTTTTGGACAATGGGGTGTTAGCAGATGTGATGTGATGCAGTCGGAGATGTGAAATATCATTGCAAATTTTGGCTAACCCTTTAACAAATCTGCCATTGCCATGACAAGAACCTGATAGTAGCAGGCAGGTCCAAGGAAGAAGAGACGCATGTGGAGCAGACCAACACTCAACCTGCAGCTTGGCAGCCCAGAATAGCCTGAGTCAGCCAATCCACAAACATGAAAATGAGGATAAATGTTTGTTATTTTAAGTCACAAAGTTTGAGGGTGATTTTGTCATTCAGCATAATCGTGACACCAGTTGACTGATCCAATAGTAAAACATACAGAAGAGAGATTTAGGAGAAATTATATATGTGAATATATATATATATATATATATATACACTCAAATACTTCTGGCCTCCAATGGCTCGTCTTGGACACCTCCTGTGACATGTGTGCTCTGTTTATGAGTCCACTTCACTAAATTTGTAGGGATTGTGTGAGTTTGTTGATATTTGAATTGAACACGAATTGGGCATCTACTATGGGTGTTAGGGTGACAATACGTGTTGACTACCCTGGGATAGTCTGAGTTGTCTTTACATAATTATTATGAACATCCTGTTTCACTCTCAGAAGTGTCCCAGTTTGAACTACAAATTCTTTGGTCAACTTCACCATGTGGTAAACGCTATGCTGGGTACAGGGAATGCAGGGTCCTTTGAGAGCAATGGGCACATCCACTGAGAACATGGAGTGGGGGCAAGAAGACATTGCTGGGAGAAGCAATGTCTGAGATGAAACTTGTAAGACAGAGCTGGATGAAGAAGAAGGAGAAGGTGTCAGGACCCAAGACACATACACCAAGGCATGGATGTGTCAGACTGTGCATGGAAGTGAGGCCATGAGTTTAGGATGTATGAGAGGTGGTGTTAGATTCATAGATGGTAGCCTCATTTGCCATACCAATGATTTTGGTCTTTTCCTTGAAAGCTATGGAAAGTCTCAAGGGATTTTAGTAGGGAAGGGGCATGATCAGATTTCTGTTTTAGTAAGATGACTCCAGCAATAAGGTATATTGGAAAGGGTCAGAGAATGGAGGTTAGGAGGCCAGTCTTGTTGAGAGACAATGAAGGCTTGAATGAAGACACAGTGACGAGGCAGAAAAGAAGGAGCAGAAGGGCTACTAAGGAGGTAAAGTCTATGTGACATGGTGACAGATAAGATGAAGGTAGATGAAGGGTGAGATCATCTTGGTCATTGACATTAAAAACATCTCCTTGAGTGTAGAAAGAGTAGCTCTGAGTTTCTTGAGTTCCATACAGTGATCTGAACTTGCCATCTTACCTGTGATACAACTAATTGGACATGATTGTGAGTGACCAAGAAGCACTGTAATTCAGTGGGTACAGTAGGCACTGTCAATGCCCTGCCCATATCCTTTCTGCCCACCCAGGAGGTCACTGCTGAAATGTCATATATATGACTAGAGCCTACTGTGTGCCACTGGTTGAGGCTGTTCTCTGGTCATGGGAGCATGCTTGGCACATGCAGGGTATGACCGAAACGACCAGGGAATTAACGCATGAGGAATGATCCTCAGTACTGGGCCATACACACCCTCTCAGGGCACCCCCAGCAGGATCAAGTCCCAGTTGCCCACAGCAGTAACCGACTTATTAACACCTTTTCTTTTTATCAGCTTTCTTCTTTTCTTCTCTGCCTCATTTCTCACTGCGCTTCCTGAAATCATTTAGCAAAGAAATTACTTGAAGCAAAATCTTTGTCTCAAGGTCTGCTTTTAGAGACAGCCAAGATAAGACAGTGGCTAAAATTAAGGACTCTGGAGTCAGGCTTCTTAAGTGTGAATATCAGTTTGCCTCTTACCACCTGTATGTCTTCAGGCAACTTCACTTAACCTCTCTGTGTCTTGTGCCTCACTTTTCTCATCAGTAAGATTCAAACAATAATAGTACCTGTCCCACAGGGCTGTTGTGAGGATTAAGTGAGTTAATATATGTATGTGACTTAGAATAATGGCTGGTACATGATGACTGTTTTTATGTGCTAGATAACATTATTATTACTATTATTTTTTGTCTCAACCAAATATTGCCAAGATTAATGGAAAGGAAACTTCCCCAAGTAGCTCTCATCAAGCACTATGGCTCCTTGATCTCTACTTTACATTATGGAATATCCAGTTAGGAAAACAGAAACCAACTAGGTGTTTTAAACAGAGAGGATTTAAAATGGAGTATTGGTTTCCAGGTATTGGAAGTCTGAAAAAGGCAAAAGAAAGTCAATTAACCAAAAGATTAGAAACTGCAGGAAACAGCTACCACTGTGAAGGCTAGGAGAACAAATAGGAGGTGGTTACTAACCTCTGTGGATGAAGAGGAGGGACCATCACCTCAGGAACTGAGACCATGGATGACTGGGCATAGCTACTCCCAGAGACCCCCATGTGAGACGGAAACAGAAAGAGAAAGTGGGGCAGACAATGCTGCTTCCTATCTCCTGCCTTCTGGTTTCCTACCAGTGCCTCCTATCAGTAGGGTATGATGGGAGTCAACTTGCAAAGGATCCTGGGACACAAACCTTGACAAGTTTCAACCCCAGCATTACAGCACAGAATAAGGAAGGACAGTCTTGGGAATGAGAGACAACCAGAAAACGCCCAGCATACCTGATTTTCTTATGCATGGTTGGATTTCTTTCACCTACCCACACATTGATCCCTGTTTCTTTTGGACAGTCTTAGAGGTCTTCTGGGCTATTGTTGAGTAGTCCTTATTTCCAGTACAAAGTTTTCCTTCTCCTCTCCTTGCAACAGCCTATCCCTCACCTTCCATTTCCAGGGACTGCCTTTCCTGAGCCTATGCTTCTGCTAGCATACATGTGGTT
Source organism: Macaca mulatta (assembly GCF_049350105.2). Classification (NCBI taxonomy): domain Eukaryota; kingdom Metazoa; phylum Chordata; class Mammalia; order Primates; family Cercopithecidae; genus Macaca; species Macaca mulatta. The sequence continues at coordinate 39,200,286 of NC_133426.1, forward strand.
TTGGCCCACATGTATGCTAGCCCACAGTACTGGAGCTTTGGCCCACAAGCTCCAATACTGTGTTTCCAATATAGCAACTGCCTGTTACGTAGAGTTGCCCTGGTTGAAGCATCTAGCCTGCATTCTGTGATCTTAAGACAAGGTGAATATTGTGGCATATACCACAGAGTGGTTGTAGGAAATGTGTGGTCCCGTACTCTATAGAATCCAAGGTTAATTTCCTCACCTTTGAGATCAGATTGGAAGAGGTGCTGCCTGTTTCTCAAAAATTTAACCATCTTCATGCATTGCTTAACAGAGAATACACCAGATATTTTTCCTGGATATCAGGCTCAATTCAGGCCAGTCACAGTCTTTAGTGCCAACTACACACACACGTTCTAGATACTACAGAAGAGAAAAGTCTCAGCCTTCCAGAAATGCTCCATCAAATTGAAAATCAACTACTGATTAATCATAATACTGATAGTTTAAACTAAGATTGATCTAATACCTTGAAGTTTCCCATGCATAAAATTATCATATCATTTTCTCACAATTACTCTGTAAAGTAAGCACCATCACCACTTTACCAAGAGGAAGCTGAAGTTCAGAGAGGTTGATGGCTTGCCCAAAGTTGCACCACAGATAAATTCCAAAGTCTAGGTTTAAATGTTTGTCTCAGTCCAAAGGTAAGCTCTTTGTCCTCTGTCCCGTGGCACATGAATAAGCATCTAAATGAATATGAAAAAGTTAGGGCCCATGGGCATCCATAAATGGAGAGGTCAATGCAGGCTGAAGTCAATGGGTACAACTGTGGGATGATAAGATTTGGGCTGCAGTCTGAGAGATAGATGGGATTTAGAAAGAGAGTAGAAAGTAGGCATTTCAGTGAGTGATCAGCATTTGAAAGCAAGAGAAGACCGCAGAAATCATGCAGCTATGTACCCCATGACAAAGTGAAAACCTGCCACATTTAAGAGATTCGTTCAAGCCCCCCCAACTAATTCAGGCAGAACTTGGATTACATCTCAGTGTTCCTGGCCTCAGAGCTTCTTTTGCTTGCCCCTGGCTCTTGGGTAATAAATAGACTAGAGGCAAATTCTCAAGAAAGTATCAAGGTCGGGGAGCTCCTGGGATCATGGCAGACAGGAGGCAGGACTAGATTGCAGCTCCGGAAGCAGTATGTGGGAGGCTTGCACTGTGAATTTTAGCTCCAGATTGACTGCAAGAACAAACCACCAATCCCAAGAGGACCCACAGAGCTTCTGAAGGAAGCAGACTGCTCCCGCAGGACCCAAGAGACTCCCAAATACCGTGAGTGCCCCAACTGCAGAAGTGGGAAAGGGAGACCCTACTCTCCCAAACACACACTCCCACTGGAGAAGCTGAAGGTCTGTTTGCAAGAGAAGTTTCTAACTTTACCTAGAGCTGAGTCAAGTTAGAGAGCCAAGCAAAATACAGGGGTAGAGGAAGCAGCAGAAAGGCCCTGGGAGCTTGCTGGGCCCCCAAGCAGCCCAGTCCTGCTTGGCACCACAGGGATCCACTGGGAGGGTGACCAGAGGAACAGGGGATAAAATTCCACAGGGAGAAGGAATTCTCTAGCTGAACTTAGTAACAATTTGAACCAGGTGAGAAGCCTCCTGGCCAGAACTCAGGGTAGGGCACTAATACAGCATGCAGATTTCACAGGTGAGGAAGAACTAAAGCCCTCCTCTTTGGCTGGGAGGCAGATATCCTCAGGCACGTTTTCAAGCCCCTCTCGCCCTCCACCTGAAAACAGACTCAGGGCTGTTGGTGCGGACACAGTGGGAGTGAGACTGGCCCATCAGTTTGCGTGGGAGCTGGGTGAGGCCTGTGACTGCCGGCATTCCCTCACTTCCCTGACAACCTGCACAACTCAGCAGAGGCAGCCATAATCCTTCTAGGTACACAACTCCAGTGATCTGGGAATCTCACCCCCATTCCCCACCGCAGCCTCAGCAAGACCCTCCCAAGGAGAGTCTGAGCTCAGACATGCCTAGCCCCACCCCCACCTGATGCTCCTTCCCTATCCATCCTAGTAGCAGAAGAAAAAAGGCTTATAATCTTGGGAGTTCCAGGGCACCACCCACCGTGATACCTCTCCACACTATTATAGCTGATGATTTCTGGAAAGTGCCACCTCCTAGCAGGAGGCCAACCAGCACAAAAATAAAGCATTAAGCCACCGAAGCTAAGGACCCTCATGGAATCCATTGCACCCTCTGCCACCTCCAACAGAACAGGTGTTGGTATCCACAGCTGAGAGACCCATAGACGGTTCACATCACAGGGCTCTGTGCAGACAACCCCCAGTACCAGCCCAGAGCCAAGAAGACTCACTGAGTGTCTAGACCCAGAAGAGAGACAACAATCACTGCAGTTCGTCTCACAGGAAGTCACATCCATAGGAAAAGGAGGAGAGTACTACATCAAGGGAACACCCCGTGGGACAAAAGAATCTGAACAACAGCCTTCAGCTCTAGACATTCCCACTGACAGAGCCCACACAAATGAGAAGGAACCAGAAACCAACCTTGGTAATATGACAAAAGAAGACTCTTCAACAGCTCCGCCCCCCACTGAAAAAAAACACACTAGTTCACCAGCAATGGATCCAAACCAAGAAGAAATTCCTGTTTTACCTGAAAAAGAATTCAGGAGGTTAGTTATTAAGCTAATCAGGCAGGGACCAGAGAAAGGCAAAGCCTAATGCAAGGAAATCCAAAAAATGATACAAGAAGGGAACAGAGAAATATTCAAGGAAATAGATAGCTTAAAGAAAAAACAATAAAAAATTTAGGAAACTTTGGACACACTTTTAGAAATGTGAAATGCTCTGTAAAGTCTCAGCAATAAAATTGAACAAGTAGAAGAAAGAAATCCAGAGCTCAAAGACAAGGTCTTCAAATTAACCCAACCCAAAGAAGGCAAAGAAAAAGAGTAAGAAAATATAAATGAAGCCTCCAAGAAGTCTGGGATTACATTAAATGACCAAACCTAAGAATAATCAGTATTCCTGAGGAAGAAGAGAATTCTAAAGGCTTGGAAAACATATTTGGAGGAGTAGTAGAGGAAAACTTTCCCAGCCTTGCTAGAGACTTAGACATCCAAATACAAGAAGCACAAAGAACATCTGGGAAATTCATTACAAAAAGATCTTCATCTAGGCACATTGTCATCAGGTTATCCAAAGTTAAGATGAAGGAAAGAATTTTAAGAGCTATGAGACAGAAGCACTAGGTAACCTATAAAGGAAAACCTATCAGATTAACAACACACTTCTTAGCAGCAGCCTCAGCAAACTAGACGGGATTGGGGCCCTCCTTCAACCTCCTCAAACAAAACAATTATTAGCCAAGAATTTTGTATCCAGCGAAACTAAGCATCATATATGAAAGAAAGATACAGTCGTTTTCAGACAAACAAATACTGAGAGAATTCACCATTACCAAGCTACCACTACAAGAACTGCTAAAAAGGAGCTCTAAATCTTGAAACAAATCCTTGAAACACATCAAAACAGAACCTCTTTAGAGCATAAATCACGCAGTACCTACAAAACAAAAATACAAGTTAAAAAGCAAAAACAAAACAAAACAAAAAAAGACAAACAAACAAAAAAAAAACCACCAAGGTACACAGACAACAAAGAGCATGATGAATGTAATGGTACCTCACATTTCAATACTAACATTGAATGTAAATGGCCTAAATGCTCCACTTAAAGGATACAGAACCGCAGAATGGATAAGAACTCATCAACCAACTATCTGCTGCCTTCAGGAGACCCACCCAACACATAAGAACTCACATAAACTTAAAGTAAAGGGGTGGAAAAAGGGATTTCATGCAAAAAGACACCAAAAGCAAGCAGGGGTAGTTATTCTTGTATCAGACAAAACAAACTTTAAAGCAACGGCGGTTAAAAGGGACAAAGAGGAACATTACATAATGGTAAAAGGTCTTGTCCAACAGGAAAATATCACAATCCTAAACATATATGTGCCTAACAGTGGAGCTCCCAAATTTATAAAACAATTACTAATGGACCTAAAAAATGAGACAGACAGCAACACAATAGTAGTGGGGGACTTCAATACTCCACTGTCAGCACTAGACAGGTCATCAAGACAGAAAGTCAAAAAAGAAACAATGGATTTAAACTACACATTGGAACAAATGGACTTAACAGATATATACAGAACATTCCATCCAGCAACCACGGAATATACATTCCATTCAACAGAGCATGGAACTTTCTCCAAGACAGACCATACAATAGGCCATAAAACGAGCTTCAATAAAGTTAAGAAAATTGAAATTATATCAAGCACTATCTCAGACCACAGTGGAATAAAACTGGAAATCAACTCCAAAAAGAATCTTCAAAACCTTGCAAATACATGGAAATTAAATAACCTGTTCCTGAATAAGCATCGGGTCAAAAACAAAATCAAGATGGAAATTTTAAAATTCTCCAAACTGAATGACAATAATGACACAACCTGTCAAAACCTCTGGGATACAGCAAAGGCAGTGCTAAGAGGAAAGTTCATAGCCCTAAATGCCTACATGAAAAAGTATGAAACATCACAAACAGGCAATCTAAGGTCACACCTCAAGGAATTAGAGAAACACGAACAAACCAAACCCAAACACAGCAGAAGAAAGGAAATAACCAAGATCAGAACAGAACTAAATGAAATTGAAACAAACAAACAAAAAATGCAAAAGATAAATGAAACAAAGTCTCATTCTTTGAAAAGATAAATAAAATTGATTGAACGTTAGCAAGACTAATGAAGAAAAGAAGTGAGAAAATCCAAATAGCATCACTAAGAAATGAAACAGGAGATATTACAACTGACACCACTGAAATACAAAAGATCATTCAAGGCTACTATGAACACCTTTACACACATAAACTAGAAAACCTAGAAGAGATGGATAAATTCCTGGGAAAATCACAACCCTCCTAGCTTAAATCAGGAAGAATTAGATACCCCGAACAGACCAATAACAAGTAGACAGATCGAAGCGGTAATTAAAAAATTACCAACAACAAAAAAAGTCCAGGACTAGACAAATTCACAGAAGAATTCTGCCAGACATTCAAAGAAGAAATTGTACCAATCTTTTTGACAATTTTCCACAAGATGGAGAAAGAAGGAACCCTCCCTAATTCATTCTATGAAACCAGCGTCACCCAAATACCAAAACCAGGAAAGGACACAACTAAAAAGGGAAACTACAGATCAATATCCTTGATGAACATAGATGCTAAAATCCTTAATAAAATGCTAGCTAACTGAATCCAACAACATATGAAAAAGATAATCCAACATGATCAAGTGGGTTTCATACCAGGGATGCAGAGGTGCTTTAACATATGCAAATCAATAAATGTGCTACACCACATAAACAGAATTAAAAACAAAAATCACATGATCACCTTGATAGATTCAGAAAAAGCATTTGACAAAATCCAGCATCACTTTATGATTAAAACTCTCAGCAAAATCAGCATACAAGGGACATACCTTAATGTAATAAAAGTCATCTATGACAAATCCACAGTCAACATAATATGGAGTGGGGAAAAGTTGAAAGCATTCCCTCTGAGAATTGGAACAAGACAAGGATGCCCACTCTCACCATTCCTCTTCAACATAATACTGGAAGTCCTAGCCAGAGCAATCAGATAAGAGAAAGAAATAAAAGGCATCTAAATCAGTAAAGAGGAAGTCAAACTGTCACTGTTTGCTGATGATATGATCATTTACCTTGAAAACCCTAAGGACTCCTCCAGAAAGCTCCTAGAACTGATAAAAGAATTCAGCAAAGTTTTCAGATAAAGATTAATGTACACAAATCAGCAGCTCTTCTATATACCAACAGTGACCAAGCAGAGAATCAAATCAAGAACTCAATCTCTTTTACAATAGCTGCAAAAATATATATAATACCTACTAATATATCTAACAAAGGAGTCGAAAGACCTCTTCAAGGAAAACTACAAAACACTGCTGAAAGAAATCATAGATGACATGAACAAATAGAAACACATCCCATGCCCATTCATGGATAGAATTAATACTGTGAAAATGACCATACTGCCAAAAGCAATCTACAAATTCAACACAATCCCTATCAAAATACCACCATGATTCTTCACAGAATTAGAAAAAAACAACTCTAAAATTCATATGGAACCAAAAAAGAGCCCACATAACCAAAGCAACGCTAAGCAAAAAGAACAAATTTGGAGGCATCACACTACCTGATTTCCAACTATACTATAAGGCCATAGTCACCAAAACAGCATGGTACTGGTATAAAAATAGGCACATAGAGCAACGGAACAGAATAGAGAATCCAGAAATAAATCCAAATACTTACAGCCAACTGCTCTTAGACAAAGCAAACAAAAACTTAAAGTGCGGAAAGGGCACCCTTTTCAACAAATGGTGCTGAGATAATTGGCTAGCCACCTGTAGGAGAATGAAACTGGATCCTTATCTCTCAACTTATACAAAAATCAACTCAAGATGGATTAAGGGCTTAAACCTAAGACCTGAAACTACAGAAATTCTAGAAGATACTATTGGAAAAACCCTGCTAGACATTAGCTTAGGCAAGGATTTCATGACGAAGAACCCAAAAGCAAATGCAATAAAAATAAAGATAAGTAACTGGTACCTAATTAAACTAAAGAGCTTTTGCACAGCAAAATGAACAGTCAGCAGAGTAAACCACAACCCACAGAGTGGGAGATAATTTTCACAATCTATACATCTGGTAAAGGACTCATATCCAGAATCTACAACGAACTCAAACAAATCAGTAAGAAAAAAACAAACACTTCCATCAAAAAGTGGGCTAAGGATATGAATAGACAATTCTCTAAAGAAGGTATATAAATGGCCAACAAACATATGAAAAAAATGCTCAACATCACTAACGATCAGGGAAATGCAAATCAAAACCTCAAAACCATAATGTGATACCACCTAACTGCTGCAAGAACGGCCATAATAAAAAACTAAAATAAAATAAACAGTAGATGTTGGTGTGGATTCAGTGAACAGGGAACACTTCTACACTGCTGGTGAGAATGTAAACTAGTACACCCACTATGGAAAACAGTGTGGAGATTCCTTAAAGAATTAAAGTAGAATTACTATTTGATCCAGCAATCCCACTACTGGGTATCTACACAGAGCAAAAGATGTCATTACTCAAAAAAAGATACTTGTATATGCATGTTTGTAGCAGCACAATTCACAATCGCAAAATTGTGGAACCAACCCAAATGCCCATCGATCAACGAGTGGATAAAGAAACTGTGGTATAGACAATGGAATACTACATAGCCATAAAAAGGAATGAATTAACAGCATGTGCAGTAACCTGGATGAGATTGGAGACTATTATTCTAAGTGAGGTAACTCAGGAATGGAAAACCAAACATCGTATGTTCTCACTGATATGTGGGAGCTAAGCTATGAGGACCCAAAGGCATATGAATGATACAATGGACTTCGGGGACTTGGTGGAAAGAGTGAGAGAGGGGCGAGGGATAAAAGACTACAAATATGTTGCAGTGTATACTGCTTGGGTGATAGATGCACCAAAATCTCGAAAATCATCACTAAAGAACTTACTCATGTAACCAAATACACCTGTACCCCAGTAACTTATGGAAAAAATAAAAATAAATAAACATCTAAATATAAACAAAGAACAAAGGAAGAAAAAGAAAGTATCAAGGTCATCATCCCTTCCCTAGGATTTCTGTTAGATCTATGGATTGATCTCATCCTATTCCACTGAGTCAATCATGACATCCAGGAGACTTATCTCTCTTTGTGCAGTATGGGCTTTTGACACAATCAAGTTTATTTTTATTTTTACGTGAATATGTTCTTTAGTGGTGATTTCTGAGAGTTCAGTGCACCCATCACCCGAGCAGTATACACTGTACCCAGTGTGTAGTCTTTTATCCCTCACCTGCCTCCCACCCTTTCCCTTGAGTTTCCAAAGTCCATTGTATCATTCTTATGCCTTTGCATCCTCATAGCTCAGCTCCACTTATGAGTGAGAACATACAATGTTTGATTTTCCATTCCTGAGTTACTTCACTTAGAATAATGGTCTCCAGTTCCACCCAAGTTGCTGCAAATGCCATTACTTCATTCCTTTTCATGGCTGAATAGTATTCCATGGTACATATATTCAACATTTTCTTTATACACTCATTGATTGATGGGCATTTGGGCTGATTTCATATGTTTGCAATTGCGAATTGTGCTGCTATAAACATGCATGTGCAAGTATCTTTTTTTTGTATAATGGCTTCTTTTCTTCTGGGTAGATACCCAGGAGTGGGATTGCTGGATCAAATGGTAGATCTACGTTTAGTTCTTTAAGGAATCTCCACACTGTTTTCCATGGTGGTTGTACTAGTTCACATTCTCACCAACAATGTAAAAGTGTTTCCTTTTCAACACATCCATGCCAACATCTACTATTTTTTTATTATGGCCATTCTTGCAGCAGTAAGGTGGTATCTCATTGTGGTTTTGATTTGCATTTCCCTAATAAGTAGTGATATTCAGCATGTTTTCATCTGTTTGTTGGCCATTTGTATATCTTCTTTTGAGAATTGTCTATTCATGTCCTTACCCCAATTTTTGCTGGGATTATCTGTTTTTTTCTTGTTGATTTGTTTGAGTTCCTTGTGGATTCTGGACACTAGTCCTTTGGTGGAAATATAGATTGCGAAGATTTTCTCCAAGTCTGTGGGTTGTCTATTTACTCTGCTAATTATTTCTTTTGCTGTGCAGAAGCTTGTTAGTTTAATTAAGTCCCATCTGTTTATCTTTGTTGCATTTGCTTTTGCGTTCTTGGTCATGAAGTTGTTGCCTAAGCCAATGTCTGGAAGGGTTTTCCCAGTGTTATCTTCTAGAATTTTTATGGTTTCAGGTTTTGGATTTAAGTCTTTGATCCATCTTGAGTTGATTTTTGTATAAGGTGAGAGATGAGGATCCAGTTTCATTCTTCTACATATGGCTTGCCAATTATCTCAACACCATTTGTTGAAAAGGGTGTCCTTTCCCCACTTTAAGTTTTTGTTTGCTTTGTTGAAGATCTGTTGGGAATAAACATCTGGCTTTATTTTCGTGTTCTTTATTCTGTTCAATTAGTCTATATGCCTATTTTTATACCAGTACCATGCTGTTTTGGTTACTACGGCCTTATAGTATAAAGTTGGGTATTGTGATGCCTCTAGATTTGTTCTTTTTGCTTAGTCTTGCTTTGACTGTGCAGGCTCTTTTTTGTTCCATATGAATTTTAGGATTTTTTTTTTTTAGTTCTGTGAAAAATGATGGTGGTATTTTGATGGGAATTGCATTGAATTTGTAGATTGTTTTTGGCGTTATGGTCATTTTCAACATATTGATTCTACCCATCCATGAGCATGGGATGTGTTTCCATTTGTTTGTGTCATCTATGATTTCTTTCAGCAGTGCTTTGCAGTTCTCTTGTACAGGTCTTTCACCTATTTGGTTAGGTATAATCCTAAGTATTTTATTTTATTTTTTGCACCTGTTATAAAACAGGTCGAGTTCTTGATTTGATTCTGAGCTTGGTCACTGTTGTTTTATAACAGGGCTACTGATTTGTGTACATTAATTTTGTATCCTGAAACTTTGCTGAATTCATTTACCAGTTCTAGGAGCTTTTTGGATGAGTCTTTTGGGTTTTCTAGGTAATGATCATGTATGTCATCAGCAAAGTGATAGTTTGACTTCCTCTTTACCAATTTGGATGCCGTTTATTTCTTTCTCAGGTCTGGTTGCTTTGGCTAGGACTTCCAGTACTATCTTGAATAGAAGTGGGGAAAATGGGCATCCTTATCTTGTTCCAGTTCTCAGGAGGATTGTTTTCAACTTTTCCCCATTCAGTGTAATGTTGGTTGTGGCTTTTATTACCTTAAGGTATGGCCCTTCTATGCCAGTTTTGCTGAGGGTTTTAATCATAAAGTGATGCTGGATTTTGTCAAATGCTTTTTCTCCATCTATTGAGATCATCATGTGATTTTCATTTTTAATTCTGTTGATGTGGTGTATTACATTTTATTGACTTGCCTATGTTAAACCATCCGTACATCCCTTGTATAAAACCCACTCGATCATGGTGCATTATCTTTTTGATATGCTGTCGGATTTGGTTAGCTAGTATTTTGTTGAGAAATTTTGCATCTATGTTCATCAGGAATATTGGTCTGTAGTTTGCTTTTTTTGTTATGTCTTTTCCTAGTTTTGGTATTACAGTGATACTGGCTTCATAGAATGGTTTAGGGGAAATTCCCTATTTCTCCATCTTTTGGAATAGTGTCAATAGGATTGGTACCAATTCTTCTGTGAATGTCTGATAAAATACAGCTGTGAACCCATCTGGTCCTGGACTTTTTTTGTTGGTACCTTTTAAATTACCGTTTCAATCTTGCTGCCTGTTATTGATCTGTTAAGAGTTTCTATTTTTTTCTGGTTTAACCTAGGAAGAAATAGATTGTTGTTTATTAGGTTAAATAGGTTTTATATTTTGAGGAATTTATCCAACTCCTTTAGGTTTTCTAGTTTATTCATGTAAAGGTGTTCATAGTAGACTTGAATGATCTTTTGTATTTCTGTGAATATCTCCAGTTTCAGCTCTAATTGAGCTTATTTGGATCTTTTCTCTTCTTTTCTTGGTTAATCTTGCCAATGGTCTATCAATTTTATTTATCTTTTCAAAGAACCAGCTTTTTGTTTAATTTATCTTTTGTATCTCTTTTGTTTCAATTTCATTTAGTTCTGCACGGAGCTTGGTTGTTTCTTTCTTCTGCTGGGTTTGGATTTGGTTTGTTCTTGTTTCTCTCATTCCTTGAGGTATGACCTTAGATTGTCTATTTGTGCTCTTTTAGATTTTTTGATATAAGCATTTAATGCTATGAACTTTCCTCCTAGCACTGCTTTTGCTGTATCCCAGAGGTTTTGGTAGGTTGTGTCACTGTTATCGTTCAGTTCAAATATTTTTTAAATTTCCATCTTGATTTCATTGCTGATGCAATGATCATTCATGAGCAGGTTATTTAATTTCCATGTATTTGCGTGGTTTTGAGGATTCCTTTTGAAGTTTATTTCCAATTTTATTCCACTATGGTCTGAGAGAGTACTTCGTATAATTTTAATTTTCTTAAATTTGTTGAGGCTTCTTTTGTAGTCTGTCATGTGGTCTATCTTGGAGTATGTTCCATGTGCTGATGAATAGAATATTTATTCTGCAGTTGTTGGGTAGAATGTTCAGTAAATATCTGTTAAGTCCATTTGTTCTACAGTATATTTTAAGTCCATTATTTCTTTGTTGACTTTCTGTCTTGATGACGTGTCTAGTGCTGTTAGTGGCATATTGAAGTCCCCCACTATTATTGTGTTGCTGTGTATCTCATTTCTTAGGTCTAGTAGTAACTGTTTTATAAATTTGGGAGCTCCAGTGCTAGGTGCATATATATTTAGGATTGTGATATTTTCCTGTTGAACTAGTCCTTTTATGATTATATAATACCCATATTTTCCTGTTAGGCTAGTCCTTTTATCATTGTATAATGTCCCTCTTGTTCTTTTTTAACTGCTGTTGGCTTAAAATTTGTGTTGTCTGATATAAGAATAGCTACTCCTGCTTGCTTTTGTTGTCTATTTGCATGGAATATCTCTTTCTGCCCCTTTTCCTTAAGTATGTTGGACACGATCAAGTTTAAATGTGAATCTTGCACCAGCATTCACTTGCCATGTAACCTTGAATAAATTCTCAAGTTATCAACCTCCCAAATTTCTGTGTTCCTATCTGTAGGAAAGGATAATAGAGCCATCTTCACAAGGGGGCTGTGGGAACCAAATGAGACATTAAAAAGAATAGTCATAGTAAGGGCTCAGTAAATAGTAGAGTTGCTGTTTTGTTTTGTGGTGATGAGGGCTCTGCTACCTTCGAACAATCAAAGAACCAAAAAAAAAAATCAGGAAAGAGAATAAAGGGAAAAATTGTCACACAACTTAAATCACCTGATGTGTTTAATAAAACTAAAAATTGTGTAGCACATCACAGTACATACACAGATACCATCTCTCGCTCTGTGAAGTAGACTTCATGGGAACTCCTTTCACAGACAAGGAAACTGAGGCATAGGCATGAAAATGGTTTTCACAAGGTCCCACAGCTGATTAGTGATGAAGTTAGGACTACAAACTGGGTCTCGTCTCTCCTAAACCTATGTTCTTCCCACTGTGTTGATGAAGAAAATGCAAAGTAAGGAACTGCCAAAGATTCTAGCACAGTCCAAGAGACAATTGTAAGGTCTAAACCAGGCAGCTGGGGCCAGTGGGGGCAAGAAACATGGACATAATGATTTTCCTGGGAACAAAACTTCAGTACGTTACAAAGGAGAGAGCCAAGGGAAAAGGTAAGTTTTAATTCCCAGGGAGGAAAGAAAATTAAGTGGAGTGTGTGTGTGTGTGTGTGTGTGTGTGTGTGTGTGTGTGTGTGTAGAGAAAGAAAGAGAAAGAGAGAAAAAGAGAGAGAGAGAGAGGGAAGGAGAGAAAAAAGCGAGAATATAAATGTGTGTGTCTGTCACCAGCTGGGTTTCCTGGGAAGCAAACTTTGAGGCTGAGGTTAGTGTGCAGGATGTGGATTAAGGAGGGACCTTGGGATCAACATCTGGGAAATGAGAGGAAGGAAGCTGGAATGGCCAGACAGAGCTCACCAGCTGCTGGGAAGCAGGGTAAACCCCATGGGGAGCTGTGGAGCTAGAATGGTCCTTCCAAGACAGGTCAAGATGGCCAAGCCTTTACAGTTTTGTAGAAATCACCCACTGGATATGAGCTTCCCCAAGAAGGTGCAAGGTTCTTTCTGCCACTGAGGCCAGCCTGGAAAGGGCTGACAGCTGAGAGTGTCCACTGATGACACTCCCAGCAGCTGGGAAACAAGTCCTTCCTTGATGGTGCATCTGAATATGTTGTCAGTGTGTTTACCAAAATTCATCCGTGTGAGTGTTTGTGTCTGTGTGAGTGTACTTGTATGGTGTGCGTGTGTGTGATCTCTGCCCTCCCAGTTGAAACTGGGCTTCTGCACTGAGTGCCCATGCAAGCCATTGGCCCTCCAATAATGTTGTCTCTGCCAGTGTGGGCAGGGTCTGGGTGACAAGGCAACTGTGAGCACCAAGCCTGCCCACGGAAGAACTGCCAGACACAGGCCCAGAGCCACACACTGGCAGCTGGCAGGGCAGGGACCCTGTGTCATGATCTGAGAACAAACTGTGCAGGGAGGCCAAGCATAGACACAGAAACAGGAGAAGATGCTCTGCCAGAGAGCAGCTCAGGGATCATGAAACTCTGAGAGGGCAGAGAGAAGAAAGCGAGAGAGATAGACACATATACACACATACCCACAGAGACAGGGAGAGGCATGCGGAGACATCCACACAGAAAGAGGGAACAAAACCATGTGAGTCAGACAGGATCAAAGAGAGACAGAGAAAAAACAGACAGACAGACAGACAGACAGACACACACACACACACACACATAGAGAGAGAGAAAACAAACACTAAGAGAAAGAAAAAAGCAGGCAGAGAGAGACAGACATGACAGAGACAGAGACGGAGCAAGACATATGAAGAACAAATAGAGAAACACAGAGGAGCAAAGACAGACAGACAGACAGAACAGAGAGACAGACATGACAAAGAACGACAGAGAGGGAGACAGGCAGAGACCTAGAAACAGACAAGGAGACAGAAAGAGAGGCTGAGAGAGACAGAGGTTGAACTTGGGAGTCCAGACAGTAAAAGAAGCTCGACAATGGTAAAGAAGAAATGAGTTTCCTTCAGAACCGCTCTTCAAATCCAAACATTTTCTTTAGAAATTACCCTGATTCTTTATCATCAGATCCCAGAAACTATAGTAACTTACTCCAGACAGAACAGTGAAAACAAACTCTCACCTAGGCTCCCAAGGCAAAGAGAGGGAAAGCTTTGGTGGGAAAGAGAGAGCTCCCGGGCCCAGTCTCATTGGAAAATTGGGTTCCATTGAGCCCACCACAGGGAGTGGGGCTGAATTCCTTCCCTCCAGCTCCCTTCCCAGAGGGCCCCTCTCATGCACAGTCTCCCCTGGCCCCTTTCACAGAATGCTCACCCGTACGTTGAAACCACTAGTATTAATGTAGGCTGAGCTGCAGAGAGTCTCCAAGTCAGTGAGGGCCAAGACCTGGAGCCAGTCTGGCATTGGCAAGTACAGGGACAAAGCCGAACTGTGGAACCCTCTCAGCGGCACATGATTAGAAAAGGGGACACCTGCTCCAGCAGATGGCTTGAAGAGGCTAACAGGAACATAGCAGGGTAAAGAGGTGGAGAGAGAACACCAGCAGGCCAAAACCAGATATCACCAGCTGGGAGAGAAGCCAGACAAGGAGAAGCCCAAGAAGATGCCTTTGGGCATGGAGGGATGGGGGCAGGAATCTCAAACATAGAAAATCACCAACTATAAATGCAGTGCCACTGTGCTGGTGACATGCTGGAGGAACTCCTGCAGCTCCTAAGAAGCAAGGGAGAAAGTTTGGCTGCTCTCTGCAACCAGGCTGGGCTGGATCAAGCCAGACACAATAGTTGGAGATGAATCTGGGGGTGGTGTACCACCCAGGACATACCTGCTCTCTTCCTGGGAGCAAGGGATTCTGTGTAGCCTCAGCCTACCAGGGAGAGGAGTTGAAGATAGGGGTCTCCTGCCCTGTATCTGAGGACAAACTAGTCCTTGGGGTGTCAGGAGCAGAGGAGAAGAGAGGAGGCTTTGCAATCCAGAAGGATCGGTGTCCTGTCCTTCCCAGAGGCACATGTAGACCCTCTTTACATCTAGGTTTCCAAACTTCCTTAGCACACATTATCTTTATTCTTCTCCTTTTGCTAGTTTATGTCTTCTGTGTCAGATTTAAGCATCCTCTCCCCTAGTGGATGAAAGCTATCTCCCTCTGCCCAGGTATGAATGTAGGTGCAAGATAGGTTCCTGAGAAGTTACACATGGCATCCTAATTTAAATGCCATAATGACAATCAATGCTTAACAGAACTGAGTGGTGAATTTCTTAAAGCACAGAATTCCTTTCTCATTTATCTTTTATTATAAGCTGGATCTTGATTCACTACTGTAAAATTACTAAAATTGAAGTATACCTGTATGCCTTCGAAACCAGTGCTTCTCAAATTTTAATGTACATGTGAGTCACTTGGGGATCTTGTTAAAATGCAAAGCCTCATTCAGTAGGTCTGCGCAGGGCTTGAGATTCTGAATTTCCAACCAGTTCCCAAGTGATGCTGATGCTGCTGGTCCATAAACCACACTCTGAGTAGCAAGGGCCTAACCCACTACAGTTAATTGTGAAACATGGCCTGAGAGCACCAGGCTTTATTCCCAGATGCCTGTCTCTTTAACATGTTTGCAAATGCAAGGGTCTTCCACAGGCTGGAGCATGCAGTAGATGAGAAGAGCGTGTTTGACATTTGTTTCAAGGAGGCATCATGGTGTAACAGACACAAGGGCCTTTGGATCCAAACAAACTTGATCTCTAATTCCTCCTCCACTGTGTGCAAACTACATAGCTTTGTTTAAAGTCACTTAAATTTCTGGCTTCCAGATGTCTCATTTGTAGAGTGGAGGTATTATATGTTGCCAAAATGTGGGGGAGAATTCAAAGTAAGGAATATGCAGGTGAGTCCAGCTGAGTCCATGACCCTTTCCTAACCCCTCCCATTCTCACCTTCTTCTAAACACCAGTTCTTATAATCTGAAATTTTTGTCAATCAATTATATTTGGACTGCCATGTGCTGCCTTTAAACATTATCGTCTTTTTGTAAATTTTTACTTCTCCTTGTGTTCTCCTCAACTGGAATATGAGCTTGTCTTCAAGTTCTTAAATATAGTGCCTTGAATTTCACTGTTGATCACTAAATACAAGTTAAATGGATGGATAGATGGATGGATGAATGGATGGATAGATGGATGGATGGATGCATGGATGGATGGATGGATGGATGGATGGATGGATGGATGGATGGATTGATTGATGGATGAATGGAGTAAGTCATACACATGTGATGGTATCTGCTTCAACCACTGCATGAAGCATGAAGCTTGGTGGATGTTGCAATCCCTCCCTCAATCTCCCTGAAGCCATCAGTCCCCGCTACCAAATCAAGAAGAGAGATGCTGAGCAAGTTACAGACAAGTGGCCCATTGGAGAGTGAGAGGACAGTTAACTTTAGAAAGCCCAAGATCTCAACCAAGGGTGGCCACATTATTCAGGGCTTTTTTTTTCTAGAAATGTAGACCAAGATCCAGTTCTTCCATCCTGATGGAAATGAGAGGGTCCCAATTATTCCCAGCTCCTGTGAAGAGCAGGAACTGGGGTTGCTCAGGCCACCTCATGGCAAGTACAAATCATGGGACTGCCACTGTACAGAAGAGGCTAGGGCCTACTTTGCATGTTTGGAAAGCAAAGTATCTAGCTATACTCGTTACAAACTGCTGCGAAAAGACCCACTAGAAAAATTAAGAAACTTACTCTTTATCCCACAAGTACCCTAGGATAATGCCTTTCAGAGGTTCATTACTTCTACTAGAGACCTGCACTTCATTTTTAAAGATTAGGGGCTGAGCTGACTGTGAAATCTGCCCTTGTTAACCACACCAATCCACTCTTTCTAGCAGCAGAAGAGATTCCTTTCAGATCTCTATTCAATGAGTATCCATCCAGACCTACTAAAAAAGAACAAATTTGCTTCAAGAGCCTTAGATAAACGATGCTCTTATTCACTCAAAACACAAGTATGTCCTCAGAATGAGGATTCAAGACAATATTTATCAACTTGCCAAGTACATCTTCTGGCTTTTTTGAAATTACTAATTGTTATGCCATTACATTTGCTTTCTTTGATATGTGTCTGATATCCTTGGCTTTGTAGAAAAGTCCAGACTTAGGTGTGACAAAAAGGGTTCTGGAGAATGGTTGACCTCTGGGGGTCCCATCCCATTTCTGTGGACTCCTCTATAGCTGTTTTAGGCTAGATCTTTCCCTGCTCCTCCCCAAGGAGAGGTCCTCAGCTTTTCCTCCATCTCTTAGATGAAGGGAGAGGGCCAAATGATGGCTTGGCTCCCTTCCAGTTCTCTGAGTTCATGCATTAAGAGGCTGTTTTTAATTCAAACACCCAGCAAGTTTATTCTCCTGCATATCTTGAGGCTGCAGTATAAGAAAGATATCCCAGAGTAGGAGCCGACAGGAAATTTGAAAGCAAAGAACAGAGCCACTGGTTTAAGAAGTCATGGCACAAATGAATCAAAATGAACCTTAAAGATCTCTAGGGCCACTGGACTCCTTCATGTTATAAACAAGAAAACTAGAAAGAACTAAAAGTGGTCCCATTTTTTCTTCTTGTTTAAAAGAGATTATTGTACAGCACTTGCTAAAAAAATTCCAATTATACAGTATGTGGTTGTTGTATTTAAAGAAAGTTCATCTTAGTGTTTCATCTCAGTTGTCATCTGTGGCAGGCTGTTACATTTTCCTCGCCTCCTTCCCCAATGAACCATGTCTCGTAGTACTGATTTCTTTATGAAGTCCCCTCTCACAATGACTTTGAGATTGACCCTGTGACTAGTTTTGGCCAATGGGACACTAGCAAGCATGAAGCAAGTCAAGGCTTAATCATCACTTGCACATTAGGGCTTGTCCTCTTGTACACTCAGTTTTTGAGTACTACCTCTCAGAACCCAGCTACCATGCTAGGAGAAGCCCAAGACACATGAGGAGGACACGTGGCAGAGCACTAAGGCTCTCAACCACAACCCTGACAGAGCTTCCAGCAAAAAACCAGCACCAACTTGTCAGCCACATGAGTGAGCCATCTTGAAAGTGGATCCTCCACCCCAGGTTGAGCCACTTCAGTGGATGCCACATGGAGCAGAGATGAGCCTTCTTTGATGCACTTGGCTAATGTATAGGGTGGTAGATAACTAAGACACCTTGTTTATGCTCAGAGGAGTCTGGTCCAACTCCCTGGGTCTGAAAGAATTCCTAAGGGGAGTCTCCATACTGCCTCATGGGGTTTCTTCTGGGGATTCAGTTGAGTGTCTTCAATCCCATTGTGGTGGGCCAGGAGAACTGCTAAATAGCTTTCAAATTCCACCTTTGCAGTAATGCAGTAATAATGGTTAGTTTGGTTCTCTGTATGTGTGTCTTTGTGAATATAAGTTTGTTTTCTTTCCCAAGATAAATATATTTTTGCATAGACAAATAAGTGCTGGTGAGATAGAAAGAGCTGATTTAGGGAAAGATTCTATAGTTTGCTTGCTTATCAGGTGCTTATGAGGTTTGAATGCATCAAGGTCCCAAACCTAAAGGTTAATGTTTTGACACTGAAAATCCATCAGTCAGGGGGTGAGGACGAGAGGACAGTTTGCATTAATTATTAGTCTGGCTCTTAATTTGAATCAATGAAAATGCCAGAATGACAGAGGTGTTTGGACTGAATAATAATTAGCAAGACTGACATGGGCCTAAACAAAGAGTTGCAGAAGAGGACAGTGTCTGCTAGCAGGCCATGGGCTGAGAAGGCAAGGCTGGGGCTTCATTGGAAAGAAAAGTAAGAGTCTTACCCAGAGACCCCTGGCCTTTTCCAGAGTCATCTGGGGAGGCTGAGAGGTGAAGAGGAGGCCTGCAGGACAGGGCAGGGCAGGGCCAAGCTGTTGCTCTGCAAGTCTGGGCTGTGGAAGGTTGCAGTCTCTAGAGCACTCTTAGCATCACTGAGCTTTTGAATCTAACTATTGTTACTCTTTGGGAAATAGGTCAAGTTGTGTATGCTTTCTTGTATATAAACACAGCCTCACTGTGGGACCAGGGATGTCCTCCTGGACCTTAAATATCAGCTGTCCCAAGGAAGCCTTTTAATATGCAAGTGAGTGAAGTGAAGCTGAGAGACTGGGGAGGGCTTGGTCAAAGTCACACGGCTGGGAAAGACAGAGGTAGTAGGACACCCAGGTCTTCTCACTCCCCTAACCCCAGTTGTCCTTTTGCCAGGCCCTAGTGTTTGGTAGCTTTGTATAAATTAATTATCCTGATGTATTTCTATCCTCTGACTGTGGGCAGGACACCAACCAGTTAGATATTTCCCTGGTAGGAAAGAGGAGAGGACAATTTGGGAGAGATAGATGTTGGTTGCTTGGGTGAGACAGGACTTACTAATAGGTGGAAGGAGTAGCTAGCTAATTCCCAGGATTTGCAAGAACCCAGGTGCTTCTGCTCTGAAAACTTGTCTTAAATTCCACTAGGAAATAGTATATTTGGATTAAATATTTCTACCTTTCTATGGTCCTTTAAACTATGTAAATGCCCCTGAAGGAGACAGTATGAAAGTAGTTCATTTACATCTTAGCATGAATTAACACAATCAACCCCTCTACTCCTTTAACAGACAGATATTGAGCACCTTCTTTTCTCCAGACCCTGGGACTCCAAAGTGAAGTCTGTGCCTTGAAAAGCTCATGATCTCTTAGGGGAGATAGACATATGATGGCCATACCAGAACTGGCCTTTGTTGAGCAGCTTCTCTGCTCTGGGCACTGGATTTAAAAAAGTAAAAATCAGTTTTAACTAACTCTCCCTCTTCACGGTATTATCTCCAGGTACATAATTCAGTACTGCAATAGACTGAATATCTGTGTCCCCATGAAATTTATATGTTGAAATCTAACCCCCAAGGTGATTGTATTTAAGAGGTGGGGGCTTTAGGAGATGATTGGATCATGAGAACAGAACCCTCATTAATGGAAGTGTGCCCTTATAAAAGAGGTCTAAGAGATCTTCCTCATCCCTTCCACCATGTGAAGACACAGTGAGAAGATACGATCTATGCACCAGGAAGCAAGCCCTCACCAGACACACCTGCCAGTGCCCTGATCTAGGACTTCCCAGATTCTAGAACTCTGGGAAATCAATTTTTGTTGTTTGTAAGCCACCCAGTCTATGGAACTTTATTATAGCAACCCACTGAGACTAAGACAAACATCTTCCCAAAGCCACATAGCTAGTGAGTGGCTAGAATTCAGAGCCAGACCTGTCTGATTCCCAAGCCTGAGTGTTTTCTACCACCTCACACAGTGGCTCAAAGCCTCACTAAGATTTGCACCAGCTGTGATGGAAGGAGAGCTTCTGGAAAGAGCAAGTCCAGTTGCTTGAACTTCAAAGCCACTGGACAGGTAAGGGTAAAGGGATAGAGTGAGGGCATCTGGCCTTTGGGGAAAGAATATTATAGACAGAGGGGAAAGCCTGGGCAAAGGCATAGAAGGAGGAAAGCATGCTTTATTTTCAGGAAACTACAAGTAGTTCCTCATGACTGAAGCCAAGAGCATAAGGAAAATCTGCCCAGAAAACTAAGCTAGGCAGGAACCTAAACTAAGGCAGGCAGGAACCAGCTCTCCCAGGGTAATACTAACAAAAATCTAGATTTTTGTCCTGAGACTGGGGGAAGTCTTTGGCAAAGTTAAGTGGAAGAGTGCTTAAAAGATATAACTTTAAAGGAAACAACAGATACTGGGGTGTACTTGAGGAGGGAGGATGGGAGGATGGAGAGGAGCAGAAAAGATAATTATTGGGTACTGAGATTAATACCTGGGTGATATAATAATATGTACGACAAACCCCCATCCATGACCTGTGTTTATCTATGTAACGAATCTTCACGTGTACCCCTAAGCCTAAAATAAATTTTTTTTACTAATTCCAAAAATTAAATATAGATAGAGAGAGAGAGAGAGAATGAGAGAGAGAGAGAGATATATATATAGCTTTGAAGTCCAGGACTTCTAGAGCCCAGTGCCTAAGAATGTAGGTCTTGATATCAGATCTGGGGTCTCTCCTGCTTCACAACTATAGAAGGAGTTAGTTGTTCTCTTTCCCACTGGAATCTAGGCTCTCTGAGGTCGGTGACTGATATGGTTTGCATCTGTGTCCCCGCCCAAATCTCATGTGCAATTGTAATCCCCAGTGTTGGAAGTGGGGCCTGGTGGGAGGTGATTGGATCATGGGGGCAGTTTCTAAGTTTAGCACCATCCTCCTAGTGCTGTTCTCATGATAGAGTTGTCACAAGATTTCGTTGTTTAAAAGTTTATGGCACCTTCCCATTCTCTCTCTTCCTCCTGCTCCAGCCATGTAAGATGTGCCTGCTTCCCTTTTGCCTTCTGCCATGATTATAAGTTTCCTGAGGCCTTCCCAGCCATGCTTCCTGTACAGCCTGTGGAACCACGAGACAACTATACCTCTTTTCTTTATAAATTACCCAGTCTCAGGTATTTCTTTATAGCAGTGCAGGAACAGACTAACACAGTGACTATGTCTTATTGATCACTGCTGTAACCATGGGATCTGGAAGTCTCTGGTACATAGTAGATGCTTGTGGAAGACTTTTTGTTGCTCCTTCAAATCCATTCCCCTTTTCCTTCTGGACACACCAACCTCCCACATAGAGATGACATTTTCAGCCTCCTTTGCAGCTAGATGTGGCCATGCAATTAAGCTTTCACCAATAGAGTGAAAGTGGAAGATGTATGTGCAACTTTGCCTCACTTGTTTTAAAAATTACTCGTCCTGAAGTTCCTCTATTACCTTTCCACACCTAGAACACAAGTGAGCCCATGGCCTGCCTTTGACCTTACTGATAACAGCAACACTCTAACAGATAGGAGAGCACAAAACTGAAGGATCTTGGATTCCTGAAGAACCACGTGGAGCTGAGCTGCCCTGAAAACCTGGACCACTAACCTTAGAATTATTATATGAGAGACAAATGGATTTCTCTGTTTTGTAAGCCTCTGCACTAGGGGATCTTTTGTTACAGTGGCTTAGCCTTTATCCTAACTAATACAATGCTCAATAAATATTTGTTAAATGAATGAATGAAGTGTATGTTTCTGCAAATGCTATCAGAATCTCATTTTATCTCTGTGACAAGACTGTACCTTTAGTGCAGGGACCCTATCTTTGTTTACTGTCCCCAAAGCACCCAGATTGGTGACAGGATTGTGTTGAATTGAATTAAATAGAAGAAACTTAATTCTGACTAGATAAGTCTCCCTAAACCAGCCATTTTAGTAGTCTACTTTGCCAGAAGGGGAGAAAGACTGTCTCCCTAGACTGGTAATAGTTAAAGAGTTTAGGAAGTGTTTGAGGGTCTTTGAATGAGAAGGAGTTACTAAGCACAAAGTGGGGACACCAGGACTAAGGTTAAAAACCTCATGGATGACTCGAGAAAAGTTACAGAATTACAAGTGGCAGAGCTCAAGCTTTTGCACAGCACTGAAAAGTCACAGGGGAGAAGGGGAACCCTCTCTATGGAGAGAAGCACGCTGGCAGTGGAAGTGCATCAGATTTAACAACATTGCCACACACACACACAAAATCCTGCACTGCTGAGAACTCGTTAGTTACATCAGATGTGACATATGGGGGGGTAATATAGTCTGGAGCCTAAATTTCTTTAATTAACCAATGGCAATCAGGAGTGAGGGCAATTCCAGGGGAATGGTAATTGTCTGGAAGTTCTGGATGCCTGCAGGCTGAGCCGCAGGCCAGAAACCCAGCCAGCTCTGTCCCCGGGAAGCACGCTGAGCCAAGGTCACAACTGCCATTTTAAACAGGGTCTTTTTTCAAAAACGTTTAGATCACAGCTGATTGTTGTGGGTGAGGATTTCCTCTGTGATATATACAGGCTTGGGAGAGTGTGTGTGCTGTTTGGGGCATCCCAAAGTACCACAGTAGTGAACATACAACCTGCTGGAGCTCTAGGGACCAAATTGTTCAGTCGCTGGGTGATCAGTGACTGCAAGAGGTCAAGTTGATTTAGAATTCTTTCATTTAACAAGTAGCCACTGTATAACTAGTACCATAAGTCCTCACTTAATGTTGTCAATAGGGTCTTGGAAATTGACTTTAAGTGAAAGGACATACAGCAGGTCCTTGAATAAGCTCAATGTTATTTTTAATAACAATAGGAAAAAAATTGGTTTCATTATACATAATTTCACTTATATATATCAGGTTGGAGGCCGGGGCTAGATATTTAGGAAGCATTTTTAAACGTTAGAAAAGAAATGCAAAAAAAAAAAAAAAAAGGCCCAATACAGTGGCTCACGCCTGTAATTCCAGCACTTTGGGAGATCAAGGAGGGTAGATGGCTTGAGCCCAAGTGTTTGAGACCTGCCTGGGCAACAAGATGAAACTCTGTCTCTACAAAATAATAATAATAATAATCAGGCAAGGTGAGGTGTTCTTGTAGTCTCAGCTAACTGAGAGGCTGAGGTGAGAAGATCACCTAAGCCCAGGAGGTCGAGGCTGCAGTGAGCTGAGATTGCACCACTGCATTCCAACCTGGCCAGTGGAGTGAGACCTTGTCTCAAAGAAAGAAAGAAAGAAAGAAAGAAAGAAAGAAAGAAAGGCAGGCAAATTTTTAGTGTGGTGGTAGCATCCACTATGATTGTAAACTCCTTGTGGGTACCTCATGCTCTGCAGGAACTAGGGGTTCAGTGAGCATCAGATTGAACTTAAGTTCATAGAGTAATGCCAAAAGACCACCAATGGGTTGCTTTAAAAAGTATTTTGATTGCAGGGAGAGGTGGCTCATACCTGTAATCCCAGCACTTTGGGAGGTCAAAGTGGGTGGATCACTTGAGGTCAGGAGTTCAAGACCAGCCTGGCCAACATGGTGACACCCCGTCTCCACTAAAAATTCAAAACTTAGCTGGACATGGTGGTGTGTGCCTGTAGTCCCAGCTACTCAGGAAGCTGAGGCAGGAGAATTGTTTGAACCCAGGAGGCAGAGATTGCAATAAGCCAAGATTGTGCCACTGCACTCCAGCCTGGGTGACGGAGTGAGACTCTGTCTCAAAAAAAAATAAAAATAAAAATATTTTTATATGAGCTTTAATAAACTGATAAGAATGTCACATGAATTTTGGGACCGTAAACTGGTGCTTCTAAAGTGATAAAAGTTTTCTCTCCTCTCTTTAAAGTTGTTGAGATGGTTCCCTTACAATCTTGCTTACATTCTCCGTTTGCCTGGTGAGCTCCTTTGCCCTGATAATGCAGAAGTAAACAAACACCCAGAGGGCCCCTCTCTGGATCATCACAAATTCCAAATAAGAACAGTCTGAATTAATGAGTTTTTAAAAATGTACTGTTCTAAGTGGAGTTGAAAGATAAACAGCTCTCATTTGTCTGAGCCACAGGACAGTGAGTACGGAACATTCCCAGGCTTCAGTCAGGATACTTAACGTCACTGAGGAGTTAAATCCCTAGAGAGGAAAAATATAATGTGGCTCTGGGTCTCTGAAATTCTAAACAGAGCCTCAAATATTAACTTGAACTTGGAAGGAGGTCGAACCTTTGTTCCTGTTCCAGGCTGTGCCCTCTGGAAGCAGAGATGAAGTTTGTGATACAGAATGGTTGTTAGAGGTCCACACCTGTGAAGGGGAGGGAGAGGAAGTAGGAGTGAGCGGAGGTCAGCAAGGAGTGGGATTCAAGCTGCCCTGCACGCCTGGTTAAGATTTAGCCAACCCAGTGAAGTGCTGTGGACAAAATTCGCGTCTAGAAAGTCTCATGTTGGGCAGAGAAATGGCTAGACCTTTATACTCCCCCACTGCTTAGTGGAGGGACGTGGACCACCCAAGGGAAAGGTATGACCTAGGACCAGACAGCTCCCAGCAGCTTAGATGCTCCCCAGAAGGAACTGACCGCTGAAGGCTGCCTGCTGACCATGCTCCCGGCAGCTGGGCAGGGAGGCCTTCCTTGAAGGGGAAGCTGGGAAGTACATCTGTCTATCACAGGCCCAGGGGCCTAAGTGCTTCTAAGTGCTGCCCAGGGCTTGCTGACTGCTCCGAGCCTCCTATCTGGACACACTCAGGCATCCATTGAGCTCCAGGCAGGACTACATAGAAATTGTTTTTCTTTCCCACTTGGCCTCTTCTTCCTTCCATATTTTATCAGACCCTGTTTCTTTCTCTATCTCTCCTTGAGGAAATAATATTCATTAAAAAAAAAAAACTATAAAACACCAATTCACTGCTCTAGACATTGAGGCTAAGCAGGGATAAACATGAACTAGTCCCTGCTCTCAAAGAGCTTATAGTCTAGAGGAGAAAATGATATTGAACCCACAAAAATTAATTGCTTAATTGCAGGTTAAATAAGTATATGAAAGAGGCTCATGCAATGCTATAAGTGCACTGTCTACTAACCTGTTAAAGAGACTAATGATGGGTATGACTTATGGGGTGTTTGTTATATGCCAAGCACCGTTCTAAGAAAACTGTCTATGCTAACATCTATTTCTCACAGTAAGCTCAATAGCTTGGTTTTATTACCATCCCCATGTTGAGGCTTAGAGAGAGTGAGTAACTTGCTCACTATTGCTCAGGTAGTAAGTGGTGTAGGAGGCTTTGAACCGACATAGTCTAGCTTCAGAATCCGTTGTCTTAACCTGTATGCTGCACTGTCTCTCCCAATTATTTGATACAGATAACAACCTATTGGGACCACATGGGATAGACAGCAAGAGGAAAGGTTGCTGAGCTCACAGAAGTGCTGGGGAAGACCCCAGGGAGAAGAGGGGCTTGGAAAAACAAACAGGTGGGCAGGAGGAGAAAAGGGATACTTCAGGCAAGAAAACATCATGAACAAGGCTTAGAAGAAATATTGGCAAGACCTGTGTCTTAGTTTAGAGGTAGGGATTTGAGTGCAAGTAGTTAATTTGAGAGACAATTCTAAAAGTTATCTCCCAATAATTCTTTTTTCTTTCTTTCTTTTTTTTTTTTTTTAGACAGAGTCTTGCTCTGTCTCCAGGCTGGAGTGCGGAGGTGCGATCTCGGCTCACTGCAACCTCTGCCTCCCGGGTTCAAGTGGTTCTCCTGCCTCACCCCCCCAGTAGCTGGGACTACAGGCACGCGCCACCGTGCCTGGCTAATTTTTGTATTTTTAGTAGAGATGGGGTTTCACCATGTTGGCCAGGATGGTCTCGATCTCCTGACCTCGTGATCTGCCTGCCTTGGCCTCCCAAAGTGCTGGGATTACAGGCATGAGTCACCGTGCCCAGCCCCAATAATTCTTTATGTAGAAGAGTAGGGGAAAAGAGACAGGGCAGGCAGCCAACTAAGGGTGTGTTATCAAGCTAGTTACCACTGTGGGCAACTGGAGAGTAATTCTGGGAAACAGTATGTAGAACACACCTCAGTTATCCAAACCAAGGGCCAAGAGGGTTGGGGTATGTATCCACCAGATCCCATCAGACATTGGTTAAAGACTCCTCCCAGGAAATGGGGAGGGCATGAGGACCTCGATTCCCTGGCACCTCCCTCTTGCACAGGCAGAGCAGGCTCCAGTGACCAAAAGTCCTTAGGCAGAGATGCAGGTGCTGGCAGTTGGAAGTCCAACCCACATACACAAAAATGTTAAGTACTGTAGGAGCATGGTTGGGATACTGACAGCTCACAGTAGGACACTTTCTGGGGATAGTGCAGAAAGTAGCTATGCTAGAGAGGGGAGAATGGACTTTATGATAGGCTGAATAATTACCTCCAAAGATATTGATATTCTAATCCCCAGAACCTGTGAATACATTACATTACAGGGCAAAAGAGACTTTGCAGATGTAATTAATTTAAGGACCTTGGGTTGGAGAGATCATTTTGGATTATCTGGGTAGACTGGATGTAATCACAAGGGTGCTTATAAGAGGAGACAGAAGATCAGAGTCTGTAGCAGGAGGTGTGATGACAGAAGCAAGAGGTTGGAGTGATGTGAGGAAGTTAGAAAAGGCAAGGATATGGGCTCACCCCTCAGAGCCTCCAGAAGGAACCATCCTTCCTGGTACCTTAACTTAAGCCTCGTGAGACTGATTTTAGACATCTGGCCTCCAGAACTGTAAGAGAGCAAATATGTGTTGTTTTAAGTCGCGAAGTTTGTGGTAAGTTGTTACAGCAGCAACAAGAAATGAATACAGGCTTCTTCCGTCAAGTTACTGCATGCTCTGTGGTAAGAAGTTTATCTCTGCCATTGGCATCTTGTGTTTATGCAGCACTTAAAATTTAGAAAAAAATTTCCTTGTGGCACGACAACAATGCTTCGGGGTAGGGAAAGCAGGTTTTGCCTCTGTTTTTCTCAGAGAACCAAGGCTCAGAGAAGCCAAAGGGTTTTTCCTGGACTGCTTAGAACCTTGGCGGAGGAAACGACCTCTTTAGCTAGAGCCCTTCTGCCCTGCTCTTGGCAGTGCACGGCCTGCATGCTGTGGACTTTCTAACTCAGAAGCAAGTCTTTAACCTCCTGATGCCACCACTCCAGCTGCAGCTCTGCCTGGGACTGGGAAGATCCTCAAGGGACTGATCATGTACCTGGTGTAGGCAGCCATGCTAGAACCCTTCTCAGGGGCAGTCTTAGACAGAACAGTTCTCTGAGCCCACCTGCCCTTGACCTCCATTTGCTGACCTTCTTAATCCATCAGACTGCAAAAAGAAACTTTTCATAAGTGCACAGTATCCCAGGAAAGGCTTCCCAAGTTTCGATCTCCTTCATCTCTCCCAGAGTACTGGCAGAAGAGGTAGAGCTATTTCTAACTCTGCTACTAGTCAGCTAAGTGATCTTGGGAAAGTCTCATTACCTCTCTGAGGCTCAGTTTCCTGGTGAGATAACCATTTCTAGTTCACCTTGCAAAAAGTGGCAGTTAAGAGTCACTTCTGTAGAGTCAAATAAGCAAAAGCTCACCACAGAGTAATTTACCTGCCGGTTGTTAGAGTGCCTGAATTCCTACTATTAGATATTCAGATTTTTGTAGAGATGATCTTCTATTTTCAAGGGTTCCCTATCAAAATGAAATTACCTTGAGTGGTAGTTAGACCTCAAGTTGTGATAAGCTATCACTTTAATCCACGTTTATTGTATTCTTCCTGGCCTCAGTCGCTGCCTGAATTTAGAACATAAAAAGAAAAGTGTCTCTTTGGTAGGAAGATGGGGAGAGGTTCTTTATAATGACAGGCAAGGAGACACCAAGGAAAGTCTTCATACCGCCTTGCAATTTTGTCCTGAGCTAGTCTTCAGACTAAGCTCTAAACTCAGACTAGTTGGCTCAGTGACTTATATCTCTTGGCCAATGATCTATTCTTAATGAGTGTTCCTTCCTAATGTAGCCTCACTGGAAACTCATCTGTAAATCCAAATGACATTTTACATGAGTGTCTATGCATTTGAGGTGAAGGAAGTTTTGTATAATAAAATCTCTCAGTAAATCTGAGGCCCCCTTCCCCTGCATTTATATACTGGAAAAGTCAAACTATAGAAGTAAGTGAAGTTTGGTTGGTATCATAGCTGGTGTCCTCAAGAAAACAGAGGCTGAGGCCAACTTGCTGATGCTGTATGAGGCAAGTGACAGGACAGTAGGAGTGAAGGGAAAGAAGTGAGTCAGGGAAAAAAGGAAAATGAACACAAGGTGGTACGTTTCACAAAATGCACAGCTGACCACTCGATCACCATGGACTTCTTCAAAGAAGTTGAAGTCTCTCTCTGTGAATTCCCATTGGCTGTCTCTGTATCAGAGTTTCTCACTATCCTAATTCTTTCATATTCACAAGTGTCCCTTCCCAGACCTAACTGGTGGACTCTTGATTGTTTAAGTTTACATTTCTGTTTCCTTACAGATTATTTAACAGCCGCACTGAGCATCTAGTAGACCTTCAAAATGTTGATGTGATTTCTAAGCCCACATGGGTTTCCAATGTTACCACTATTTGTTTTTCATAGTTTTAAGATGTGAGAACTAGAAAAGAACTCAGATCAAGTCCCTCCTTTTACAGATGAGAAAGCTGAGGCTCGGAGAAATTAAATTACTTTCCCACAGCCACATAGCTGGCTGGAAGCACAGCTAGACATACTGGCCAGGTTTCCTGGTTGGGATTCCAGTGCTCCTTCCCCCAGAAGTGAAGCCCTAATCAATCAGTTTCCTAATTGACTGGCAGAGGTTACCTGGCACCAGTGTGATGAGAAGAATTCTGAGGCTCAATCTGGACATAGTAGGAGACAGTTCCGTGATCGATTAGCCAAATCTTCCAGAAGGAAGGAAGTAGATATCACTATCTCTGCCAAATCTGTTTATTGGTTAACCTGTTGGCTTATATTTATGATAAAGATGCATTTTGTTTATTTCACTTTCATCTAGCTCCTGGTTTGAAGTACACTTTGGAAACCTCCAAAGACTCTGGTTTACTTCTTTCTGTGTGTGTCCAAGATAAGCGATCCCTTCCCCTTGCTGCAAGGCAGCATTTTAAAAACCCTTCTTCTAGTGTTACCTTTCAAGGTGGTGAACACACATAAATGAAACCCCAAACCAAAGAAAGGTTTGAGATCTGAAAAATCAGTGTCACAATCTGGCAATGTACATAGCAGCAATGGGGACATCATACACTGGAGGGACAGGCTGTTGACTTTTCTGCCTTCCCCGAAAAGTTGCATACTCCTTGCCTCAGTCAGTGTCATTCATCCACAGGTTAAGAGGCAGGGACTGAATGCAGCACAATCAGCCTTGAACTACATCTAAGGGAGCTGGTAATCAGGCCTGCTGAGGAGCTATGGGCCTCTGGTGGGGGAAATCTCATGAAAGCAGGATGAAACAGGTGCTATATTTTTATTTCCTTCACCTAAGAGAATTGAAGAATCCTTTCCTAGTGTCCTTTTTTGCATGGATCCTAACTTAATGTCACTTCCTCAGGAAAACCCTCCCCGATGGCCAAGATAGGGTCAGGAGCCCCATTGCTTGTCTTTTGTCTTTTGTGGCAGGGATATTTCGTTGAATCTTAGAACCATCAATATAAGACCTCCCAATATTTTATGTATCAATCAGGGGAAAAAATGCCACCATTTAAATTATAACTCAATGCTTTCATGCCACTTAGAATTTTTATTGTATAGTTATTAAAAGAGTACTTTAAAATGTATTTATACAGATTTGTGTGATACAGCACTCTTGTGCAAAGGAAAATATACTTGAAATTAACTGGTTGAGGTAATGAGCCTTAACTTTCTTCACATGTAGAATTCAAATATTTGGAATCACTTTGTGAGTTGGTGTTGCTGAAGCTCGCATGCTGCCACCCAGGCTTGGTCTTTTCACCACTGCCACCACACCATCCATCACCTCTCTTTCTACCCCAAACCACCAGGATATACAAAATGAGTAACACCCTAGTAAGGAGACAGTCCACAAGCAAAAATCAATACAATGCAAGAGCATATCTATGAAAACTATAGTAGAAGTATGCACTGCTCTGGATGAAGAAAGGGAGGAAATTTTTAATTTGAAGATATTTGGAAAGTCTCAAGGGACAGACATGGCATTTGAAGGAGGGGAGAACCTCCAAAGCTTGAGGTGGGGGAGTGGCATTTAATGGGGGAGGGGAGGAATAGCATAAACCAAATGTGGTGCTCTGTAAGTAATATATTCTCACAATAGTGGTTGATTCCCTTTAGTTAAAAAATAAAATGAACAATGTGAGTTTCATTCCATGGGGAAAGGGAAGTCACTGAAAGTTCCCCAGCAAGGGAATGTCTTGCTCAGCAACACCCTTTAGAAGGGTAACTTGTTGGGAGTGAATAGGGCAGCCTGATGTGACCCAAGAAGGGCAGCAAGGAAGCAGTTAGAAAGGGCATTAAGGGGCAGGGTGCAGTGGCTCACGCCTGTAATCCTAACACTTTCGGAAGTCGAGGTGGGAGGATTGCTTAAGCCTAGGAGTTCAAGCCATCAAAATCTCTCACGGAGGCACAACACACTAGAGAGCAGCCACCATCCCCGTGGTGTCCAAATAGATCACTCTTTCTTCTGTGAGCCACTAGAGAAGGTAGTTGGCTTGCACTGTGTGGGCACGTTATATTGAAAAATAATAATAATAATAATAAGCTATGTTTAATATTAAAGTCATATGCAGTGGAAGGAGACAGTCACATCAGGATACATAGAAACAGAGGAGCCTAGAGCAACCAAGAGAATCTCTCCCATCCCAGGCAATCAGTGTGGAGTCACCCACCCCACCTAAATTGTTCTCCCTCTCACACTCACTCACATATAGCCATGGTTTAATTTGCTTAAGTAAAACGTGTGCCCTGTCACTCCACGGTCCCCTTTATCATGTGTGGGAGGTTGTAAAACGCACAAGACAATGCAGGCCTTGCCTTTGGGAAACTATCGGTTTAGGTGAGATCAACCTAAGGACCATGCCTAGGAGCAATCCCGGGTCTACTTAGTGCTGAACACAAGATTGCATTTTTCTCGACACATACAAAGGTTTTGAATAATTTTGTAAAGTGTGAAAGACCGTGGTTCTTTGGAGGGAACATGTTAGGAGGAGGTGAATATTGATCTGGTTTTTGAAAGAACAAGAACATTTTGAGCAACAGAAGGAGTAGAGAGGGTGCTTCAGGTAAAGAGAACAACATGGACAAGGCAAAGAGATTAAAAATGATCCTAGCATGTTAGAGCACAATTAATACATCAGTTAGGATTGTGTTCAGTTGCAATTAAGAAAATATCCAAGTAGCAATAGCTTAAATAGAGGTTAAATTCCTATAGCAAGAAATCTAAAAGTTGGCAGTTGCTGCTGCAGATTTGGTCACTCAAAAATGCCAGAGATGGCATTTCTGACACTTTTGTAGCCTTTCCGTCATGCTGATCCCAAAAGGGCTGCTTAGCTCCAGCCATCACATCTATATTTGCAGTGAAGATAGAAGACAGAGAGAAGGTGATGCCAGTTCTTTTAGTTTAAATAGCTTCAAAAGCAGAGCTCCAAACAAAAACTTTGAGTGCACATAGCTTATTTGGTAACTGATCCCTGGATGCACAAGAGGAAGCAAGGAGAATGAGAGAGTAAAGACAAAAATGACAACATAAAGGCATGTTAAAAAGGTTGCTGCCTGGGGCCCCAGAGGCTCGATTGCACCCAGACCTCCCAATAACTGTACATAATGCCTCCCAGGAGTGTACCCCCAAAGGACAGGTAACTGGAGCATCTATCTACTGGGCCATGTTCTCCATCGACTGAGGGTCGATCCCAAGGGCATGAATCCCACACTTTCAGGTTTTGTTTTTGTGCAGGCACAGTGGGCTTTCATAATGTCAGAGAAGGCCCTGGAGCAGACAGCAGGAAGATGCACAGCACATACTTGAGATTGGATGCTGTCTTGCATGAGGTGAGTTGGAACACACGGAACTGTCCACCACAGCTGTGACTGAAGTCAGAGGTGATTAGACTGTGGGCATGGGACACAGGGCACGCCACAGCCATCTGCCACATCAACAGACCTCCCAGTGTCTTATTGCTGGCAGAAGGAGAGGCTGAGAAATGAACATTTTAGCTCTTCCAGACTCTAGAATAGAAGCAGAGTGGGGAGAAAAGGATTGGAAAGGGCTGTTAACAGAGCAAAAAATATATAAGATTTCAGATTCACTAAGGACATGTTAGATTAGATCATCTACTCTGAATGCATCATTTTATAAATGAGAAAGGAACTGAGTCCTGGGTAGAGTGAGTAACTTGCCTGCCCCAATCCTGTAGTTGGAGTAGAGCTAGGGTTTGAAGCAAGCCTTCCAGGTTTGGAGATCTCTCCACCTTTCCATAATAACCCTCTTAGGCTGCAAAAGAATGTCTTGGCTAAAAATCTGTTTTAAAAAAGAAAATAAAAAAGCTCCTGCATAACTAAGGTGGGCTCTGTTGTCACAAGACCTGGAATAATAAGCCTAGGCATTTGGACTTGGTCTGAGGGACAATGGGGAGCCATTGTCGAATCTTAAACAGGATCATGGCAATTTCAGTTGCTTGTAGGTAGATATTATATAAATATAAGGGGTTATTTCTCTGTTGATTATGGCTGCTGATTCAGCCAAGGGGAAATGGAGTTCTGGACAGGCTTGTACCTCCAGCAGTGACTGCAGGTGCTGTCAAAAGAAGGTGCAGGCTGCTGTCTGACATTCTCAAAAGGCCCCTGCTCTCCTGAGAATGGCTTGATGCTTATTGCTAATAACAAGGCTGGCAGCCGGCTGCAGCTTTCACTCAAAATTCTCCGGCTTTCAGTAATCAAAGCCAGGCCTGGGTTGTTCCTTGGCCCTAGACTGCAAAAGGAATTTCCTTTATTTTTGAACATGGAGAGAATAAAAAGAAGTACAAGTTGTTTTATAAGACAAGTGGGGCAGCAATTTGAAATAGGCATTTAGGCATCTCTTAGGGATTAACATCGGGACTCATTTAAGGGCTTGGAGTGTTAATAAGGATGAGATGTATTTATTTTTCCCTGGGTTCTTTTTTAGGAATCCCTGGGCAGTGTTCTGGAATTGATCTATACTGGCTCAAATTTCACACACACATCCCCCCACCCCGCCGCCATTTTCCATGCGGACTCCCCCACCCCTCCTTTCGACTGAGTTGTGCCTCCTATTAACTTGGAGAAAATGCCCCAACCAGGGTGCACAATTGGGCATAACTGGTACCTGGAAATACTGTTCATTGGGTTGAGGCAGCTCAGAAAACAAAATGGCCTTCTTTTACCTAGGGAATCTGGTTTGAAAATTGTACATTAAGTTACACTTCTAATTGAAATGAATTTGATGGTTTCAGGACAGCCCCCAGTGATCCCAGCCCACATCATAAAAACCACCATAGGCAAATTGGCACCATTCAGCCTTGGCTCAAACAGGCTAGGGAGTAAAAGAAGATGTAAACTGAATTTGTGGTTGTTTTTATCTTCAGATAGACAGGCTGAGGGCTGGGGTTGGGGGAGCTTCCAGAGGGGAATTCTCGGAGTGGATTACATCATTTTCCTGACAGTCTGCGAGGCAGTGGGGTATAGAAGAAAAGCACTAGATTAAGAGTCTACCCTTGTCTCAGACAGTAATTCATGTTTCATTCTTGGGTAAGTCGTTACATTTTTTCATGCCTCAGTTTCCTTGTCTGCAAAATGGGAATACTAAAATCTCCTTGGCTCATGGTTGGTATTGGGCCCAGGCAATGATGGCTGAATGGTTTACCTAATGGACTGAAGAAGCCCTCAGAATCTAGGGCTTCTGATTGCTTGGCTCGTGTTCACCCCACCAGCTGACATCCAAAGGACAAGATGCTTGTCTGTCTTCCCAGGAA
Organism: Macaca mulatta; assembly: GCF_049350105.2. Taxonomy (NCBI): domain Eukaryota; kingdom Metazoa; phylum Chordata; class Mammalia; order Primates; family Cercopithecidae; genus Macaca; species Macaca mulatta. Next base: position 39,234,584 of record NC_133426.1, read on the forward strand.
ACTTGGCTGTGAGGTTCAATGAGCTCAAAGCAAAGGACAATGACAAGACAAGGAAGGTACTAAAGGGTGGACACTGACTTGTCACCAAGGCACTCTGAGATACCTCATTATTCACATCAGTTCCTTATTCATCTCAGGCACATCTACCTAAGCAACAACACACATGTATTTTGTACCAACTATGAAAGATGCCAGGTCTGTAATGCACATTCATGCCAGGCACTCTGCTAGGAGATTCAAACTTTCCTCTCTGCAGCCATGTCAGGTAGATTTTAATACTCCCATTTTATAAATAAGAAAAGTGAGGCACAGGAAGATCACACAGCTTAGTCAAGGTCACACAGCAGTATGTTATTGATTGGAAATGTCATATGCTACGACTTGTCTTCCCACTCCACGGTGTTTTCAATCACTATTCTAAGGGGAAAAGATAAAAATGAAGAAGACCCAATCCACACTTTCAAGAAATTCGTAGTCTAGTCATATACCTGCACAGAAATATGTGTGCACAAGCAGAATAAAGGTCTGAGGGAGAGGAAAGAGACGTTATTACTCAGCTATTGCTGCTGTAACAAAGAACCCCACACCTCAATGATTAGAAAACAACAATTCTTGCTTACTTATGTTCAGGTTGACCATGGGTTGGTTTATGTGGCATGGGCCCCACTGAGCAACTTTGGTTTTGGCTGCAGATCTGCTGGGCTTGGGTCTGCACCATGGAATGGGCTCAGGTCAGCTAGTCATGGACCCACAAGTACGAGTGGCCATTTCCAGGGGAGAACAGTCCCCAGTGATCCCAGCCCATAATCTCATGGTGCTGGCAGAGACACAAGAGGTAAAACACAGCCACATAAGCACATGGCAAGGTGCTGCTTGGTTCATTTCTACTAACATCCCATTGGCTGAAGCATGTCATATGGCCATGCTCCAAAGTTAAGGGACAGAGCAAAGGGTAGAGAGGGATACAGAAGGGGTGAAGAATTGTGTCCAATAATCTAATCTACACCAGAAGGCTTCAGTTTTTATGGTAAAGTATCTGCATATTAATTTGAAATGATAAGCATGTATTATTTTTAAATTTAAAATTCCAATTTAAAAATACCATCAGCCTTCTCTATCCACGAGTTTCTCATCCATGTATTCAACCAACCAGGGATTGTAAATGTTTAAAAATGAATTAAAAGTAACAATAGAACAACACAAATATTACAAATTAGAAAAACAATACAGTATAACGGCCATTTACAGCTGTCCCTTTGTAACCACAGGGATTGGTTCCAGGATCCCTGTGGATACCAAAAATCTCGATGCTCAAGTGCCTTATACAAAATGGTGTAGTATTTGCATACAACCTGCACACATCCTCCCAGAGACTTTAAATCATCTCTAGTTACTTATAATCCCTAAGACAATGTAAATGTTATGTAAATAGTTATTATAATGTATTGTTTTATAATTTGTATTATTTTTCATTATGATATTGTTATTTTTTACTGTTTCTTACAAATTTTTTTAAATGTATTTTTGATCCATAGATTTAACTGTGGATACGGAGTGTTGACAGTACATCGCATTTACATTGTATTAGGTATTATACATAATCTAGGGATAATTTAAAGTATATGGAGGATAAGCATAGGTTATATGCAAATACTGTACCATTTTATATAAGAGACTTGAGCATCCAAGGATTTTCGTATTTGAAGGGGACCTGCAATACATTGTAAAAACCATCTCAGGGAGGTTAGAATGAACATACCCCAAGGTAATATTTCCTAACCCATCTCTTATATTGCCAATAAAAAAATTTACACACATACACACATAGTACTACAATATAATGGTTGCTGTAACATAAGTGTGTTCCCAGTGCTATGGGAACCTATATGAGAGGCATTTTTCATTCATTCATTTATTCATTCAACAAATATCTACTTCATATTACTATGTGCATAGGCATTGGAAATGAAGAGAAAAACAAAATAGGACAGATCACTGTCATCGTGTAACTCAAAAGTCGAAAATAGGCTCTAAACATATATAACTGGAATGAATTAAAGGAGGGGTGGATGAAGCTATGGGAACAAATAAGATAAATAACTCATTTACATGAGGATTATTGCAAAGGCTCCTAGGGGTTGTGTTCCAATATCCTTTCCTTAATTATTAGTCAGAATACTAAATTTTAGCTGAACAATGGCTACCTCAGATAATGACAACAGTTTCCAACTTTCCTTGCTGCTGGCTATGGCCATTAAGTTTTGGGCAATAGCTATAAGTAGAAATGGTGTATGCAATTTCCGGAAAGTGCCCTTCTTTCCCCCTTATCTTTCCTGTTGGCCAGAATATGAATGTGATAACTGGAATCAGGGTAGCTGTCTTGGATCACAAGTGACTTTGGGAATGGAGACCATAAGGGATGAAACAAGATAAAAGGAGCCTGGGTCACTGAAGACTTTTTGGAGCAAAATAGCCAAACCCACTCTGTACTGCCTACCTCTGGGCATTTGTGTGAGCAAGAAACACACCTCTAACTTGTTTAAATCATTGTTATATTAAGCTTCTGTTACTTGCAGGTAAACTTATCCTAATAGATAAAGGAGTTCAGGGGCAGACCTCCCTACAAACGTGAGAATAAGCTGATACCTGAATGGTGAGTGGACAAAGAGTGCAGGTTAATGTCTTCCAAGAAGAAAGAACAGCACATGCAAAGGCCCAGAGGTGGGAGAACATAGAAATTTAGGGCAGATACAAAGGGGAAAGAGGTAAAGGATGGCCATTATGAGCTTAGATCCCATTCAGTTACCCACATATTTGTTCCCTGCACCTCTCCTTTCCCCCTTTCCCCTTCCTCTCTTTCTTCTTCCCTCTCTCCCTTTATTTCTTTCCCCATCACTCCATCCCTTCTCCTTTCCCTCTCTGCCTTCATCCCTCCTTCCCTCCCTATCTACCTTTTTCACTTTTTTTAGACAAATATTTATTGAGTACCCACTGTGTGCCAGGCACTGTATTAGGCACTGGATGCACACCCTCATAGAACTGGCAGTCTACTGGAGGGACAGATATCAATGGGAGAGGTGGGAGTAAGAGAAAGAGATGTGTGGACTTCCTATGGCACATATGAGGAAGCACTGTCCAGATCCCCTTTCAGGGAAAGATTTGCTGCCCAACTACGAGAATTGCAGTTAGCTGACAGCCTGCAGCTGTTGGCTTCAGCAGGGTCAGCCTCAGCTTTTAAGCTGAGGTCACATCCCTCTCAGAGCGGCCCTGGGCCAGCAGCTGAGCAAGGAGGTGGTACTCTCGGCTGGCCATTTCTGCCCAACAAAGGGCTGCTCTCATGGGCACCCTTTGCTCAGAGCTGCCACTAGGCTGACAGGAACTTTTCAAATCTGCATTGCCATCTTTCTGGATAATCCAGCCTTCCATAGGCCTCAAGGCAGGTGAGAGCTCATCACAATCACTGGAGGAACCAAAGGAAGACCTAGCTTGTCTGGAGCACAGAGAGGGAAGGGAGAATTCTGGCAATGAGACGTGAACTACAACACCATGCGTGACTTAGGAGGAACTGGAGTTTTATCCTAAGTGCATTGAAATAACGCTGAGAGGTTTTTAAAATTCACTCTAACTGCTGCATGGATTGGAGAGGCCAGAATATCAGTTATGAGAAACTGCAGTCAATCAAGGGAATAGCTGGAGTGGGCTGCTTCTAGCTTGGTGGCTTCGGGAATGGAAAGCAGTGGAAGAGATGTCCTGGGAGTTTGTGGAGGGAGAATGAGCAGTACTTAGTAGCGACTGATTAGATCTTGGAGGAAGGAGGGTGATGGGAAGTAAGGTATCAAAGGTGAGCAACAGAGTAGAGGGATTTGCCCTTTTCTGAGATGATAACAGTTGCGGGTAAAGTAACAAATTCGGTGGTGAAAATCAAGAGCCTAATTGTGGATATGGCAGTTTTGAGACTATTGGATATGCAAACCTGGAGTTGAAGATTGGTCTGGCCAGGAGATAACAGGGAAGTTATCAACATGCCCAGGGTACTAGACGCCCCGGGAGCATATTAGGAAGCTTAAGGAAATACCCCCTTCCCTCCAAGCTATCTTCTATTTCTTCTTACTTCTATGCGCCCAAAAGCATCTTCTTCTTCTTCTTTTTTGTTTTGTTTTGTTTTGTTTTGTTTTCCTTTGTTTCTTTTCCTTTTTTTTCTGTTTTTGTTTTGTTTTGTTTTTTTCTTTTTTAGACAGAGTCTCTCTCTGTTGCCGAGACTGGAGGGCAGTAGTGCAATCATGGCTCACTACTGCCTTAAATTCCTGGACTCAGTTGGTCCTCCTTCCTCAGCTGAGAAGCTGGAACTAGAGGCTCATGGCACCACTCCCAGTTCATTTTTAATTTTTTTGTAGAGATGCGGTCTCGTTCTGTTGTCCAGGCTGATCTTGAACTTCTGGCCTCAAGTAATCCTCCTGCCTCAACCTCCTAAAGTGCTAGTATTACAGGGAGGAGCCACCACACCCAGCCCCCAAAGCTTCTGAAGCTTTATTTCATTCCAGGGAATCTTCTCAGGTAGAGAGGAGACAGAGCGTGCTGAGAGAGGTCTGTGTGCTCCCTACTCCCATCCTTAGCTTTGCCCTTAAACCAAAATACACTTTTGTATGACGAGCCGTTTGAGTAATTGGTGCACTCTACCAATTGGTGCAGTCTTATAGATAAGACTCTCTCTGTCCTTAGGATCGACTGCTTCTGAGGAGGAAGGTGTGCTTGCTCCAAGACAGCCCAGGGACTTGGGAAGGTTGTCCTTCTGCCTGCCTAACCCTAAAATGCTCCCCATAAAACACTCTGCCTGCTAATATCTAGACTGCACATCACAGATATGCAGTAAACGTGTGTTGAATGTATAAGGTCATTTTATCATTTGGTTGCCCGATCAGTGTGTCTGTCATAAAGCCCATCTCTTCGATTTTGCCTTTCAGCATAGATGAAAACAAGCTGGCCATTATTTTCCAGGCAAGCCCTTGTCAAATAAACGTTCCTCATAGAGATGTAGCTTGCTGCAGACTGAAAAGCGTGGGAAGAGAGCCCCATCTTTCTCATCTGTATAAAACAGGATGACAATCCCCACACCACACACTTTACAACTGAGTTGGTGTGAAGAGCTAACAAAAGTCCTCAGCCTAACAGTGCTTTGGGCTTTACAGAGAGACAGTGGGGTGACACACCATTAAGCTCTACTCCAACCCAAATCTGATTTGTTGAGTGGAATAATCCCAGTTCCCTTCATTTTTCCTTAGATATGACATTTTGCAGCAAAAAATTTGATGCCTGCAGGCTTTGGGAACTGGCAGTGATTCACAGACAACACGCAGGATGCTGGACATTGGTCAAACTTTGGCCCTGCACACCTTCTCCCACTACCAGTTATGCTGGTGAGGAATTTCCTCTTTCCCATTGTGTTATGTGGGTGGGTGGGATGGTACCCAAGGGGCCTCACCACTCCCCATGGAAGCCAAAGAGGGCTCTCCTTCACTAGCCTCATCCAGCAAAGGGCAGCTATGTGACCTCATCTTCTGGGAGGACCTTGAGCAGTGAGCAGAGTGACACACAGTCAGAAGATGGTTTGCAGGACACTCCTTTGCCCCAAGAGCATTGTCCTGCACCAGCCCCTATAGTGCCTGCCACACAGCTGGGCTCCCACCCGGTGTTCCTGCCTCCCTGTCATTTATCTAAGCTCCCAATACCATCCTTTAACAGCCCCTTTTGCCCAAGGTAGCCAAGAGGCAGTTTCTGTCACTTTTGCCCCCCAAATTTCAAACAGATACAGGCAATTTCTGAAAGGGGTACTATGTTATCATTAATATCCAGCATCGTTGAAGAGGAGGATTAATTAGTGACAACCCTCTTACTTCACCTATCACTGGGGCAGTCCGCAGAGGATTTATCCCTGAACCACTAATGAATTTTCCAACTGTCACAAAACAATGCAAATAAGTAAGATCCACATCTGCTGAACACCATCATGAGGTCAAACCATGGGTAAATAAATACTTGCTTCAAGGAGAGGGTAAATCCTAAGGTGAGGAGTGACAGGGCTTTGTTTGCATAAACCCAGCAAGGTATTATGGGTAGGATATTAATTAAATCATGCTCCTGGGCCTCACGGATCCCCAGCTCCACGGCTCCAGCTTGTTGACAAACTGAACACAGGGCCCCCAGAGAGACCACTAACATTTTGATAAACAGGGTTTGTTGGGGGTGATATTTCCTAACTAGCATTTTAATATAATTTTTGACGCTTCATCTGAGCAACCTGGAAAGAATATTCAGATAAAAAAAAGGGACACACGTCAAATTTCCAAGAGAAGAAACTACCATCTAATGTTAATCCACTGGAATTACTTCCTGGGAATAATTTCTTGCTACCTTCACCCCACCCCAGGCCTTCCTGAGACCCCCTTTTTTACCCCTCTCCCTAAAGCACACCCACCTGGGAGAACATCTCTGAATTACATCGAGGCTGCCTCAGGTTCAAATGAAGTTTTAATGATTTTGATAATCTTCCCAAGACTCTGTAAGTCTTTCCTTTTTGTTCTTCTTCCTTTTTGAAGAAATTAACCTGATGGCAGGTACTGTCTTCAGGGAAAGAGCTTTTATTTTCAGGTTAAAATAAAAGATCTCATCTCAGCTGGAATAGAAGATTGGTCATGAAAAGACCCTCTGTGGCCAGCAGAAGTACCCGCTGTCTGAGAGATGCTGACCAAGAACGTTCAAGCTCCTTGTAATTGGTCTACCATTCCAACCATTCCCATCTTCATTTGCACTACACGGTTCAAAATTTCATGCTTCGTTTGAAGATTATAAAGCCTCTTTTATCTGAGAATATGCAGACAAATATGAACTAATTAATGTTCCTACCAGCCCCCTGGGAGTGTGCAATTGTCCTATGACCCACTAGCTTCCTGGGCATTCCCTGACATTGCACTGCTGCCCAGTATCAGGCATCTTTGCTACTCCTCCCTCCCCTCACCACCCCCAATCAGCAACTGTCAACCCCGTTTCCTCCAAAATGCTATTAGAATCTGCCCACTTCACACCATCTCTGCCATTTCCAGCTGGTTGCTTGCATTGACTATGGAAACAGACCTCTCACTTCTTCTCTTGTCCCTTCCAATCTAATTACCCAATTCTCTACCCAACAGGCAGAGGGAAATTACTAAGACATAAATCTGAAGAAATCACTTTTTACCTGCAATGAGTCTCTCACCTAAACCCCCTCCCTACTATTCCCATCCTCCCCTGCCTGACTTTTGGTTTCTCAAACACACCAAGATCTCTCCTGCCTCAAAGCCTTTGCACATACAGTTCCCTTTTCTAACACTTGGACAGGAAGGTAACCAATTATGGATGATGTTCTCCATGAGCTAAAGTCTGAAGAGTTGTTTTAAGTCTCTGAGTTTTAAGGTAGTTTCTTATGCATCTTCATTGTGGCAACAATAGCATCAACCACTCCTTCTAATAAGAGCACATGGATTTTATTTTAGAGATCTACCTCCTCCACCCTTCATCCTCATGATTCTGGTGAGGATGACTCCACTCCTGGGGTGTGGGGTTGGGGGCTCATCCTCCAGACATAGCCAATCAGAGCATTCTATCCCTCTAGCCAGAGGAGCTGGGTCAGACTCTATGTGTGACCCAAGCTAGGTCAACAAGATATATAATCCCGGAAATTTCCCTAGAAACAATTAGAGAGAAGAAAAAGTCTTTCTAACAGAGTTTCTGTGCTCCTAGGTGAGAAGACTACAGCTGCCACCAGGAAGAAAGAGCCTGTCTAAATATCAGAGGGCAACGAAACTGAAAGGAAAGACACAGAAGTCTGATGGCATCAACTGAGTGCCTGGGCCCAGCTATTCCTGATGATTTACCCCTGGACTTTCCAACTTTATACACCGACACATTCTCTTTTTTCTTAAGTTTTTTAGACGCAGTTTTCAAGTCACTCGTGACTTCAAAACTCCTGAGTTTTGAACTCTAGTTCAGCCCCTACATTGTACTCCTGTCTTCAACTGTGTGTACCCTAAGTCCTTGCCTTAATTTTCTACCTATTTCTCTTGTACTTCCGAGTCTGTAGCCTTATATTTAGGGCCAGCCAATCCCTTCCCTCTTTCTAGAAATCAAATAGGAGGCAACAGTACCTTTCAGAAAACAAGAATGGAATCTCAAAGTCCCAGCATTTTTATACTTTTCCCATGATCAGTCTGCAACATTACGACAAGGGAAAGTTTGAGCAAGGCAAATAGCATGATCTGGATGTGGCAGGAAAAAAATGGGACAGACTCTGCGTTCTAGTGCTTTGGAAATCTGTTGGTTGTAAGATCTGGAGAAAGAACTCAAGTTCCAAGAAATGTCACTGAACAAATTGTACAATGTATGGAGCTGCCTAATGTTTCATATGTTTGGATGAAATGGTTGTCTTTAAATAAGCTTGGTGCAAAGTTTCTAATAACCACTGTTTTTCAGCATGTCTCAGAGCTCATGTTGTTAATGAAGCAAGGTTAGCTTATTTTTATTGAGTAAAGATGTGTTAATAAAAAGAATGGTTTTGCATTTTAAGCAAAATGGATGGATGAATGAATGAATTCTAAGTAAATAAATAAAACCTTTAAGTGACTGTTTCTCTTTCAGAGAAGTCATTGATGGGAGCTATATACTGATTATGATGATGCTGCCACTACTCTCAACATTCCTTCAATTCCTACTTTGAAAGGCAACCCTCTTTAGGTTGTACAAATTCTAGTTTGGTGGCTAATTAAGCCATGATACTAGTTAGAGATTTTTAAAAATCTTCCTTCTCATCTCTCCCTCTCCAAGTGTTTGAGGACTGATCATGCCTGATCTTAGTAATAGAGTAATTCATGTTGGCAGGTGTCACTTAAGCCCCTGTAGATTGCTTGTAACTTCCTGACACAATCTGAAGTTAGCCCATTCTGTCATTCTCCTGCTGGATATCATCTACATTCTTAAATCTTAATGATGTAAAATTATTCTACGTTTCTAATGATCCGTTTCTCAAGTCACAATCTGACTTGATATAAAAGTTGTTTCCTCCAAACCATCAGCAATACAAGAGGTATATAGGAATTTGACTTATTTACAACTCTGTACTATTCTTTCTAAACAGCTTCCAAGGAATACAAATGCACTACATATTGGTTACTAAAAAATGTTTGGGAATTGGATTCTTTAAATATTATGAAGAAACAGCTGATTTCAGGACTGGGGCTAGGAAAGCACAACATGAGCCTAGAACTTTTTGCTGCACCACAAGGATGCACTGAAAGAATGACAGGGAGATGTCAAAAGGACACAGGAGCCAGCCTGACCAGGATCTTTCTGGACATACTTAGGACAATTTGAACATCAAAACAAGTAATAACAGGAGGGAATTATTATTAAATTGAATTAAAATTGAATTCAAAAATTCATGAGTCCATATTGACATAGACAAACAAAGCAAAATAAAAAACAGGGGAGAAGGAAAAGTTCTTCCTCACATGGAATATCAGCCAATAAATTTACAAGAAATTATAGCTTAAAAAAAATCACCATTTTGCAATCATCAGAGGAATGATTGATTCATGTGAGAATCCTCAATGGATAATAAAAACTACTGGGTGAAAGTTTGCTGGGAAACCTGATAGTTACACAATTTTGACATATATCTTCATCATTACTAATTAATTATAAAAGTTAAAATGATACTATTACAATGAAGAAATCTGGCAGACATCTCCTTAACAAGGGATCAAAGTTAACACTTTTAATACTGGGACAAACTGATATAATGTGCCTCCTGACAGGATGCACTGAGAACACAACACTCCTTCTGGGATGCTTCTGCCAAATAGCCACAACGTGAACTAATCATGAGGAAGTATTCTACAAACTTGCATTGCGAGACATTCTACAAAATTACTATCCAGAATTCTTATTTGTCATGAAAGACAACAAAAGGCTAAAGCACTGTTTCAGATTAAATGAAATTAAAAAGATGTAGTTAAATGCAATGTGTGCACATGGACTGGTTCTTGGATTAGGAACCAAAAAAAAAAAAAATACGTACAGAAGGCATTACGCAACAAGTGGCAAATTTTGAATATGGATTGTAGATTAAATAATAAGATTGTATCAAGGTTAGATTTTCTGAATTTGATTATTATACTGTGGCTTTAGAAGAAAATGCCCTTGTTCCTAGGAGATACACACTAAAGTTCTTAGGATAAAGAGTCCTGATATGTGCGATTTACGGTCATCAAAATAATAATGATAATAACACATATATGTATGTGTAATGTATATATGTATATGTTTATGTGTATAGAGAAAGAATTACGGAAATATGGCCAAATGTTGGCCATAGGTGAATCTAGGTGAAGAATACATGGAAATTCATTCTACTACTCTTGCAAATTATCTGCAAGTTTGATTTTTTTCTCAAAATGAAAGCATATGCACACACACACAGAGGTGCAAAAGCTCCCCATCAGACAGACGCAAGGCACCACTCCATTAAGGCAGGCAGTGACCTGCTAATGATCTATATCAGCCCTCACCTATATGGTACCTACTAGCCACATTTGTGACTATCTAAATTTAAGCTTACATGAATTAAAATTGAATACAATTTAAAATTCACATTTTCAGCCTCACTAGGCACATTTCAAGTGTTCAATAGCCACATGTGATGAGTGGCTACTATCCTGGACAGCACAGACATCAAACGTTTCCATCATCTCAGAAAGTTCTATTAGATAAGACTGAGAGGGAAAGAACACAATCTGCCTTTGTCATTTAGTAAATGACTTGGGCAAGTTTCTTCACCTCTCTGAGCTCCCTTTTCCTTAGCTGTGTGACGAGGATAATCATAGCTGCCTCACAACAGTTTTGTGTGAGAGAGAATTTAGGGAGCCCTTGTGTGTAGAAATGCCGAAAACAGGCCAGTGCTCTACTCCTTGCTTCCTGGGCTCCCCAAAAGGAAGCTGACTCCTCATCCCTCAACCTGGAGAACTGGTTCAGCTCCTCTTTTCACCAGAATCCTTTCCCTGCTTCCGACCCATCGTCTTTTTCTCAAAGCTGTTGTAACTGTGTTGTTCTCACCTGTCTTGCCCAGGACAGATTCCCCAGTCCTCCCCATTAGTGTTTGGCATTTGTTCTGGGCATTCTATTAGCAATGCCCAGCCCCAGTCCTGGACTTCCTGCTGTTTCTATTGCATCTCCCTAACTCTTACATCCACCCCAACTCAGTGTTGTTGGCCTTCCTCAGCAACCAGGAATCTAAATCACCCTCCACCCCACTGCAACCTATGGATGACTGAGCCTTGGTTCTTGATGGTGCTGCAGACACCTTGAGGTGTGGCCATGACATTCACTCAGCCCTTGGCCTGGTAGCAGCAACTTTCCCTGATAAGGTCCCCAGATTGACTCTCAGTTGTCCCCATTAGGGCCTGTGGAATTTATGACTTCCATACACAGCACCAGGAAGTTGAGGATGGCTCCACGTGCTAACTCAGTCTCTTTGCCCTCTCTCTGCCTGTGGCAGATTGCATTTTCCAAAAACGACTGCACCAAAATATCCCACCCCAGGTGATCTTTTTCTTAAATGTGAAGTTCACACTAATTCTTCAAGAAATGGGGACTCTGTTTTCACCTGCTGGATCTTGGCAGGCTTGTAATTATGATGGTTATGATTTTAGTGATACTGTATGACTTCTGAGACCATAAAAAGACAATACAGCTTCCAACTGGTCCTATTGAAAAAGTTGTGAGAAAACCCAGTCCACATGGGAAGGTCACATATAGGGGTAACGGTCCCCACTGAGCCCCAGCCAGTAGCCGGCATCAACTGCAAGACATGTAAGTAAGTGAACCCTCAGATGATTCCAGCCCCCAGCCTTTGAGTTGCCCCAACTGATGCTTTGTGGAACAGAGAAAAGTTTTCCCCACTGAGCTCTGCCCAGATTTCACATTTATGGTCAAAATCAATATGGTCCTTACTTTAAGTCACTAAATTTGGGGATGCTTTCTTTACATAACAGTAGGTAGTTAGAACACTGCCTGATCAAACTGCACTGCCACTTTTACTTGGCTGCTAGCTATACGGCTATAGCCGGGCATCATGGGGCCATCGTGTCTGGCAGTTCTCACATCTGAGTTCCAAATGCAGAGCACAAAAGTCCCACTGTCACTGATCTTCCCTTCCACTTCCAGCATCTCAGTCTAGTGTGGGGAAGCAAGAGTTGAACCATGTGCTTCCCCTGTCGGGGCAGATGGTTCTCTTCCTGTGGAAGGAATTTCCTCTACATAAAAGCCTCTTTCAGCCAGATGCGGTGGCTCATGTCTGTAATCCCAGCACTTTGAGAGGCGAGGTGGGCAGATCACCTGAAGTCAGGAGTTTGAGACCAGCCTGGCCAACATGGTGAAACCCCGTTTCTACTAAAAATACAAAAATCAGCTGGGTATGGTGGTGGGCGCCTGTAATTCCAGCTACTCGGGAGGCTGAGGCAGGAGAATCACTTGAACTCAGGAGGTGGAGGTTGCCGTGAGCTGAGATCACGCCACTGCACTCCAGCCTGGGTGACAGACTGGGACTCCGTCTCAAAAAAAAAAAAAAAAACCATTTTCTTCCCAAGAAAGCACACACCTTTCCCCCTTCATTGGGACCTTAATGGCAGATGGGACTCTGGGAGAGATACTGACATATGCATAAAAGTAGGTCCAAAAATACTTAACCTCTACACAAGAATTCAAATAAGCTGTTGACCTTATGAGAGAATCACAACGATGGACACCTTCAAAGGAAGGAGAGGCGCCATGGAAGGCAGAGGAGAAAGACCATACCTGCTTGACTTGGTGTGAGAGGCATTCTAGATGTTATTGACATCGTATAATAGACAGATGACAAGCACAGAAGCTCAGAGTCCCAAAATGCCTTAATCTTATTGCCTGGCTAAGATCTATTTATAATATTTTCTCCACATGCAGAAAGAACACTTTCTTCACCTTTCATTCCATTTCCATATGTTTAATTTTCCTCACCTGCAGGAAGCCCAGATCTGTGGAAGCTCCTCCCTTGAAATAAATTTGCAATAATTTTATCATTCCTCACAACAAGTCCATCCTCACAGTGAGCTGTCCTTTGACATTTATAAGGATGTGGATTTAACCATAAGCAATCCTATTTACATAGTCTCACTCATGTTCTTTGTCATTATAATTGCTAATAACACTATGTTTTAGAATTGGCAGACTGCTTCAATATCAGCGTAGCAGATGCTTATTGGTGTGTCTGCCCAGTTCCTATTCTTTAAAAATTGTCCATGTCATGCATAGGGTTTGCTTCCACCATACATAATACCCATGTTTTTGCCATATGTCTCTACTTTCCTGACCATAGATGACTTGCCCAGGGGCAAACACATGATAAAAACTGAGTGAGATTCTCTCTCTTCAAAATATGTATGGAGATATCCAAAAACTGTAAGTTAATTGTTGAGTTGCATTAATAGCAGCATTTTGGTGGGAAGTTTTATTGTAGATGAGACAGTGAGCTCTGATGTCCAGGCCATTGTTGGGGAACCAAGCTGTGGTCCTGAATGACTACCCAAAGTGTTGGTGTAGTCTCCTTTCCCATGATGCATACTAATAATAGAGATGACCACAGGTTGGCACATGACCTGTCTGAGTTTGGGTTCCCCCAAAAGCATATCCTGAGACAGGAATTTGAATGCAAATAGTTTATTTAGGAAAAACCAATAAGGAAATGAGGAAGTATATTAATCAAGGTTCTTCAGAGAAACAGAATAGGATGTTTGTATGTAAAGCTAGAGATACAGAGAGAGACAGAGATAGAGATAGAGAGAGATTTATTTTAAGGAATTAGTTTACATGATTGTGGGTCCTGGCAAGTATAAAATCTTCTGGGCAGGCTGACAGGCTGGAGACCCAGGGAAGTGCTGATGTTGCTGTCTGGACTTGCCATAATGCAAGTTGGAAGGCAATCTGGACACACATTCCTTCTTCCTCTGGTGACCTCAGGATTTTTAAAACCATCATCTGGTTGGATGAGGCTCATCCAAATAACGGGTTTCCCATTATGAAGGGTAATCTGCCTTACTCACAGTCTACTGATTTAAATATTTATCTCAATCAAAAAAAAAAAAAAAAAAAAAAAACCTTCACAAAACCGTCCAGAGTAGTGTTTGTCCAAAAACAAGGTACTATAGAATAGCCAAATTGACATATAAAAGTAACCATCACAGGAAGTGAGGCAAGGAAGGAAAGACCACCAATAAAGGGTACATTATCAAGCAAGTTATCACTACAGGCAAGTGGAACATAATCACACTAGGGAACTCTGGGAGACAATGTAGAAAATACATCTTAGAGTCATTCTACCTGAAGGGAAAGAGACCTGGGATATTTATCCACCCACTCCTGATGGTCATTGGTCGAGGGTTGCTCTGGGGAACGGGTATCAGTCCTGCAAGCCTCCAGTCCTACTGCAGGCGTAGTGGGCTACAGCAGCCAGAGAAAGCCCACAGACTATGAGACACAGCTGCCTGCAGTCAGAAATCAGGCTGGCATGCACAGGACTGGTAAATGCTAAGGGGAATGTGGGTGGGGTACTCACAGCATCAGCTACATTGTCACAATCCAGAGAAAGATGATCTTTGTGACGTTAGATAATAATTAAAGAGACAAGGACCCCTCTGCATCATTTAATTGAAAATGTGTTACTCTGTACTCACTCTCTTTGTTCTCAAGATCTCACAGACCTGTTGGCAAGTATACTCCAGGAGAGCAGGAGGAGACAGCCTGAGAGAAGAGAAGCAGTTGAGGCCTTTGGTTCTCACAGGTGTCTCCTTGCCTCACACTCAATGACTTTTTCCAAGCTCATTCAACATGTAAATTGAGAGACGGAATAGAATTGTGCCCAATACTGCCTACCCACTACCCACTATTGATTTGCTCCTTCTCACACTAACAGAACCCCCATTACGTCTAGTGTGATGATGTACTTAGTTAAACTACTTCTTCTCAAACTCTCCTGCGTTTATACACAAGCACGTGACCCAATTTTGCTCAAAGAGACGTAGGTGAAATTGCTGAGTAGTACTCCCAGGAAAGGTTTTTGGTTTTGTTTTGTTAAAGGGAAAGACCTGGCAGAAGTGAACCCTTTCTTTTCCTTAACTCTTATCCTATTATTTTTCCTGGGACACGGTCACAATGTCGAGAGGTGGAGTAGCCACTATCCAGCCATGTGAGGTTGGCAGAACCAGAAGTGAAAATCAGTCTATATTCCCGAATTCCCTGAGCAAATGCATCAGGACTAGGCTGCCTATTTCAAAACTTCTTATTTATAGAAGAAAAAGTCTTTTGTACTTAAGCTCTTGGAGTCTGGTTTTGTTCTATGCAGCCAAATGTAATCCAGACTGATGGAAAGTAATTGGAAGAATGCACAGCTAATTAATTGCAATTATTATTTATATTATTTCTCTATAACCCCTGCTAGATTATAAGCTTCATGAAGGTAATCACTGTGTTTCTTTACTACTATATCACTAATATTGGGCACTGTAGACATTCAGTAAATTCTTGTTGAATGAATGAATAAATGAACAAAGAACGGTACTCATCTTTGACTGCTTAAGGTACATTGTTTAGTTTCCCCAGTGAGATTATTCATCAGATGCTGAGACCCAGTCTTCTTTGGCATCCTTCAAAGCACACATCACAATGGCAAAACATACCTGAATGAAAGAATGATCGATGGTCTTGAGCTTGAATCCCAGCTCAGTCACTTATCAGCTGCATCACCTTGGGAAAGTCACTTACTCTTTCTGAGCTTATTTCCTCTTCTTTAAAGTGGGAAGAACACTTACTTCACAGAGTTGTTGTGGGGATAGGAGCAATACATATGTCTCAGATTGGGTACCCTAAAAAGCAGAGGACTTGGTTGTGGGTAGTTTCCTTGGGGGTAACCTCAAGGAGCTAAGAGAGAGAAACAGAGGACAGAAGAGAAGTCATAATACAAATGGATTACTGAAGTCTTTGATATAGGCAATGGGGGCTTGATGTGACTCTGAATTCACACAAATGGGTCCATCTCCACTGCGGTGGATATCAAAGTTTCTCCAAGATGCAACTTGGGGCCCCAAAGCATCTGCTATTGTGTGTAAAGTGCCTGACCCCTTATAGCCATCAAAATGGCCAAAACTAAAACTAAAAAGGTGAACATGCCAAGTGTTGATGAAGATGTGGGAGGGGAGTACTTGTGCATGGCTGTGAGGTGTGTAACGAGTGCAGGCTTTTTAAAAAGCAATCTGGCTTGTCTCAGTGAAATTTAGTTGGTACCTACCCTATGATCTAGTGACCTCCCACATCCCGGGCATAGAGCTTAGAGGAACTAACTCATGCACAGGTTTATAAGGACATCTTTATGCAGATGTTCACTGAGCTTGTTGGTGATGACCTGGAGGAAAGTTGGATACAACCTGAGTGTCCATCCTTAAAGGAATGGATAAGGAAAGTAAGGTGGATGTACCTTATGAAATACCATGCAGCAGCAAAAAGCAACACACAAAATGGATATACAACAATGGCAATAGTTCTTCATGATAATGCATTGAGTGAAAAAAAAGGTAAGAAAATGAATGAGATTTGTAACATTATGCCAGTTATGGAAACTAAAATCCCACTCACAAAAAGGCTTTGCCTATTTGACACGGATGCGTGCATATATCAGGACATATACCAAGGACACAGAGGGGATGCTTGTATGGTGGGGGGTGAGCAGGAAGGTGAGGATTGGGGATGATGGAGGTAGGGTGGGGGTAGGAGAGGAAATAAAACACAAGCAGTGCCTTACATAGACCAGGGTTTATTATGTGCTATGAACTGAGGGGTATGATTAATCACCTCCTTATGCCAGAAAGCCTAAATAGGTTTTTTTAAAGTAAATAAAGTGCCTGGAACACAGTAGGTGTTCAATAAATGGTTGCTAAAAATGTGACTGAAGGGACAATTGTGCAATTTCCCACAAAGACCTGCCATGTTCCCTAGAAATTAGAAGACTGCAAAAGAATGACTTTCTCCACCTCATGCCTCATATCTGGGTGGGAGTTAATATTGGGTGAGTGGACTCTGTCAATTTGGATGGGGGAAAATCATATTTATTTGCACTAACCTCTGACTGCAATTTAGCATGTCCACAGTTGCATTAGTGGTATCTATGAGTTTATCACAAAGAGAAATCATAAATATTTTTACATCACATTACAGTTGTTGCAGGTATCTTGAAATATGCTCAGCACTATATGGAAATTATAGTAGTTATTAGACTTGCCAGCAGATCATATTTAATGCATTAGTAAATATGCATTTATCACATATCTGGCTATTTTTTTATTACTGTATTTCAACATCGTTAGTTTCCTTTGTGATTCTCTGTATTTTATTTCATGTGCTTAAGACTATTATTCTGAGAAAAGGTCTATAGGCTTTACCAGATGCCAAAGGGGTTCAATGGCATGGCAAATGTTAAGACTCACCCCTAACTAAGTTTTATCAGTACTTCTTTAAGTCACAAGGATTGGTGAGAAAATGCACTATTAGACTTTCCATTGCACCATCCTCACTGGCCAAGAAGGAGTTAAATAGTGTCCCCAGCACTGTGCTGTCATCTAGCTGGTGCTGGTGCCACAGCGACTAGTGCCTGTCCTTCCTGTGGGGACAGGGGAGGAGAGGAGCAAAGGAAAGGAAAGAAAGGGGAGGGAAAAGGAGAAAAGAAATGAAAAGATAATTTCTCCTGCTTTTTCACATCACTGAATTGAACTTTGCTTGTAATAAAAGCATTATTAAATAGAAATGGCATCCTCATTATTTTGCATTTAGGTGATATTTGGAAACATGGTCCCAGTAATTATTTGTGCTGGGCAGGGCCATCACATTCTCTTTTCCTGAGTACAGTTGAACCAGCATGTCTTCTTCCAGGGCAGCCTTTCCCCAGGCTATGGGGAGATGTAAACAGTCTCTACTATTTCTCCCTGCTTATCTCCATGAAACCAATAAGCACCCTTAATCAGGCCCAGAGTTCACACACTGGGCATGTGGTACCTGACACTTGATATAGAGAAATATTTCACCTCCATAATTTATAATGTTTTCATCAGAAGGCATCCCAGAGATAAAGGCTCTCTTCTTTATACATACCACAGCTAATAAGACCAGTGCTTAGTTTTGGTTCACCCTGAGGCACACCCCTACACAGCATTCAAGTGCAGCTAGTTTATTTGGGAAATGCAGGAAATACCTGGAAGGACATGGAGCCATGAGACAGGGAAGGGAGCCATGAGACAGGGAAGGGAGGGCAGACAATGACAGGTGCATTATCAATCCAGGTACCACAGTGGGTGACTGGGTCTCGATCTCCTGGGGAAGCTCTGGGAAAGGGCATAGAGCATGTGCCTCAGAGTTATCCCATCTAAGGGGTGAGGGAGCTGGGGTATTTATACACCAACCCCCATAGTCACTTCTTGTGAGCTGCTTCCAGGGGATATTACTTCCTCAGTGCTTCCAGCTTTCACAGGGAAAGCCACTTTTCACAGTTTTGAAAATATTCTTGGGCACAGATCTGCAGACACTGGCTGTTGAGGGTTAGAGGGAGCCAACTGAATTGGGGAAGAGGGAGGGGCGCTGGTGAGGGGCTGATGGTATCTGCTACAGACCTAATGTTGGTAAGCCATCTGCTGCTCTCCAGTGTAGCAACCTCTTCACCTCTCCCCATCTCAGTTTCTCCATCTCTGCAAAAGGCCAGGGCTCTTCAAAAGTTGTAAACCAAAGCCCTGAGGACCAAATGAGGTACTTGGGTGGGTTTTGTTTGTCCTTCACGGCTTTTAAAAATTTTTTTAATTGAATCAACTTCTCAAAATCATGAACTTTTGCATGAAAACATGACTATTTATGTTCTCTAGAAAAATATTTGGCAACACTAGACCCCAAACTAGATGATCCCCAATACCATATGGTTCTGAGAATCTAGACGTTCCTCTTTTCTGCCAAAGTAAAATGGTTTAAGGGAAACCTTTCATGGCTTATGGGCAGATTCTCTCCCATCCCTGTTTTCTGAAAGGTTTTTGGTTCAGAGTGTTTTTGTTTGTTTATTTTGTGCATGGTTTGGGGGATTTGTGGTTGCAATTTTTGTAGAAGAGAATGCAATTTTCTGCCTTTTCACATAGCTGGGAAGTGGGGAATTTGGTCTTAAAAAGTCCAGGTAGCCTCAGCCTGCCCTGCCAGGGTTTTAGAGCCAGTATGTTGTAGCATCAGCTGGCAAGCCGGCTGCTTGCAGGGAAGGCCCAGCCATCTGTTCCCGGAGACGGTGAGAGAGCCATCTTCCTTCCTCCACACCTGCCCCGAAACACAGGCCCAGAGACATTTTATAACCCAGGAACAGCTCTCGTCTGTG
Organism: Macaca mulatta; assembly: GCF_049350105.2. Lineage (NCBI taxonomy): Eukaryota > Metazoa > Chordata > Mammalia > Primates > Cercopithecidae > Macaca > Macaca mulatta. The sequence continues at coordinate 39,254,088 of NC_133426.1, forward strand.
CCAATTACAGGACCTCAAATTCCTCTGCTCTTTCCTGTATTCTCCATCGGCTCCTTGTTGGTTATCTCCAGCTCAAAGAATCTCTCCAGCTACTGGGTTCCAGCCAGAGGCCACCAACTGTGCCTATCAACAGAAGTGGGAGTCAAGGGCTCTCAGCCCCGTTGCTGAGCTGCCCTGGGAGTCGACAGCTGATGACACGGGCTGTCCCCTGATTGCCAATCTAGATGGCGCTTTGAAACATCCCATCCCCGGTGATCCCCTCAAAGACAGCTGTGATTAGTTTAGTCTCCAAAGTCTTCGAGAAAAACCTCAGTGACTTTGAATAATAATAAGAAAGCCCATCTAAAAGCATAGAAAGTCTGAATCCAAGGGTCTTTTTGAACAAAATGGAGTTTTATTCATTTCACATGCATGAAATAAGGGCTAACAGGATGGTCAGGGAGCAACTTTGACTTAATGAATGGATAAGAATCATTGATTGGGTTACTTTTTTTTTTTTTTTTTAACAACAGAAAATGGGTACTGTTAAAATGATTTTCAGGTCCGTAGAAAAAATTTGAATTCTTGACCGAGCTGGGAGTTGCCTTTCAAAGCGTGATTGAGAATATGGCTCTGGCATCAATCAGACTGCTGAGGTTTTGAATCCAGGCTCTCCCGTTCATTAGCTGTGTGACCTTGGGCAGGCCTTGACCTCTCTGTGCCTCAAAGTAATCACCTCCAAAATGGAGAGAATAATAAGACCTTCCTCACAGAGTCGCTTTGAAGATTAAATGAGACATCCACGAAGAGCACTCCAGACAGTACCTCCTTCAGAGTCAGAACTCAGTAAATGTTATATATTATTGTTGTGTTATTATGAATGATTTTTTTTTCAAGGATAGTGCCAAGATTCACATCAGTTCTAGTTCTCCGTGACAAAAAAAAATAAATCCAAATTTCTGAATAGTGGGGTCTGAATTGATGAGCTCTTACCAGCATCTTGCTTTTCTCCCGGTCCTTGTCGCAGTAAATCTGATAAGAAATGCAGGGGGTGTGCTCTCAGCAGACAAAAGCCCGCGGTGGGGCTGCTCTGCATTGGCTGCTGGCCTGAGGTTGAGAGGAGGGCAAGCTTGCCCTGGTACAGCCGGCCTCCGTACAGTGCCCATGGGCCCAAGGAATTTGTGTATTCAGCTGTCCTCTCAGCACCTCCCTGCTCATTCGCAGGTGGAGGTGAAACATCAGAATTCAATTTTTTGTCATTTTGTGAAATTATGAGACTCCATTCCAGTTGCGTTTGTATCATCAGAGCACAACCGACACCTGGGGTAATTGCTGTTGCTGGGTTACTCCTTGTAAGTTCAAACAGTTTCACATGCTGAATGACAATATATTTGCCGTGACCTGGGTAAATTAAAACAATGCTTCCTGCCTAGGTAGACTTTGACGTGATTCAGTCCATCTGCTTCTGATGAAGGTAATACTTCAGTAAAGCAAGTGATCCAAACACACAGTGCTACCTCGACGTTTGGGTTTCCTTCCTGTCTTCCTTCCCTCCCTCCCTCCTTCTTTCCTCTCTCCTTTTCTTCCTCCTTCTCCCCTCCCTCTTTTCCTCCTCTTCTTCCTTTTTCCCCTTCCCTGTACCTTCCTTCATTTCCTCTATTCTTCCTTCCCTCCCTTCTTCCTCCCTCCTCCTTCCCTCCCTTCTTCTTTCCTTCCTTTCTTCCATCTTGTACTCCTTCCCCATTTTCTCCCTCCTTCTCCCTCTTCCTTATTTCCCTCCCTCCCTCTTTACCTGTCTCCCTCTTTCCCTTCCCTTCTTCCTTCCATTCCTCTCTCCTGCATTTTTTCCTTCTTTCCTTTCTTCCTTTTCTCCCTTCCTTCTTCTTTTACTTTTCCTCCCTTCCTTTTCCTTCCTTTCTTCTCTCCATCTCTTCCTCTTCCTCCTTCTTTTCCTCTTCCTTTCCTTCCCTACCCCTTCCTTCCCTCCCTCCCTCTTTTTTACCTTCTCTCTCTTCTTTTCTTCTCTCCTATTTTTCTTTCTTTCCCTGTCATTTTTTTTTTCCTAAGAGGAGAAACACCAGCTCTCAGCCACTCTGTGTTCTCGGCGCCAGACGCTGTTCTCCATGTGTACACAAGTCTGAGTCCTGTGTCCAAACATAAGACAGAAACGTGATCAGGGCTGGGGAGAGAATGGGGGGTGGGGAGAGGACAGGACTTGACAGGTCTTCTGCATCCCAAGTCTCCAAGATGCAAAGGTAAAGTCAGGCTCTTTCCTTAAAGGTTACATTTCACATTTTAATTGCCTCACGTGGAGGTTGCTCCAAGCTGGGGCTCCCCTAGCCTGCTTGGCAGCCCTCCCAGCTAGCTGAGGCTTAGGTTTCCTGCGGAATGCCTTGCCCCTCCCTCCAGCGCCATGAGAATTGGGGCAAGAACACAACAAATACCAATGAGTCGAGCACTAAGTGAGGCTACCGTGCTAGAGGGATCTCATTCTAGCCCTTCATGCTTATACCGACTAGAGTAGATGCTTCTGCCAGTTACTGTTGCTATTTAACAAACCTCCCTAAGACTTAGAGACTTAAAACAATGTTACTGTCTCTTAGGTTCTGTGAATTGAGTGGATTCAGCCAGGTGTTTTTCACTTGGGGTCTCTCCAGCCATCATAGCCAGGTGGTGGCTGGAGCTGGAGTCTTCTGGAGGTTCAACAAGGCTGGATGTCCATGATTTTTTCTTGCTTTTGTTTTCATTTTAGTCAGAAAAACATTTATCTTGGTATCATGTCTTTTTCAAAAGTAGGAGGATGCAATTCTAGACCAGTAGCTGGCTGCTGACTGGGAGCTGAGCTGGGGCTGTCCATTAGAGTGCCTAAGCATGACAACTCCATAGGGCTCAGGCTTCTCTCAACATAGATACTGGGTTCTGAGACTGTCCTGAGGATCATGAGAGGCTGAACACTCCAAGAACAAGCATTCAAGAAACGTTCCAGGGGAATCAGGTCAGAGGCTTTTGTGACCCAGCCTAGAAGTCACATGGTATCAGTTTCTCCATAATCAATTGTTCAAAGCAGTCACAAGCCCACCCAGATTCGAGAGGAGAGGGCATAATAGATGCCACGGTGCAATGGGAAGAGTGCCAAAGAATATGGGGGATATATTTAAACATGGCTACAGTGTTTAAAAAAGAAAAACACTTTGCTTATTTTACTTAATTTAAAAGTCCTGATTATACCAACATCTGAAACACCAACCTGTTTCTGCTACTATGTCTGGGGGGGATGGGGGGGAAGTGGAGAATTTGAGAAGAGGAATAGCTGTCACATTTTTAATATTTCAGTTGTCCTTTTAGAGCTCATGTGACAAACCAGAATTCCCCAATATAAATGGAGCCTGGCATAGGCTTTACAAAGAACTGGTTCAATACTTTAAAAGTTGGAGATTTCATATAAAACTGAATTTTCAGTATCTCTTACAAAATCAGATCTGGCAATATAGGCTCTGCATTCACTCAAGGCAACAGCAGCCTGGTGCCAAATGGTGACTTCCCCCTTTAGATAGGGTTGATGTGTACCAATCAGCCACAGTCTCCACCCATCCCTATTGCCCTTAACATTCAGATTAAATATTAGTAGTCCTTTATCCACATGGCTATATTGGGTTTTTTCTTGCTTTTGTTTTTGTATCTTGCTACCATGTGTTTATCAAAAGTGAGAGAGTATAACACTAGACCTTGAGGGCCACATAGTCAACACAAATGGGAAAAAGCAATTTTTATGGGCATAAAAAACTTCCTATATTGTTTTTAATACGCACCAAAGATGATCTGTGCTGATTTTTCTCATACTCCTTCCTTTCTGCCTCTTTCACCCTCGCTCCTTCCTCCATTCTCTCTTCTCATCCCTCTCTTCCTTTCTCCCTTCCCCTACTTTCCCCTTCTCCTTCTCTTTCTCTCTCCCTCTTTTTTTCTCTTTTTGCAGAAGATCTAATAGATTCTTGTTAATAACCCTGAATTGATTTCATTTTTAGTCTTAGGCTATTACTTGAGTTAAAACAGTTTTTCTCTCTCCTGATGTTTGGTTTTTGTACTACAACCAACAACATAAAGAAAGATTGGGGACCTCAGAACACTATCTTCAGTATAACAGACACATCAAAAGGCCTCCTGGATGAGCCCAAAGTAGTCTCCCAAATGGTGTGGGTGGTCTGCTCTCCCCAGGGAAAGACCCCTCGCCAGTCCAGCTCTGGGCCTTTTTCGTGGTGTTTATATACATTCCAGGCCAGAAGAGGCAGCTACTCCAGAACCACCACTCCAGCTGGTTGTTCAAAGTGCAGTTTACTAGACAATAGGTAAGCAGTTTCTTTTGACTGACAACTTTATCGTGTTCACATTTGGTGCTCAGTGCTTGGCTACAGAGTCTAGACCCTTGGCCTGAGAGAGATCTGTCACCTGTTCACACTTGGCTTGGGGATTTCTGTTCCATCCATCCACCATTTCCAGACTTCCCTTGATTGATTCCAGAAGTCAGTCTCTCTCTCTCACTCTCTCTCTTTCTCTCTCACTCTCTCTCTTTCTCTTCTCTTCTCTTTCTCTTTCTCTCTCTCTTCTTTCTTCCCTGGAAGCGTGGGTTCAGCCCTCTTTTCCTCTGTTTACAGTTCTCCTTGACTGTCATTTGGACTTGGTTCATTCACTGCAGATGACCATTTATAAATATCTGCATTCCTTTAGCATAGACCACAGTCTTCAGAACTTCCCTCCTGGATTCATTTAAGGAGGTGCTTCTTTGAGAGGCAGTCTCAGCACATTCAATTCCTAAGTAGTCCTAAGAACAGGAGAAGGAATGAACTATAACAGGGATCAAATAACCATGTTCAGTAAGGATACACATTGGTCCAGGTCTTTCTCTGCAGGGTGGCCGCCCAGTCTGGCTCATGATGGAGCCCTGTGAGAGGGCACCCATCCAGCCAGGGCCTGGAGCCATGCAGCTGCACGCATCAAGCACTATGAGGTAGAAGAACCAAGGGCACAGATGGATGAGGGGGCTGCTTCACTTGTCTCCATGTCAAGAAAACAAATATTTTGGCATAAAATTTCCCTTCTGATTTGTTCTGATTTGGGAAGGAAACATTTTTCTGAATCATTTCCTCAGGGGAAACCCAGCTACCTCAGGAAGGAAAATATTCCTTCTGAGCTTACTATGCCACCTTGACTCATAGAGGAGGTACGTCTACAAGGTCATGAAACTGATTTGTAGATTGCTACAAAAAGCAGCTTGCATGCATGCATGTATGCTTATGCATGGATGTGCATTCCTGGGTGTGGGTGCACATGTGTGTGTGCCTGTCTTTGGGGTGTGCCTGTATGCACATGTGTCTGCATGCATATGTGTGTGCATGTATACGGGCATGTGGGTCTGCATTTGCATGTGTGCATGTGTGTGCATGCCAGTTTGTAGACACTTATGTATGCATGTGTTTGTGCTCATATGCATGCACATGTACATGTGTGTTCATGTATTCGTGGCTATACATGCATGTGCCTGTGTTGGCATTTGTGTGCATATGTGTGTGTGTGCACATCTGTGGATCATAACAGATCACAGAGGCAATGTGGGAAGGCAAAGGCTGCTCTCTCTGGAGCCTGCTAAGGTGGGTGGGAGAGTGGGTAGCTTTCAGGCATGCTGTGAATTCTACACAGCGCCCTCCCTGCCATGCCTCTCCCACAACTGACTGCCCACTGGCATCAGTCACCATGAAATTAAGAGGTGAAATCACTCTATGTGTCCACATGCGCATCCCCAGCTGAGGCTAAGTTATCAGGGTGGCAATTAGACTGTCTCCAACCTTACAGCCCCCCTGCCACAGGAGGGGCCCACCGCCTGGTGTCCCTTCTCAGGTGTCCTGCTCAGAGCCTCACTAGACTTTGCACTGACATCGTAAGTGTGGTCATTTCCTATTTTATGACATAAAAAATCCTAAATTTATGGAGTTAACCGATAAGGACGTGATTGAATTTAAAGATTTGGGGCAAGTACCCTAAATTCTCTAAGCTTCAGTGTCCTCATTTGTGAAATGAGGATAATAGTATCCTGTTCCTCAAAGGACTAATTGTATATGTGGCTGGTCAGTAGATGCATGTAAAACTAGCCTGTTACATGGACTGAAGTTGATGGGATAGTAATAGGAAACAGACTGTTGCTCCAACATCTGCATTCGCACTTGTCACTACCAGCTCCCTCTTTCCTATCCCTTGACATCTTACTCAGCACCCATACCTTCCAGGAACCTCTGAGGATTCAATTGCCCAGTCTGATCCCCTCAGACTCGGCCTAAGGTTTGGCAATGGGAAGGACAATCTGTTGCCTCCTCCATCTCTCATTCCTCAGTCCCTCTTCTTGGCTGTTTCTTGGTCTTCCTGTTTTCTCTGATACATTGGAGTCTGAGCAGAGAGGTGGGAGAAAAGAGTACAGTCATACTTCCCTGTCCACCCTGTAATAATCCCATCATTGGCTGTCTCTAGGAAGGCTCCCAAATGATGCCCCCTCCTGAGGCATTTCCACAGGTGTTTGGGAGGCCTCGAAACATCCTTAGCACTGCACTGTCTCTGTTGCGGACCTAACAGGAGCTTCCGTATAGGATTGTTGTGAGGTTTACATGAGTTACTATAAGACTGTACCGTAACAAGGCACCCTCTCAACTCCTGCCCAGTCTGGTTCACCCTCACAACCTCCCTCTGCTGGGACCCCTCACTCCAGGAGGCAGCTCTCTTGGGTAGGGACTCTTTGAAAGAGTGCCAGCCCAGTTACCTTCTACAGAAGTCACTTAGTCTCCGGAAGCTCACTCGCCCTTGCCATTCCAACTTCTAGGAGTGCAGTTTTGCTGCCCTTTTCTGCCCTCTTTCCCTCACCTGCCATCACAGGTGATTCCAGCCCCCCTTTCTCCTTCCAGATTCTCCAGGCAGGAGGCAGTTGCTGGTCTCTGCTGGAGAATGCTCCCAGTCTCCTAGGGACAGCTCAGGCTATCCCTAGAATTCCAGTGCACAGGTTGAGCAGGTCCATAGGTTTCTGCAGCACAGAATCAGGCCTCTGAAGAGGGTCACCAGGTGCCCCTTCTGGCGGGCTCTATTGCACAGATAAGAGCACTTCTCCTGAAGACCCTATTTGGTTGGTGGCAGGGGTGTGGTGGGAAGTAGAATCTAGGAGGAGAAAAAACACTATGTTTCCCTCCAGATGACTCCCCACCCCCACACACATCTGTATAACTCCCTCACATTTCTAAGCAGCTTTCTTATATAGGCTGATGGGGGCTAGTGGGAGATGCTTATGGGCCAATTTTTCACTTGCATGCCTCTCTAGAGAGACAAAATTTTGAAAAAAGATGAGTATGTCGGTTGAGAGTGGAGGCTTGGGGACAGAGTGTGCTCAGTCCCAGAATTCTCAGCTGTGTGCCCTCGGCAAGTTACTACACCTCTCTGTGCCTCAGTTTCCACAGTTGTGAATGCGGACATAACAGGACTTTCTCTACAGGATTATCGAAAGGGTTAAATGAGTTACTATAGGACTGGGGCTTCATAGTGCCAGGTACATATTGGGTGCTCAATATACGATAGTAATGTGTGAGTCTTTCCATCCAGTTGGCAGGCACCTTTAGTCATAAGGAAGAGATGGTACATTTGGGGACTGAAAGTATCCATTGCACAACCCAGCTTCAGTAAACATTTCAGACTCCCAGTCAAGGAGATTTGACTCTGTCATTCTCCTTCTTTTAAGCTTTCAGTTACTCCCTTTATATTAAGCCTAAAGTCAAACTTCCCTCTGGTCCACTGAACTACCTGCGATTCTCCCAAGCTTGCCACACTCACTCTTTTTTTCTTTTTCTCGCTTTAATGAGATATAATTGACAAATAAAAATTGTATGTGCTTAATGTGTACAATGTGATGTTTTGATACATGTATACATTATGAAATGATTACCACAATCAAACTAATTAACATATCCATCATCTCACACAGTTGCCTTTTTTGGGTGAGAATAATTAAGTTCTATTCTCTTAGCAAATTTCAGGTATACAATGCAATATTGCTAACTGTAGTCCCTATGCTGTACATTAGGTCTCCAGAACTTATTCCTACTGTCTAACTGAAACTTTGTACGCTTTGACCAGCATCTCCCCATTTCCCCAATCCCACAGCCCCCAGTAACCATTATACTCTTTGCTTCTATGGGTTTAACTTTTTTAGATTCCACATACAAGTGAGATCATGCAATCTTTCTGTGACTGACTTATTTCACTTAGCATAATGTCCTCCAGTTTCATCCATGTTGTCACAAATGACAAGATTCCTTTCTTTTTTAAGGCTGGATAGCATTCCATTGTGTATGTATACCATATTTCTTTTATCCATTCATCTGTTGATGGACACTAAGGTTGATTCCATATGTGGCTATTGTGAATAGCACTGCAATAAACACGGAAGTTCAGACATCTCTTTGATATGCTGATATCATTTCATTTGGATATATACCCAGCAGTGGGATTGCCAGATCCTATGGTAGTTCTATTTTTTTTTTTTTTTTTTTGAGGAAACTCCATACTGTTTTCCATATTGGCTGTACTAATTTACATTCCCCCCAGCAGTGTAAGATGGTTCCCTTTTCTCCACAACCTCTGCAACATTTGTTATATTTGGGTATTCTGATAGTAGCCATTCTAACAAGTGTAAGATTATATCTCACTGCGATTTTGATTTTCATTTCTCTGATGATTAGTGGTGTTGAACATTTTATCATCTACCTGTTGGTCATTTGTGTATCTTCTTTTAATAAATGTCTATACAGGTGTTTTGCGCTTTGTTTTTTTTTTTTTTTTTTAGACGGAGTCTCATTCTGTCGCCCAGGCTGGAGTGCAGTGGCACGATCTCAGCTCATTGCAACCTCCGCCTCTCACGTTCAAGCAATTCTCCTCCCTCAGCCTCCCGAGTAGCTGGGATTACAGGCATGTACCACCACGCCCGGCTAATTTTTGTACTATTAGTAGAGACGGGGTTTCACCATGTTGGTCAGGCTGGTCTTGACCTCCTGACCTCAAATGATCCACCCGCCTCAGCCTCCCAAAGTGCTGGGATTACAGACGTGAGCCACCGTACCCAACAGTTTTGTCCATTTTTAATAGAGTTATTCGTTTTCATGCTATTAAGTTGTTTGCATTTTTATGTATTTTGAATATTAACTCCTTATTAGATCATGGTTTGTAAATGTTTTTTCCCTTCACCCTGTTAATTGTTTCCTTTGCTGTGCAGAGGCTTTTTAGTTTGATGCAACGTCAGTTGTCTATTTTTGCTTTTGTTACCTGTGCTTTTGGGGTTATACTGAAAAAACCTTTGCCCAAACCAATGTCATGAAGCTTTTCCCTTATGTTTTCTTCTAGTAGTTTTATAGTTTCAGGTTTTACATTGAAACCTTTCATCCATCCATTTTGCGTTAATTTTTGTGTATGGTATGAGATAAGGGTCTAATTTCACTCTTCTGCATGTGGATATCCAGTCTTCACAGCATCACTTATTAAAAAAATTGTCCTTTCCCCATTGTGTGTTCTTTTGTCATGCTCACTCTTGCCATCAGGCCTTTGCTCATGCTATTCCTTCCTGCTGGAAACATTTTTCTCCATCTTCTCCACCAGGGTAAGCTTCATTTAGCGTGGCAGCCATGGGAGGGCACTGGCCAGACCTCCTTTGAGTGGAAAATGCCTTGGGAGTAATGTAATCGTCTGACAGCCTCTGAGTGCCACACCTTCAGGATCCACTGCAGAATTCCTACCGGGGGCAACCCTCTCTCCAGGCTGTTCCCACCCATGACAAAGCACGGGGAGGAGAGGTGGTCAGGACTAGCCCTGGGTCATTCTTGCCTTACATGGGACCTTTCTGATGAGCAGTCTGTGCTCTGGGGATTCCCATCAGCCTGGCTGAGACTTTCTCAGAGCTGTGCTGCTGGCTGAGGCTCTCCCAAACCACCTCTTCTTCCTTCCCTTCTCCTTCCACAGGGTTACACCTGCCTCCCTGTCTGAAGGTCCTCCTCACCTCCTCTTGCTTCCTTCATGTATCCTTCACAGGTGTCTAATTCCATCTAGGTGTCTGCTTCCCATACTGACATTCTGAAGAACTGACATACTTAGCCATCAAACCTCAGCTCAAGCTTCACTTCTTGGAGGTGTTTCCTACCTTCCCCCAGCTCTACTCAGATAAGTGAAGTACCTGCCATGTCCCATGCCCCTTCTCTGTGCTTCCAGAAAACCTTGTAACCACCTCCACCAGAGCATTTTATTCTGCTATACTCAGCAATTTCCTGTCTGCTTCCCGTAATAACTGAGTACCCTGAAGAAATTTTCCTACTAATCTCTGAATTCACAGCACATAATACAATACCAGGTGCTTAGTAGGTAATGAGGGTTTGTTGAATGAATAAATGGTTGATTGAATGATTGAACGAATGGAATAGGAAGCCAAGGTACAGACCTTATGAATTTGGAGTTACCAGAATGTAAGCATGTAGAAATTCTTCAGAACCAAGAAAGGAAAAGGAAAATAAAAGAGATTTAAAGGAGAATTTCCACATTGTTCTTGGGTTTCCAAAGCCTGAATTCTATGGCCTGACCAAAATTTTAAAGTTGTGTGAACCATAACACGTGAAACTTTATCTATTAAAAAACCCTTTTCTTCTTTTGATGAAAACATATATTTTAGGATGAAAGTTGCTAAGAAAATAGAACTGCTTTAGAGCAGTCTGGTTTGTAACTCTACTGGAATTTAGAGGACTACACCACTTAATCAGAGAATGCTTGACTTCAGAAAATAAAAGACCCAGAGCTAGCTAAAGGAAAGAGGCTTTAGGTAAAGAAGCTGAGGCTAGTCACAGGCCTCAAGGGCATGCAGCACAAGCAGATCTCAGAAGAAATGGCAGCCAAGAGCTGGAAGGGTAAGAGCTGAGGTCAGGGCCTCCTCACCTACCAGGCTACTAGCGGCTCCAGGCTTCTGCACACACTCCTGCATAAGACTAGTAGTTTATTGCTGCCCGGAGCAAGCATCCGACTAAGGAGACCAACTAAACTCATTGTGTCCCAATGCCAAAATGTTAGAAGGAACTTAGCTTGGCTGACTGTCCATGTCTCCTGGCCCTCAGCTGTGGCCACAGAATGTGATCTCAGAACTACAGAGCAGGGCTTGTGGAGTAAACTGTAAGAGGAGTGCGTCCTCGCCCCATCCCCACCTCAAAGTCATGGAGAAGCCACGGAATTAGACCTGGCATTGAAAACCTTGGACCACCGTGACAGGTAGAAAGCCCCCTAACTTCTCTGCACTTCATTTCCTCATATCCAAGATGTAGTGAGTACAGGGTGCCCGGTTTGAAGATTTATTTCTTCCAGAGTCCATACAATTCCATCGCTACATCCTGCTATCTCCCTAGACTTTTGAAATCCTCAATAGCAATTTCTCTCTCATGGTTAGCAAAGCCATGCACTGAAAAAAAAAATGCTACACTAAACATTTTAAGGCAAATTTTTTAAAATTTCCTAATAATAACAAAAATCATTCAAAGCCACTTTACTGTCAGAAAAGAAATATCTATGCATACACTTAGATCATTTAAGCCAAATGCCTTTTTAACAACATTTCTCAATTAAGTATTCAGCAGAGATAATATTAAGTCTGAAGCATTTCATCCAGTTAAAAATATTAGAGATGAAAGAATTCAAAATGTGGAATATAAGAAATTAGAATGAAAGTACCACAGCATCAGACGCTTGTCCAAAAGGGCAGAACCACAGGTCAAAGCCACATCTCTCTGGATTTGCTGGCATTTAACTAGATGCAAAATGTCAGCACAGAAAATGGCTTGTTCAATGCAAATATTAACAAGAGAGGAGTGTGTCAGTGTGTAAATGCGGCTTCAGCGGAAGGGGGCCTTTCTGACCTACCTCCCACAGTCACCTGGAGGCAACAAGCGAACTTTCTTTTTGCTTATTTTCACCCTCTTTGAGGGTGGTAAAGTTACAGCACATTTGTTTCATGGAAGAAAGAGAAGACTGAAGCAGGAATCACGAAGCAGCAAGATGGTATTGTTTGCCTGTATCATGAACTCAGTTTGTTATTCTATTCTATTCTATTCTATTCTATTCTATTCTATTCTATTCTACTCTACTCTTACTCTATTCTATTCTAATGTTTCTTCTGCATATGTTCAGACAAGACTGGCACTTAGCAATGTTAATTTGATCAAGGCCAGGAAGAACGCAGAAAAGCAAGAAAAGATCTGCTTTTTTTTCTCTCTTCCCCACACTGAGGTTTTAGTAGCACCTCAAAGCTGCACATTTGGCTTTCTGTGCTTATTCTCCTCTGGACAGAGTATCCACAGATTTTCCCACTGGCCCTTTACCTAGCTCTCTGCACTTGTTGTGTTGCTCTGAAAAGGGAACCTCACCTGTGAGTGGCTCTGATTCAGTGATGGTGGGGGAATCTTGGTGCTGCTCTTTCAAATACAAAGGGCCATGATTCTGAGGAATGCAAGAAAGTGATGTCTGGGAAGAATCTGATGGTCACCAGGTTGAAACCTGCTCATTCTCCTCTGAGGTGGCGTTTTGGTGAATCCACCGTGGGTGGCAGTCAGATCTTCAGCCGGGCAGCCTCGGAAACTGGATGCTCTCAGCACCCCAAGAATGGATCAACTCACTCATCCAGCCCAACAGAGACTTAAATATGCAAGCCATGATGACTAATCAGACTAATGCAGAGTGATGCCAGACCTTCTCACCAGCCTGATTTCACATTCTCTGCCTATGAACAAGTGATATGGGTGGCCATATTTGCTGATGGCAGCCTGGGTTTTAGAACAAAGTCTGACTTAATTGGAGCATTGAAGGATTTGTTGAAACAATATTAGGTGATTTGCGAAGTTGCTGATAAAACTGCTGAACAAGCCTTGAAAAGCAGGTAGAGGTCAGAGAGCAGCTGGGGAGGCAGACCCAAGCCAATGAGAACACTAGCTTGTACTGCCAACAGCTGACAGACATGACTCCTTTGTTCACTGGTGCCTGCTGGGATCTGGATGTTATAGCCACCATGGCTACTGCCAGAAAGGATTTCCCACTGTTCCTAGCTGCCGATTGCAATCTATGGCAGGTATATCTGACTGGCTGAGTCTACGTCACACATGCATGACCTGACCACCAGGAAGATTGAGAAGGCAAGTGTCTTAGTTTGGGTTTCTCCTGGTAAAAACTCTGAGATAAGGATAATTTACTTGGGAATTATTCCATGAAGTGCCAGTAGGAAGTGGGGTATTGAGATAGGAAAAGAGACAAGCTGATAAAGGACAGGTCATGAAACTGTAGGCATGTCAACGCTGTGGGCAACTGGGGCTCATTCTTGTTGGGGACCTCTAGGAGATAGTATAGATTGTCTTGGAGTTATCCTACCTGAGAGGCAGGGAAACTGGCGTTTTGATTGACCAGTTCCCACCCATCATTGGTTGAGGGTGGCATTAACTCCCGAGCGAAGTCAACTTCCCTGCCCATCTAACCTTGTCTGTATTGAGAGTTACACGTGCTTACATTGGCATATACAGGAGTGGTGAGTGCCAAGCACTTATTCGTGGGCACAACAGTGTCTGCTACAGCAAGTGCCATGCATTTTTAGCTGCTCAAGTGACAGGTGGGCTCTACCTCCCACCTAGATTCAGATAGAAGGTGTTCAGATGCCAGGCAACCAAAAATCTGACAACAATCTCCACTAGTGGGTCCTTTTCTCTTTATCGGCCAAACTCTTTTTTTTTCTTCGTCTGTTAACTGCCAAAACATGGTATTTCCCTTGGGAGTGAGTACTTTTTAACATGGTCACTGGGGTCTGTTAATTGGTTCAGGATGACCCCTGACCCAAGATGGGCCAATCACAAGTCTTCTCTGGAGTTTTCTAAACTTGAAATGAGTCAGTGTTTCTCAAGTGGTCTGGAATTTAAGGTGCAGAATTGGGAAGATCTGAGCAGGCACATATTTCACCATGTAGTAGAAGCGGTCTACAGGTGAGAGAGAGTAACATGCACATACAGAAAGAGTCATAGTGGAAAGGAGACCAACGGTTTCCCTGCTCTCCCCAGCTTTCAACTTTCCGGGGATTCTGTAATCTGATGCATTGGTTTTTTGCCTAAGTTTACAACCAAAAGAATCCCGATTAATATGGTGAGCACAGAAATACAAGGAAGGGGTGGAATGATTATCGCAGGCTGTGCTCCCCTGTGAGTGGACTCCCCAGGTGAGTTACCACGTGACATGCAAGAAGTTTATGGAAGAGAGCCTGCAGGGGAGCGAGGGAAGCAAAGCAGAGGAGAGAAGGACCTTGGGCTACAATCCCTCCACCGAGAGGCCTCAGCTGACACCCTGGGGGCTTTGGAGCTGAGATGACCCTTCAGAGTAGTCCCAAGTTGGGGCAAGAGGTCAGGGCCTTTATACCCATACATGGCCAGTCATTGGATGTAGGCTGCCCCAGGAAGTGAGTGGACCTTGAACAAAGTTGCTCTCTTCAGTTGAGGCAATTCCCGCAGGAGGTAGACTGCTGAGGCTTTTATGCCAAGTGGCTCTCTCAGCAGCTGGAGGAAGCAGTCCTGTGGTCCTGAAGGGAAACCCGGGTGGCACATTACAGCCTCCACTACAATGACGTTAAAAGACATCTCTCAGATAATGCTGAATAAAGACTCTCCCCTCGTGGAGAGGATATCTTTCCAAGCCAATAATAACTATTTACTGGAGGCTGCATGTTTAGTACTCTGCAAGCATCATCCTCCTGTATCCCCTTGTGAGATTGAAACTGCATCCCTATTTCACAGAAGGGGAAGTTGGAGCTGAGAGAGTTAAGGAACTGGCTCAAGATTACAGAAATAATAAGTGGCAGAGGCTAGATTCAAAACACACCTTCCACTCATGGACCTGCTGCTTTGAGCCTCTTTGCCAAGGCTAGGGCTCAAGTGAGGCAGTGAGACCGCCAGGGCACGAAACTTAAGAAAGCACTCACTCTCGAGTGCTAACACTGAACTTCTACAACCCTGACTGTGAGTGCCTCCTCAACATGCTGTGTCCTGGTTACCTTGCTCAAGTCACCCAAGTCCCAGAGCCCTGATCTTACCTAAGGGACCAAGGAAACTAACACACTCAAGGATCCTGAGCCAAGGCACTCTTTCCCCTGGAGTTATTCAGTGGGTCCCTCCGGCCTCTGCCTCAAGGTCTCACTTTTCCGGAGGCCTACATGGCTGATTAGCCTCTTTCTTTTCATAGTCTCTTTCCAAACAGAGCACGAGACAAGGGATTTGATTTGTTAACTTAGCATTTCCTAATTTCCTATCTCATTCCAGGGCTGCCTCTCAGGGCACACCCCTATTCAGCTGAAGCTGGCATTTTGGAGCTCATTCACTCTTCTGTCAGCCAATCACCATCACAGGGTGAAGCTTCACCCCATATATAACGAATCAGTCCCATTCTATGCACATTGTACCACTTTATCTGTGAGGGTAGCCCTGTAGCCACTATTTGTTAGGGTGGAGGGGGGCTTCACAATTACCTTCATATACGGATGGCCCCTGATAGGTACTTTTCTGCCTACAAAGAACCTTCAGACTTAGACACTCCTTCAGCACATTGCAGTGTAGTTGTCATTGGCCTGCCTCTCTCCCCTCTGGGCTGGGATTGTACCCACTCCCTGCAGACATGATGTATTCCAGCTTCTCCATGGCCTAGGGTACTCAAGGTGTATTTCTTGAATGAAGATTAACCGACCCTCTCTGGAGCTTAGCTCAGGTGAATCCACTGTCCCAGCTGGAATGAAAATCATGCCAGGCCTCCATCTGTTTTTAAAAGACAGAAGGGCATTCCTACTCTTTGGGGAGAAACTGCAAGGATTTAATGAAATGTTTCTTCAGTGGAGGCTACAGATGATCTGTAGACATGGTCTAAAGGGTTGTAGGTTGTTTAATGTCTTTCTGTACCATCAATTCTGCACTTTGTACCAACTCAGCAAGTTGGTATGAATTTAGGCTACTGACAAGGACCTTGGAAAATAATGTAGCTTCTGCAGGTTTAAGGAAAGAAAGAACTCAAAAGCAGTGCTAAGAATCTGAGATGAGAACCTCTGTGATGCAGTGCTTCCAAGGATTTGGCCTGGGAGGGACCACAGCAGCACATGTTTCCTGCCTCTGGTGCACCTGCCCGAGGGCTCCCGACCTGCCTCAGAGTGCCAGCCTGGAGACTCCATGAACATCACCTACCCCATCCCCTGTATTTCTTGTTGCATTTTAAAAAATCCCCAAAATCACACTGTCTCAGGGCAACTTTTTCAACCTTGGAGGCAGATGTTACTCATGTCTGTTAGCTTGATGCAGTGAGAAAAGCAGGCCTTCGAAATTTGGCTTTAGAAGCCTTGAGTGCAACTCTGGATTGGCCATTTACTGACTTCAACTCAGCATTTTCCAAAGAGGATTCCATTGAGTGCTATAATTCTATGGCATATTAAATAGGACTGGTATATTTGTGTATCAGCATCATTGATAATGATGCTGTGTAACAAACAATCCCAAACCTCAGTGGCATACAATGATCAGCATTCATTCTTCACTTGTGCATCTGCAGGTTGTCTGGGGTAGCTATGTTCCATGTGTCTCATTCCAGGGATCAGGATGGTGAGGCAGCAGCCCCCTGGGGTGTGCTTTTCTCATTGAGCACAGAAAGTCAAAAAAGGGCAAATGGAAACATGTGATATTTTTTGAAGCCTAGGCTTGAAACTGGCACAAGATCACCCCCACCTTCATCCCATTGGGCAAAGCCAGTCACATGGCCAAGCCTTTCATTAATGAGACAAGGAAGTTTACTCTTCCCATGAAAATTTAGAGAGACGGAGTGAATTTTTGTTGTATGGTAATTTAATCTCCAAGCTACATGGAGAAAATGTTCTATGGTCAAATAAGTTAGAGAAATGCTGTGCTTTTAAAATAAGATGAAAAAGAGTTGGAATGTTAGAGGTGGTCAGGGGATGTCAATTCATCTTTTTAAAAATGTGAGACAGGTCTCAGAGCCTTTAATGAGTATGTCCATTTTGAATCCAGTTGGGAGGCATAGTATGTGAAATGATGTTTTCTGACTCTTTTTTCACCATGCTATTAGTGTTCCACTGAACCCACTTTGAGAAAGGTTGCTATAGCTCATGACCAAGTGCCCTAACATCTCTCAGCCCCAGGTATCCAGGTTATTTGGACAGGAACAATGGTATCTGTCTCCGAGGATGGTTAGGGGGCCTGACATGAGATAAAGTGCACATAGATGCCTATTCACTTATGAGTTCAGTTCATCTGGAACCTCAATTAGAAAGAAGACTCCCGTAGCATGGGACAGGTTGGATCTGGGCCACAGGAGATTCACACACTGAATTGGGCAGGCTCTGGGCAGTAGAACACCTACGAAAAGGAGTAGAAAGTCTCTCTGAATTCTGAAAGTGGCAACAGACAGCAGAGGCCTTGAAAATGGGGGAGTGTGAAGGGATAACAGGGTCGGGGTGGGAAGAGGTTTTTGTTGGTAGCAAGTTTTGAGGGACTGTAGGCTAAACTGATGTGGCTACAGATTGGGAGAGGCATTTCAGGGCAGGATCAAGTGATATGTTGGCCTCGACTGATCCCTGGCCCTGAGGAAAAGGCAGGCAGTCAGGTCAGAGATTGGCAGCCCCATTTAGTAAGGGAGCAGAGGGCTACAGGGGCAGAAGCCATGGATGTCATCAGAGCTCCTATCACTGGAGCAGGGCCTGTATTCAGTTCAGAGTCCTGCCTCTTCCCTGCACCCACCAGGAGCTTGTGTCCTTTCGCTTGTCTCACCCCTGCCTAAACCTGGTCCATCTTTCCAAAGCATGAACAGTTCCTTCCTGTGGCCTCTGCAAACAATGAAACACCAGTGTCATTAGCATAAGGACACAGAGGCAGGAACAAAGTTCACAGAATATTCCAATTCCACCCAGGTATGAATAGGAAATTCTCTGTGGAATGGTCTGCTTCCCCTTAGTTACACATGTGGTTTTTATTTCTTGGGGAAAAAAGGCTCCAGGTGTTGTTCTCCAAAATGTCACCCCCCCACTCCCGGCCTTGGCAGGCTCCCAACTGCCTAGGTCTATAGAAGTGCCAGTGCTGGAGCCGACAGCTTCCAGCACCTTCCACAGCTGCCACAGGTAACACAAGAGACCTGTTCTACACATTGGCTTTTCTCCCATCAAAAACACTTCAATATTTGTCCTCTCCACCCCTCGGGGTGGTGTCTCCTTTCTTCACCTGTGGCATCTCCAGGTTGAACAATATTTTTAGGTTTCTCCCCTCTTGTGGTTTAAGAACCCTCACCTTAAAATCTCAGAAAATGTATCTCAGAGGCCTGAGGGGATGCACCCTGGGTCCTGATGTCTGTGAGCTGATGGCACAACATCCACTAGTTGGGTTTTTTTTTGTTATTTTCCTGGTGTTTTGTTTGTAGACTTAAAAAAAAAAAAAAGAGGAAACAGATACCACATCTTTTTCCTTTGGAAAAGTATATTGGGAGGAAAGTGAAATGCTGGGAATATGTGGGTGCATCCTTACAATGAGAACATCTCATTGTAAAAAATGTATAATAGTATCTATTTGAAAGAAATACTGTATGAGTAAAAAAGCAAGATATCGGCTGGGCGCAGTGGTTTACACCTATAATCCCAGCACTTTAGGAGGCTGAGGGGGGTGGATCATTTGAGGTCAGGAGTTTAAGACCAGCCTAGCCAACATGGTGAAAACTCGTCTCTACTAAAAACACAAAAATTAGCCAGGCATGGTGGTGTGCGCCTATAATCCCAGCTACTCGGGAGGTTGAGCCTTGAGCCTGGGAGGTGGAGGTTATGGTGAGCCGAGATCATGCCACTACACTCCAGCCTGGGTGACAGAGTAAGACCCTGTCTCAAAAAAAAAAAAAAAAAAAAAAGAGAGCAAGATATCTGGGCAATTGAGATCATCCAATGATGGCAGAGCAATAATCTGCTCTTTTATAGTTACATAAAAATTCTTACGAGCACAGCCTCAGCAGCGAGGTGGCAGGGATTGGGATCCCAGCACTGCTACATAACAGCCATGTGACCTTGAACAAATTACTTAATCTCTCTGTGCCTCAGTTTCCTTCTCTATAATCTGTGGATACTAATAAACTCCCCTCTTGGGGTTAACATGAGAATGAAACGAGTTAAGTTTCATACAGCCGTTGCTACAGTGCCTGGGTATATAGTATGCACCCAGTGTTTGTTAAAGAAAACTTCAGGAAGAGGGTCACTCTCATAACATCACGTGAGCCGACAGCCAGGGCATGCTGGAAACACAAGAAGTGCTCACCATTCTTGTTGTTTTGTCTTCACTGACCTTGCCCCATCTCCATTTTCTTCATGCTTTTCCTTCCACAATAATGACCTCTCATGAGGCCCTTTATGTATTCTACCTCCTTATTTTAAAAGGAAAAAATGGGAGTAAAAAGTAAAAGAAATAAAATACAATTCCTGGAAAGCTAGCAGGAGGATTTGCATTTTAATGGCAGAGAAAATGTAAAGTCAAAGGAATTAATCTCGAATTGTAGAATTTGTGGTTGCTGGTGAGGGGACTACTTGGTGAGACAGAGGTGGCAGGACTGGGCAAGATAGGAGAGAAGGAGGGAAGATCAACCTGAAATCCCTCCACACAGGCAGTTGCCTACTGGACCAGAAATGCCAGCCCCATCTATGTACAAGAAAATATGCTTCCCGTGAGGTCACACCCACTCTGAATTGAAACCCACGCGTGCCCTGGACTGGTTCTTCCAATTATGGAAAAGGCCCCCAAACATCCCCTGATTGGCATACCACAAAAGCTGAATCTCTGCAATAATGATGATGATAATGGCATCAGTAATAGCCGCGATGCAGCTGTTACTCAGCCGCGTGCATCTTCAGAGTCTCCTGGGGATTGACGGTGTGCTAAGAATAGTCCTAGTACCGGCATTCAAGAATAATCGGCTGACCAAAGTGAACCCCACAGGGTGGGATCCTGCTTGCCAAATGGGCTGCCAGGTGTGGGGGCACAGAGTCTGCAATGCTCTACTCTCCTGGGTGGGCTGAGAATGAGCGAGGAGACTTGGCTGTGTGTTCAGGCTGGGGAAATCCTGGAACAAGGGCCAGAGTGAGACTTTTCAAAACTGAGGCACTTGGATTAACCTTGCTGTCAAATTCCACCTGTGTCATAGCTCCTGGGACCTACTCCCTTGTGGACTTTACTGCTCAGAGAGAGGAGTCAGCTGCATGACTGGTGACTGGCGTGGAGAAGATGTAGTGCTGTCAAGACAGGATTAGCTAAAAGTGATAGAAAATGCCAAAGAAGACTGGCTGAAGTTTCTTTCTCTCATAATAAATAAGGTTCAGAGGTGGACGGTTGAGGGCTAAAAAGGTGGCATGACAAAGTCAAAAGGACTAGGCCATTATTATTATCAATATCATTGTCATTACTATTGTATAATTTGCATGCAGTGAAATACACAGATCCTGATGAATTTTGACAAATGTTTGCACCATGTAATTAACTGCCCAACCAAAAGAGAACATTTGTATCAGCTCAGAAGTTTCTTTGTGCCCCTCTCCAGGTGATTTGACATTTATCACCAGGAAATGGATTTGCCTGTTCTAGAATTCCATATAAATGGAGTCATACAGTAGCTATTCCTTTGTTTCTGGCTTCTTTCACTCAATATAATGCTTTTGGAATTCACTGATGTTGCTGTATCCATAGTTCTTTTTTATTGCTTATTAGTCTTCCATAGTATGAATACACTATAATTTATTTATTCACCTGTTGATGGATATTTAGGTTGTTTCCAGCTTGGGATTATTATGAAAAAAATTTGTTACCAATATTTGTGTGCAAATCTGTATGTGGAGATGTGGAGATAGGTTTTCATTTCTCTTGGGTAATGAGTGGGAATAGAATTGCTGAGTATAGTATAGGTACATGTTTAATTTTGTAGAAGATTGCCGGTTTTCCAAAGTGATTCTACAATTGAAGGCTCTATCTTGCTCTTCTACCATTAGCCATTCATGACATCTACCTCATGGTAAAATATGGCTGCTTGAATTCCAGCCATCATACCCACATTCCAACCCACAAGGAGGAAGATGGAGGAAATGGTATGCTTCTCTCGCTTTAATAACACTTCCTGGAAATGTCACACGATACTTCTGCTTACATCCCATTAGTTAGAACTTAGTCCCATGATTGCACCTTGCTGAAAGGGAGGCTGGGACATGTATTTTTTGTTATGGGAACCCACATGCTTAGCTAAAAATTGGGGATTTTATTATTGAGAAAGAAAGTGATATTGGATGTTGGGGGGCAAGAAGCAGCTCTGCTACAGATGAGTGGTCAGAAATTAGTCAGGGATCATTCCTGTCTTGCTTAAGGATGTTTCTCCAGAACCTATCTTGGACCTTGGCTCATGATGTGTGCTCTGTAAAGGTTTGTGACAGGTGGAAGGAGGGAGAGAAGAAGGAAGAGAGAAGTAGCCATGGCAGCCAGCCTCATGACTCAGGAAAGTTTTCTTGAGGTCACTATGCTCTTCTGACAAGAGTGTTGTTCTTAAAGGACTTTCACCATTCTTCAACTTCTGACATTGTTTCAAAACATCTCTTGGATGCAATTAAACATCATTGTGTGAATTGTCAAGAGAGTCTTTCAGTGACCTGATAGGTAAGGGACTTTTTGACTTTGTTATCTGATAGAGATAGTTTGGGAATTTTGTTTTTCAGTGTGGAGTAGAGTGTGTGTGGGTGGGTGTGTGTGTCTGCACAGGAAACCTTCTGAAGACTTTTTCCTGTCAAGAGTCTCACAGTTTGTGTGGTGATAAACGTGTTGTCATCAAGGGCTTGTGCCTTGGAAATTCGAAATGAGGGCCGAGATGCCTGAGGGGAGGGGAAGAAAAGAGAACTGGGAGCAAGGTTGTTTCGAAGCCGACTTGTGGCCGTGACAGGCAGCGGGAACTTTTGTGAGAGGCCTCCGTGTTTCCAGCCGGGTGCCCCTTCAGCAAATGAGGGGGTCATCGGGTTATGTTATTTTATGGTACAAAAGCAGATACGGTCCGCTGCCTCCGCTCTACCCTGATAATTTTGTTTTCCTGGCGAGTTTGCCATCAAGGATCTGACATGCCATTAGGTTTTTATCTCTGTTGCCCAAGGAGGGGCAACGGTGAGCCAAGGGTCTGCTTTTCATTAAAGTGAGCCTGGTTGCACGAGCACTTCTTTGAACAAAACAACCACGGTTCACGACAAGGTTAGGGGAAGGCGGGGCGGAGGGAAGGTTATTAGTTATTACCTCTGCTTCCTTAGCGGGAGTGGGGGCTTCTCTCTAGCGGGGTTTGGCTCCCTCCCTGGGGGGCTGAGAGCTAATTCCACACTCAAGCCATGATCCCCAGGCCCGCCTAAGAAGCGGCGCCTTCTAATCATGCCAAATCATCAGGCTGATTCTGCGACATCAACTGTTACCCATTAGGGAACAGGCTGACACCAAGAAATACATTTCACTTCCAGTCTTGGCCCTCCCCGGACTAGCAGTCTAGGGAAGCTCCAGTGATCCTGCCCGGGACACAGGCCGCCTGCCAGCTCTTAAGGGCTTCTGCCAGGGTTTCTCTCCCCAAAGGAAAAAGCGCCTGGGGAGGGCCTGTGAGGAAGGGGAAAGGGTGAAGGACACCGACTGGGAGTCAGTCCAAATTGGCTCTGCCCCGTGTGAAAGAGCCTGATACATTCAAGGTCATTGATCTGAATTTGTCCCCGTGAAGCAGAACAAAATGAGCAGAGACACACACTCAGTAGCAAGTCTAAGGGGAAAAAAAATATGCTGTAAATCTGTCCATTTTGTTTTCTTTTAAGATGCAGTAGCTAATGTTGGTGTCAGAAAGGGGCCTAGCTGTTTATGGTGCTTACCTAAACAGCCTGCCTGACTTTAGAGTCATTTCCGGCTGCTTCTGCCAGCCCAAGTACTCCAGGCCACCTTTTTGTGTCATTCCCATCAGAAAAATCACACCGGTCTGATGCTCACTCTGGCGTGCTGGCCTCCAGTGAAATGCTGTGATCGAGGGTCTCCAGTGGGACTCAGAGCCTCCACTCCTCTGCCCCTCCCCCACCATCCTCCTCCACACCCTCTACCCACCCACTGCTGGGTGAGATTTATAAGCAGGGAAATCCCCTTAATCCCACAAATATGTGGTTCACTTCACCCAAGAATTCGGAGAGCTACGTCCTTTCTCTCGAAAAGTGAATTATTGCACCAGCATAGACTATCGATTCCAGACATGTGGAATTTTAATCCCCAAGTTCCCACGAAATGCTTCTGTCCATGGCAAATTGGCCCACCATTTCAGCATGTCCGAACAGGTAGGACAGATGAACCCCTCTGGCCACCACCTCTCAGTCACTGGGGGCAAGGTCAGGGGCTTGCGGGGAAATCTCAGAGCCTTCATCTCACTCTTATGACTTTGTGTCTGCTCTCAGGTGCTGTGTGCAATTCTGTTTTGTATTTCTTGGAACCTGACATCAATTGGGCATTTTTAAATCCTCCTGCTGCCAGCAAAGCCAAAGCCAGGCAGCCGTCTTCAAAATGTCACCAGCCATTAACTGTGAGCAGGGATGAATTATGCTCACCACCACCATCAGGTGCATTGAGAAGAACAACTCGCAGAGGCAGCCTGCCATGTACTGGGGGGAGTTCCAGCTCCAAGCCCTGCCCTGGGCTGTCCCAGGACTGCCAACCCATGTTTCCAGATTCCTTGTGGTTTTATCTGCAAATAGGTTAGGTTTTAATGGGTAGTAAGCCCCCATGATATCCCAAACCCTGTTCCCAGCACCACTTCCACAATAACTCCCCTCACTTCCTCATTACAAGTGGGAATTAAAAGGCTCAGAGCTCAGAGCTGTTGAGTACATTGCTCAAGGTCACACAGCTGGTGAGTGGAAGAAACATGCCTGCTACCAAGATCTATTCTCTATTACATCACACCCAAAGAAGCTTCTGTTAATCTTATGCATGGTTTTCACTGCTTGTCTCAATAATATAACCAGTCCCAGGCACCTACATTTTAACGCCACATTTGGAGCTCAGAGAGGTTAAGTGACCTGTGTGAACACACAGTCATGGAGGGAGAGAGGGCTCTGTGATGTGTAATGCAACAGACATTTATTGAGCATCCACAAGCTTTGGCTATACACAGTTAAATAAGGCACAGTCACTGCCATCGAAAGACTTGACAGTCACCTGGGGACAGACTGCAACATACATGATTCTACATAATTCCATGCATGGGATAGTATCTTGTTTGTATTTGTGAGTGTTATGGGAGCCCAGGAATGGAGTGAGTCATTCACAAAGGAAGTGACATTTGAGTTGAACCATGAAGGCTGTGGAGAAATGAAGAGGCAGGCATTGAGTAGAATTCCCTGATGGCACACTGCCCCACCCCACAAGCCTTACCCCTAGGGTGGCCAGTTTATTGTTAGCATCAGCAAGTAAATGTCAAACAGCCTGTCCCATCCTCTAACTCAGCACTGTCCAACAGAACTTTCTATGATAATGGAAATGGTCTAGATTTGTGCTATTCAATATAGTGGCCTCCCAGCTGCAGGTCCCTACTGAACACTTCAAATGTGGCCAGTAGGACTGAGAAACTGATTGTTTCATTCTATTTACTCTTAATTTATATTTCAAAAGCCATATGTGGCTAGTGGCTCCTATAGAGGACAGCACCTCCAGCAGAGAGTGGGACTACAGGCATTAACCTTGCAAGAGGATGGCAGACCAACCTCTGTGCGGGTGATCACTGGACAGTTCTCCATCATCGACAGGCAAAGGGGCAGAAGCACGGGCACAGCCCTCATAGGGCTAAGTCACAGGGCCCTGTTATAGGTCCAGATACTCCCACAACCGTTCAGTGTTCCCCAGCATTATGTGTTCAGTGGGACTAGGTCCAAGTTGCCACCACATCACCTCCTCCTGGCCCTATAGTCTCTGCTGAGGAGGCTGGAGAAAGGAGGCACTGTGAGAGACCCAGCCCCCGTCTCACCTTCTGCTCAATGGTGACCTTCCCCTGGTGACCTTTTCATTGGATGAATGTGTCACAGCTGCCCTGTGGTGAGCAGGAGGGCTGGATGTGGTGCTGGGAAAGCCACCCTTGGTATGAAGCCCTCCTGTCTTCCCTGGGTGCCCCAAGCCCAGGGCTCCAGGATAGAGCTATCTCCATGCTCACAACAGCAATGAGACTTATAGCAAATGAGACTTATAGCAATTGCATTAGTTCATTCTCGCATTGCTATAAAGAACTACCTGAGGCCAGGCTCGGTGGCTCACCCCTGTAATCTCAGCACTTTGGGAGGCCGAGGCAGGTGGATCACGAGGTCAGGAGATCAAGATGATCTTGGCCAACATGCTGAAACCCCGTCTCTACTAAAATAGAAAAATTAGCTGGGCATGGTGGTGCGTGCCTGTAGTCCCAGCTACTTGATAGGCTGAGGCAGGGGAATCAGTTGAACACAGGAGGCGGAAGTTGCAGCGAGCTGAGATCGCACCACTGCACTCCAGCCTGGCGACAGAGCAAGACACTGTCAAAAAAAAAAAAAAAAAAAAAAAAAAAAAAAAAAAAAAAAGAACTACCGGAGACTGGGTAATTTATGAAGAAAAGAGGTTTAATTGACTCACAGCTCTGCAGGCTGTACAGGAAGCATGGCTGGGGAGGCCTCAGGAAACTTACAATCATGGCAGAAGGCAAAGGGGAAAAAGGGGAAGCAGGTACATCTTCACATGGTGGAGCAGGAGAGAGCGAGTGAAGGGGGAAATGCTACACTTTAAAACAACCAGATCTCATGAGCACTCTGTCTCAAGACAGCACTAGGGGGATGGTGCTAAACCATTAGAAACAACCCCCATGATTCAATCACCTCCCACCAGGCCCCACCTCCAACATTGGGAATTACAATTCAACATGAGATTTGTTTGGGGACGTAGAGCCAAACCATATCAGCAACTCACTGTGCACCCCAATTAATTAATGCATGTAGCTTTGATTTGTCTTCTTTCCTACACTTTCATTGGGGAAACTGTAGAAAGTAGTGAAACATGAATAAAGAAGGAAATCTATCTAGAATATGACTCCTTCTTGCAGCCTCCACCACTGCCACCCTAGTCAAACTGTCATTGTATCTGCTTTTACAGTGGCCCCATCAGTCTTCCTGTTCCTCCCTTGCTGATACATAGTCCATCCTCAACAGAGCGGCCAGAGGGATTCTTTAAACCCTAAACCATATAGAGGCACTCCTTGCCCATAACTCTCCAATATCCCCCTCCTCAGCGCAAAAGCTGAAGTCCTTACAAGGTTCTGTGCAGTCTCACAGTCTGCCCCACTCTTCCTCACCTCTAGCTTCATCTATTACTCTCCCACTCCCACCAAAGGTTTGTCCCAGCTGCACTGACCTCTTTGCTGCTCCTGAACCATGCTTGGCATAGCCTGCCTCAAGGCCTTTGCACTGGTCCTCTCCCCTGACTGGAGCACTCTTCCCTTAAACAGCCATATAGCCCGCTCCTGAGTGTTTTTCATGCCTTTATTCAAATGCCACCTTCCTGGTGAGGTCTTCGCTGGACACTTAATTAAATTTGCAATCTCACTCCTCTTCCAATTCCCCATTCATTTCCCCAGATCTCTTTTTCTTCCTAGTCTTATCTCTGTCATACTATAGATTTTGCTTATTTATCTGGTTTATTATCTGTCGTCTTTCACTCGAATGTGAGCTCTATGAAGGCAGGTGGTTTATTTCTGCTTTGTACTCTGCTATACTCACAGTGTCTAGAAAAGTGCCTGGTACAATGTAGGCTGTCAATAGATATTTGCAGAATAAATGAATAAAAATCACTGTATCTCTGCACTCAAAGATAACCATTGCTAATGACTGGTTGTATTTCCTTCTAGACTTTCTTCTATTGAGCCTCATTTTGACTGAGTTAAGTAGGAGTCCTGTGGCCACAAAGAGTGCTGAGGAGAGAGGGAGGGACAGCTCTCTCAGGGTCTGTGTCTGCCTGTGATCCCCTTGGTGGAGGTCTGGGCCTCATCGTGGCTGACTCAGAAATCAACACTTTTAGCTCTCTCAGGGATCATCAGCTTAGGCACATCACTGATCCACATTAACCAAACTCACAAGAACCTGCAGATAGATAAAACCAAAGACCACTTTACTCATTCCTACTGCTTTCCAGTGATTCTGCCCTCAAGGAACACAGAACACTATGCTGGAGGTCATGGCTGCAGCTGGAGGAGGTGTACTTTATTGATTGCCCAGAGGGTTGTATTAAGATTTTAGGGACCTTCAAGCACTGAAAAGATTATAGTGTGCTGTACACAATCCCATGTGCTATTCACAGTAAAAATAGTGCTCAACTGTGAAACAATTACAATGAAAACAATGTTCCAAGTTTTCACATTATGATAACGTCAATGCTTTTTAATATATATATATATAAAAAAAATAAAATTGCTTCTTTTAAAACTCATCTTTGTTTCTCCTGCTTTGTTTGTGCCCTGGGCATGTTCTTAGGCTTCCTGTGGGACAATCCAGCCAACATAGTTTGGCTCTGTGTCCCCACCCAAATCTCATGCTGAATTGTATTCGCTAATGTTGGAGGAGGAAACTGGTGGGAGTTGACTGATTGGATCAGGTGGGTGGATTTCCCCCTTGAAGTTCTCATGTCAGTGTGATAGTGAGTGAGTTCTCACAAGATCTTGTTGTTTGAAAGTGTGTAGCACTTCCCCCTTCACTCTCTTCCTCCTGCTCCTGCCATGTAGATGTGCCTTCTTCCCATTCACCTTCTGCCATGATTGTAAGTTTCCTGAGGCTTCCCCATGCATGCATCCTGTACATCCTGTGGAATCATGAGCCCATTAAATGCCTTTTCTTTATAAATTACCCAGTCTCAGTATTTCTTTATAGCAGTGTGAGAATGCACTAATACACCAGCTTGGGTTGTCTCTCCAGCTTTTCTCAATCCTTGCAAGCAAAAGGATCCTGATTTTTCCCTTGGGGGATCGCTTCCCCATTTTCCAGTATGGTTTGTGGAGGTAGACTTCCCCTCCACACTCAGGGTTGGGGTCAATTGTGAGAAGCAATTTGGTGGGACTTCTGAGAAAATCCCTGGGTAGTGAGATGTGAACGTCATTTAAGATCTGGTGCTGGGTAGCATTTGGTTATCGTAATGAGGGACCTGGGGCAAGTGGGGGCCACCATGTATAATTGTAGTCAAAATGGAATAATGCAGAGAAAACAGATGAAGAGAAACCAGGATTTTGGTAGCACGATTTTTATGCTGCTGGGTCAAACTATGCCTGAAGCCAACCTTTCTGCTCAACTTTTTTTCAGTTATGTGAACCAATTCTCTTGTGGTTTAAGTTGGTTTGAGTTGAGTCTTCTGATATCTAAAATCAAAAGATTCCTAACAGATATACCTTGGAAACATGAATCATAGCACAGAGAATTAAACAGACTTCAACACCTTTTTAGATACATTAAGACTGACACATTCTAACATTTTAGACTCTATGAAGACTGCCTATTTTCTGTTGAAAGACATATTTGGTTGTTTTATAATTCATCAGATTCGTTTATATACTCCACGAGGGCCAAAATTGTGTCTGTTTTGTTCATTGCTGTTTCCTCAGCACCTAAAACAATGACTGGCCCTTAGTAGACACTCCATAAATATTAGTGCCTACCTGCCTGAGTGAATGAAACTAAGGCACAGATAAAGTGACATGCCCAAAGTCACATAGCTAATTATTGAGACAGTAAGGTGGGGAATTCA
Source organism: Macaca mulatta (assembly GCF_049350105.2). Taxonomy (NCBI): domain Eukaryota; kingdom Metazoa; phylum Chordata; class Mammalia; order Primates; family Cercopithecidae; genus Macaca; species Macaca mulatta. Next base: position 39,282,989 of record NC_133426.1, read on the forward strand.
CCATATTATCCTAGCAACATACTTGTAAGCATTCTTAACTCATCAGAAAGACAAGAAAGAACTAATATTTGCTGTTGTCCTTCCCTTGGCCAGATGTAATTTGAGTGTCTTCACATCGTCTTATTATTCTATGTGAATCCTCCACCATACATATACAATATCAAGAGGTGGATATGATTATTGCATTTTACAAATGAGAAAACTGAGGTACAGAGATTTAAGTTTCTTCCCAAAGATCACAAAGCTACTATGGCAGAAAACAGCTCTGCTTAAAGGAGTCCCAATGTGGAAAGCACTTGCAATGGTGCCTATGACATTGGTCAGCTCACAGAATATTCTACAGATAGCTAATGCCATGCATACCAGGCAGGTTTTTAATCACATTCCCTTTCAGAGACTGACATTTTGTGGCATTGATCCCCAAATCTAGAGGAGACAGATTTCCCTGCACAAATTATATGCATGTGGATAGGTGGGAAAAGGATATCCAGTGGTGTGGCAGTTGCGATTTCATCATCCATGTGAGCTCTGTGCTGGTATGTGTGGATGTGAACAGGAGCATTGTGTACTCAAAGGCACGCGTGTGTGAGAGAGAGAGTGTGTGTGTGTGTGTGTTTGTGTGTGTGTCTGTGGGTGTGTGTGTGTCTTTTCACATAGATGGTCTCAGAGCTGTAGGACTATTATTTCTGGGACCCTACCCTGGTGCAGTGTAAACACATCACAATAAAAAGAAGTGACAGAATCTTCTGGTCACATCGAACCATGCAGATGTGTACCCAGCATGGCCACAATTTCAGCAGAGCATACTTCTTTGAACATAAAATGGCAGGGGAGCCTGGACACTGGTGTCTAGGGTAACTGACCGTACACCAGAACAGACACTTGCCCCTATGTTCTCTCTAAGTAGTATTAATTCACACACCCTGATCAGTCCTGTTACTTGTCCTGGCTCCCTGTGTGCTCAAAGCAGCTTTATTTAGTAACACTTGGGGGATCCCTCAGGATAACTCAAATATGCCACTTTGAGTGGCATATTCTACTACCCTTCAGAGGCAACATTAAAACCATGTGGAAGACCACTGCGTGGGAAAGAGATGCAAATCCAAAACCTTTGCATAGGGAAGATAAATAGACTAATCATTGAATATAAGCATAACTACATAATTTTGAAACCATGGCAGAAGAATCCATAAACAATGGGAAAGAACAAAAATATGTTGGGAAAAGGTCTCCAACATAATTTCCATATATAGGGTTAATACTTACAAACCTTATGTTCTATGGGAAAGGCCTCATGGGGAAGAGCCCCGTGGGGATCAGGAGCCACAGTGACACTCTCATGCTTTGTATCCTAGGAAAAGCCTCTCCACTCTCTGGGCCTTGGAATCCTCGTTGGGGGAATGGGGTGGTTAGATTACAGAATTTCTAAGCTCCTTCATTCTACAGTACTAAAGCAGAAATTTCTAGGCATGGAAATGAGGAAATACTATGGCCATGGCTTTTCAAACTGGGGGGCTTAGGATCTGGTTGGAATTGTCCACTGAAGGGTACCCCTAATACAGAGGGCTGCTCAAGGCCCTTTGGCCTTGGTTTGGAGGCTACCAATTTGGTGTGCTGGGGAGAAGGCAGAAGGAAAACTAGAAGGTGGTGAGGGAAGGGTAGAATGCAAAGGCTTCACAAACACTGACTCATGTCGGAGTCCACCTGATTCCTCCCCACTTTGCAGGGGAAGCATAAAAGTGTGTGTGTACGTTTTTTAAACTCACTCAGGTCAGGAGAAATGCAGAAAGTAAACATCTAAGAGAAAGAAAAGATTGCTTTCCTTTGTGATTTTTCTTCCGTTGAGCAAAGCGCCCCAGAATGTATTGCAAAGGGCGGGGCAGAGGGTGAGGAGAGAGCTGTTAGCACTCCCCTTATGCCTTTGAAGGCAGCGGTCCTCTGTAAACAGAAGTGACTTCTGACTTCTCACGGCTCTAAAAATAATCAGAGTGTGGGGGTTCTAAATCAGGAACAAAGAAGAAACAAAGGGTTAATGAGAGGACACAAGTTTGATGTCTTGTTGCATAAACACAGAACCAGCTAGGAACAAAGGCGTCAGAAGCTGGCCTTCGCCAGAAGGTAACCAGCACAGCTTTTAGCCCTTGAAATTCTGCACATTGCTATTTCTTCCTCACATTTGCAAGGGGCACCTCACACCCTGCTCTCTACACCGGCTCGTCTCTAAACTATGCTGCTGGTAGGGAGTTGGCCCTTTCATCTATCTCAGGACCCTTCCCCTATAGCTTCACCCTTCTCCCCTCACCCTGATCAAAGCTTTGCTGTAAGATCTGACTCATACTAACTTGCAAATGACTGATATGGCCCTAACAGGAGCTCACGTTTACCATGGGGCTCACTTTCTCTGTGTTCTGTGCATGACCTCGCTGCGACTCACATCACCACTAAGTACTATTACCACATGCATGTTATAGCAAAGAGGATGGAGAATTGCCCTAACTTCCCCCACAGTCCCAAATCCAGTGGATGGTGGAACCACAATCCTAAGCCTCAAGCAATCAGGTGCCAGAGCCCAAACCCTTAACCCTCATTCCCCTGCATTTCAAGGCAAAAGAATTAGGTAGTGGGGAGTTACCTAGAAGCTGAAAGCCAGGGTAGAAACCTAGGGCTGACATTGTAAAGCAGTCATTCCCTTTGACTCTCAAAAACCCATCTCAAAAAGTCGCTCCCGTTGTCTAGTTTTAATGAACTTCGAGGGAGGTCCACTCAACACCACCTCAGCCCCACATACTGTGCCAGGCTCTTTAAGGCATTCAGCACACACAGCCATCTAGCTGTTTGCAGTCCAACAAGTCAGTTTCTGTTTGGACCAAATGTCATGCACTAGCCATCATGCTGCATGTGTGAAGATGTGCCTTCTGGGGTTGGGGGAAATAGGGAAAGAAAAATGTGGGGATTGGAAAAGCCAACTGATAAAAGAGTGCTGCGAGTCTCTTTCCTAATCCCATGTAACTAGCATATCACAGTTCCTGGCATAAAGGAAGCACTCCAAGAATATATATTGATTGAAAGCATAAAGGAATGAATGAGTGAACAAACAAATGAACTAATAAACAAACTGACTCATAGCTACCTTCCTTCTTTTCTTCTCTTATGTTCTCGAAGTCATCATCCATATTCCCTCGACATCTAATGTGCACACCTGTCAGATGGGGGCACAGGTTCCGATTGTGTAGGTCTGGGCTGGGGCCTGAGATTGTACACATCTAACTAGCTCCCAGGTGATGCTATTGCTCCTGCTGCTCCATGGACCACACTTTGAGTATCAAGGGTCTAGTACACCTGTGTCTTACTCATGGCTGCTGTCACAGTTGAACATCATTAAAGGCCTCACCTGTTCCGTGGAATTATTTGCATTAAACATTCTCGGCCATTTTATCAGTGTGCTTTTGTTTTTACTGTAAATTTTTGGTCTAAGGTACACAGTACAGTACTGTGTGTTAAAATTCCACCTGTGTTGTCTTTCACCTCCCACTTGTACCAGAGGTGGATTTCCCATGAAGCTAACAAAGTTTAAACCTCAGATCCCCTCACTATAAGGACCCTGTTGCACATCCTCAGGCATAGATAGCAATATCTTTTCACAGTTATACAATTTTTTAAATTTCCAAAATTAAAAGTATTGTGCAGTTTTTAAAGAGGGTCCCCCAATTTGTACAAACCTCAGGTCCCACATAAACCTGGCTCCACCCCGGCACTTGCCCTACTATATTTCTTAGAGTAGATATACATTTCTCTTGTACTCATGTCTCTATCAAAAACAGGAAAATAAAGGAAAAGACAGCCATGAGTTTTAGGAAATGTGAAAGAGCATAATTCTCAGAGGATACACTTGTATATTTAAATATGCAAACATCTAGCTCTGATTTATGATTTCTGCTGCCCACCCAGCCCATGTACGCATCTGCATTGGCAACCACTAATCTGGCCTTTGGTAAGAAGCATTACAAAAAAAAAAAAAGTTTCACTTTGTCATCCCATTACCTGTAGAAGTTCATGGAACCCATCAGCCTTGGTCTCCTGGACAAACAGGCTCAGCATCCTCACCTGTTCAGGGAAGAGGCCGTGATTCTATGACACCATTGCATGGTGTAGACTACCATGTCAGTAAATAGTATCTGCTCCATTTGTTGGATTATCACAAGTATGGGTGACAATACCACAAACCTCAAGAAAGCTGGCTCCATCAAAGTCTGTGCAGCCATGTGGTACCTTCAACCAGTTCTACTCAACCTTGGCTGCACCTTGGAATCACCTGGGGAGCTTTAAAACATATTGTTGCCTGGGTCACATCCCCAAAGATTATTCTGATTTAATCAGCCTGAGATGTGGTCTGGGCAATGACATTTTTTTAAAGATTCCCAGGCAATTGCAATGTGCAGCCAAGGGTGAGAGTCACTGCCTGAGTCCATCTGATCTGGGGAGAACGCTAGAACCATGATACCCAAAGTGTGGTTCTCAGATCAGACCAGCAGCATTGGCATCACCAGGCAGCATATTAGAAATGGAGAATTCCACTCACACCTGTAATCTCAGCACTTTGGGAGGCCCAGGCAGGCGGATCTCCTGAGGTCGGGAGTTCAAGGCCAGCCTGGCCAACATGGCAAAACCTCGTCTCTACTAAAAATACAAAAATTAGCTGGGCATGGTGGAGTGCACCTGTAATCCCAGCTACTAGGGAAGCTGAGGCAGGAGAATCGCTTGAGCCCAGAAGACGGAGGTCGCAGCGAGCCGAGCCGAGATGGTGCCACTACACTCCAGCCTGGGTGACAGAGCAAGACTCTGTCAAAAGAAAGAAAGAAAGAAAGAAAGAAAGAAAGAAAGAAAGAAAGAAAGAAAGAAAGAAAGAAAGAAAGAAAGAAAGAAAGAAAGAAAGAAAGAAAGAAAGAAAGAAGGAAGGAAGGAAGGAAGGAAGGAAGGAAGGAAGGAAGGAAGGAAGGAAGGAAGGAAGGAAGGAAGGAAGGAAGGAAGGAAAAAGAAGGAAAGAAAGAAGGAAAGAGAGTAAGAAAGAGAAAAAAGAAAGGAGAAAAAAGAAAGAAGGAGAAAAAAGAAAAGAAAAAAAAGGAGAATTCCATATTCCAAGCCCCGCCCCAGACCTACTGAATCAGAATCTCCATTTTGTCAAGATTCCCCAGGGATTTGCCTGCCCAGTATATTTTGAGAAGCACTGCCTTTGAAACCGTCAGTTTCTGGATCAGCCTCCTCTATTTCCAGATGCAGAAATTGGAAGTCAATCACGTGAAATGATTTTAACCAAGCTCCCCGAGAAGCCAGCTGGAGTCCCAGGTCTCCCATCCTCCAGTTTCAGCCAGATTTCATCCTCTCCCTCAGCTGGACTTCATGCCATTTTAGAAGGATATCAAGAGTTAGAGGCACAGGTCCCATTCTGAGTTGCAGAAACTACACAGTTTACTGCAGAATTTCTGGCTTTTTCTTGCTAGGGGAAAAATATGTCTCGGTAAGCTCCATTATGTATTCTGGGTATATGCAATGAGTTTGTCTTGAGACATATTTATGCTTGAGAATATTATGTATTCTCTTTATATACCATGCAAGGTTAAACTTTTTGAAAATTTGTATTTGCTTTTTATCACCCAGACATACAAGCGATTTATAGCCAGGCCTGATGGATTGGAATCAGATGGCAAAACCAGGATTAACCCCATGGATCCTCATGGCCATTGGTCAGTCCTTGCTATCCATATTTTCACCTGAGTGAATGCATTAAAGGCTTTCCTTTTAAGATAAATATGCAGGTGGGTATCGTTTTTGCAAAGCAGGCACTTCCTCTTGCTGCTTTAAGTTCATCCAGGACTTTTTTCAAAGACAGACATATTGAAACAGTCACACACTGAATAATTCATGTGGAAAAATTGGGGGGAGAGCTAAATAGAGGTGACTTGGTGACTTGTGAAATATTCTTACTTGCTGGTGTTAAAAGATGGAGATTCCTTGTATTACATAATTGCTATTCACCGGAAATGCAGTGGTTGAGGCAGGTTAGGGACCCCTCATGAAGCCCCTTGTGCATCAATCCTTCCATCACTCAACCAACTCTTACTAGTTATTTTTTAGAAATGAAAGATGCTCTGAGTACACAGGCATATTTGAAGACCATCATGTAAACTGGCCTGGCCCAGGGAGGTCGGGTAACACACCAATAGAAGCTTCCTGACAAACACAAGACTTTATCACACGTGAACATGCATGGGTGCAGGCACACACCCTCCAGCCACTAGTGTGATCTATCACCTACAATTTTTGCCAGACCCAAAGAGGGTCTTTATGTGCAAATCCCTGGCCAAGGGTAGTCCTACAGAACCGCTCAGCATTCACCCAGGTGCAAAAGCCAGCCAGAGGATGAATCATTATTATTTTTTTAATCAAGTAACAGACCCAGGTGTAGCAACAGCCCAGCTTTCTAATATCACTGTGGCTTTGATAAATATGTCCCATTCCTTGATAACTTTTCCAAATCCTTTAATATCCTGCAGCTCAGTCCCTGATGTCTGGCTGTTGCAAAAATGTGTGAAGGGAGACCAAATGTCAATAAAATCTCCCTGCCTGCCTCAACCCAGTACATAATCAGCTCCAAGGTAAATAAATGGTAAGTTAGTTATCTGCTGCCGGGGAGGGGAGGCTTCTGGGCTTATCTGGCTTTCATTTTTGCCTTCCTATGGAGCTGACCCAAACATCTTCTTATTCCACTCTCTTCTGGGGGAGGGTGTTGAATTTTTTCCTCTTTTTTTCTTTTCTTTTCCCTTTCCTCTTGGAGGGACAGACTGCTTTGCTTTTCTGAAATGGCTATCCACTTTATGCTTCACTCTCCTCAACTCCATTAAATCACCTTTCATCACATTAAATACAGGTCTTCAGGGGGGTCAGAGAGCTTCGCTCTGAGGGATGATGTTATGATGAGGGCAATGTATATGAAAATCATTTTTCAGCTCAATCCGAGGCAGGCCACAAGGAGAGGGGAGGCACTAAGTGTGTCTCATTTGAGACAGGAGCCAGGTTCCTGAAGAGATGTTTCATCTATTCCTTCCTTCCTTCACTCATTCAGCAAACACATAACAGAGCACCGCTATGTGGCAGGTTATAGGAATTTATCAGTGAACAAAAGAGACCAAGATATCCCTTCCCTCATGGAGCTTCCATGAGTAGGACGCATTGGAAAGCCTCTTAGGGAACATGGTTAACATCAGATTCACAGAACAGAAGAGGGGCTGATTTGAAAAGTTTAAGATGTGGCTGCCTATAAATTGCTCCTGCTCCAGTGCCAAAGTGTGGTATTCTTCCAGGAGACACCTTTTTTCTCTAGTTAAACCGTTCTTTTTTTCTATGAGCCATCCTTTTTCTCCAAGAGCAATTGTCCTTGGAAGGGATTAACTGTTATCACTCTCTAGCACCATAGTGTGAATTTATTTATTGGCTCCCCTTCCTGCCTAGATAGGAGGGCCTCAGAGCTGCCAAAAGACAGAAAAATCCTGAAAAGGCAGCAACAAGAGAGACTGAGGACAATTTGGGCCAGTGTTTCTCCACATAGTCCCCTGGGGCCACCTGTTAAAGATCCGGATTCTTCATCCCTGCACCTGGCCCCACTGCACGAAGATCCCACTCCATAGCCTAAGAGCCCCTGCATAGGACCTTTCCACTAAACAACCCAGGGACATTAAAGGAACTCTTCAGGAAATAGGCCAAATGGTGCTGAGGTTCTCCAAGCTCAGATAACTTGTAGCTCCCCTTCCTCCTGGTGGTGAAAACTCCCCACTGTTACTTAGCCTGGGGTACCGCACTCTCCTAGGTTGGCACCTCTTTATAAAGGCATACTTTATTTGAGTGAGCCATCTGTTTGCTGTCCAGACTTAGAGCCATACAGGGGACAAAAATGAAGTAGAGAGACCAATCCTAGGACTAAAGTCTGGGCACAAGTGGAAGAAAGTGGGTACCTACAAAGCCTGATATAAGGCAATGTCTTTACATTTAGTTGACTTATGCATGTCCATAAAATGCAGATTCCTCCCTCATAGCTCCTTCTGACTCAATGGGTCTGACCAGAGGCCTGGTAATATGAATTTTTAACAAGTACCAAAGATGATGCTAAAGCTGATAGCCTGTGTACCACAATTTCATACCTATTGATTTAATGGGTCCCAACTCAGCATGGTTACTCCCTTTTGCTGCAATTCCATTCTCCTTTCCACTTGTATTCGTCCGTTTTCATGCTGCTGATAAAGACATAGGTGAGACCAGATAATTTATAAAGAAAAAGAGGTTTAATGGACTCACAGTTCCACGTGGCTAGGGAGGCCTCACGATCATGGTGGAAGGCAAAATGTACATCTTACATGGCGGGGAACAAGAGAGAAAATGGAAGCCAAGCAAAAAGGGAAACCCCTTATAAAACCATCAGATCTCATGAGACTTACTCACTACTACGAGAACAGTATGGGGGAAATCGTCCCCATGATTCAATTATCTCCCACCAGGTTTCTCCCACAACACATGGAGATTATGGGAGCCACAAATCAAGATGAGACTTGGGTGGAGACACAGCCAAACCATATCACCACTCTATCTAAAATCTCTACCACCAGTCACTAGCAATTTAAACAACAGATGAATAGCAATAAAGTACAGGAGAGTAAAGAAGAGCTAAGGAAAGAACTATTCAGTTTATATGCAGAATTTAGACAAAATGTAAAGGAGCCAGGACTTGCTGGGCTTAAATATAAAACTTTTTTTAATCCCTGATCTTTCCTCGCAAAATACTATCAAAGTAATAAATGGCCTCCAGGCTGCCAGTAAAACATGGCCTCAGAGTATGGTCAGATCAAGGGGACTGCCGTAAGACCCTCTGTTGACCCATCCCCAATACACAGTGTGACAAAATGGCTAAGAGAGGTTAAGTAATCTGTCCATAGTCACACAGGTATTAGTGATAGGGGCAGACTTTGAACCCAAGAAGATTGACTTCTACACTTTGACCCAAGACAAACTATTGACTCCCCACGAGAGACAGGTTACCTTAAGTGTCAGTCCTCAAGGTCTTTTAGTTTACTTCATATGTGTAATAGTTCATTTTCACACTGCTAATAAAGCATACCTGAAACTGGGAAAAAAATAAAGGGTTTAATTGGCCTTACAGTTCCACGTAGCTGGGGAAGCCTCAGAATTATGGCAGGAGGTGAAAGGCTCTTCTTACATGGTGGCAGCAAGAGAAAATGAGGAAGAAGCGAAAGCAGAAACCCCTGATAAACCCATTGGATTTCATGAGACTTAGTCACTATCACCAGAATAGCATGGGAAAGACCAGCCCCCATGATTCAATTACTTCCCCTTGGGTCCCTCCCATAACATGTGGGAATTCTGAGAAATACAATTCAAGTTGCGATTTTGGTGGGGCCACAGCCAAACCATATCATTCCACCCCTGGCCCCTCCAAATCTCATGTCCTCACGTTTCCAAACCAATCATGTCTTCCCAACAGTCTTCCAACATCTTAACTCATGTCAGCACTAACCCAATAGTCCAGTACCAAGTCTCATCTGAGACAAGGCAAGTCCCTTCCACCTATGAGGCTGTAAAATCAAAAGCAAGCTAGTTACTTCTTAGATACAATGAGGGTACAGGTATTGGGTAAATACAGTCATTCTAAATGGGAGAAATTGACCAAAATAAAGGGGTTACAGGGCCCATGCAAGTCTGAAATCCAGTGGGGCAGTCAAATTTTAAAACTCCAAAGTGATTTGCTTTGACTCCAGTCTCCTATCCAGGTCATGCTGATGCAAGAGGTGGGTTCCCATGGTCGTGGGCAGCTCCCCAACTGTGGTTTGCAGGGTAAAGCCTCTCTCCTGGCTACTTTCATGGGCTGGTGTTGAGTGTCTGTGGCTTTTCCAGGCACGTAGTGCAAGCTGTTGGTTGATCTACCATTCTGGGGTCTTGAGGATGGTGGCCCTCTTCTCACAACTCCACTAGGCAGTGCCCCAGTAGTGACTCTGTGTGGGGCCTCTGACCCCACAACCCCACATTTCCCTTCTGCACTGCACTAGCATACATTCTCCATGAGGACCCTGCTCCTGCAGCAAACTTTTGTCTGGGCATCCAGGTATTTCCATACATCTTCTGAAATCTAGGCAGAGGTTCCCAAACCTCAATTCTTGACTTCTGTGCACTCACAGACTCAATGCCACATGGAGGCTGTCAAGGCTTGGGGCTACTATCTTCTGCAGTCATAGCCCGAGCTCTATGTTGGTCCCCTTCAGCCATAGCTGGAGCAACTGGGACACAGGGCACTAAGTCCCTAGGCTGCACACAGCATTGGGACTCTGGACCTGGCTCATAAAACCACTTTTTCCTCCTGGGCCTCTGGGCCTGTGATAGGAGGGGCTGCTGTGAAGGTCTCTGACATGGCCTGGAGACATTTTTCCTATGGTCTTGGGGATTAACATTAGGCTTCTTGCTACTTATGCAAATTTCTGCAAACAGCTTGAATTGCTCCTCAGAAAATGGGTTTTTCTTTTCTACTGCATAGTCAGGCTGCAAATTTTTTGAACATTTATGCTGTTTCCCTTTTTAAATTGAATGCTTTTAACAGCACCCAAGTCACCTTTTGAATGTTTTGCTTCTTAGAAATTTCTTCCACCAGATACTGTAAATCATCTCTCTCAAGTTCAAACTTCCACAGATCTCTAGGGCAAAGGCAAAATGTCTCCAGTCTCTTTGCTAAAATATAACAAGAGTCACCTTTGCTTGAGTTCCCAGCAAGTTCCTCATCCAATCTGAGACCACCTTAGCCTGGACCTTATTGTTCATAATACTATCAACATATTGGGCAAAGCCATTCAGTGAGTCTCTAGGAGATTCCAAACTTTCCCATATTTTCCTGTCTTCTTCTGAGCCCTTCAAACTGTTCCAACCTCTGCCTGTTACCCAGCTTCCACATTTTCGGCTATCTTTTCAGCAATGCCCCACTCTATTGGTACCAATGTACTGTGTTAGTCCATTTTCATGCTGCTAATAAAGGCATACCCAAAACTGAGAACAAGAAAAAAGGTTTAATTGAACTTATAGTTCCACATGGCTGGGGAGGCCTCAGAATCATGGTGGGAGGTAAAAGGCTCTTCTTACATTGCGGTGGCAAGAGAAAATGAGGAAGACGCAAAAGCAGAAACCCCTGATAAGCCCATTAGATCTCGTGAGACTTAGTCACTATCACAAGAATAACATGGGAAAGACCGGTGCCCATGATTCGATTACCTCCCCCTGGGTCCCTCCCACGACACGTGGGAATTCTGGGAGATAAAATTCAAGTTGAGATTTCAGTGGGGATACATCCAAACCATATCAATAGGCATTTCATGTTATTTATTGCAATATTCTTTGCAACTTTCACCCTGTCAGAGAATTAATTGAACCAGAGTTGATGTTTTAAAAGTTGCACAGATGTTTTCATGAACTATCATGCATCACCTTCCATATGTTTACCTACTGTAGGATGATGAGATGGTGTTGGGTAGGGGTGGGAAGGAACAGGACATGGTCCCCACTGCTGCCCCCTTTCCTTGCTGTCCTTATCCACTGTGCTTTCTTCACTGACTTTGCTCATGCCAGCCCTGCCATTAGAACTGCCTTTTCACTGCATATAACAAGCAGGTGGGTAACTAATCACCTTCAAAAACTTAGTGGCTTAAAACAACAATCATTTTATTATGCTCAGAGATTCTGCAGGTCAGAAATTCAGACAGGGCATGGCAAAGTTGGTTTGTTTCTGCTCTAGGATGTTTGAAGCCTCCTCTGGGAAGACTCAAGCCTAAGGGTGACTTGCAGCTGGGGAGTGGAATCTGGAATCACCTGAGGGTTCCTATTCCCGTGTCTGATTCCTGGGTTGGGAGGACTCAAAGACTGCCAGGCAGACACCTACAGAAGGAAGTCCACATAGCTTGGGCTTCCTCACAGCATGGTGGCCTCAGAATAATTAGGCTTCTTACATAGCAGCTCAGAGCTCATGGGCCTCCTATGCAAGTGATTTAGCAAATAAGGGGGAAGCTGCTTGGCCATTTTATGGCCCAGTCTCAGCATTATTTCCCTTGGATTCTATTGATTGAAGCAGTCATAAGCCCCCCACTCCATATTCAAGAAAGGACATAGACCCCCACCTCTCAATGGGAGGAGGGTCAAGGTCACCTTGTAGAAGAGTCTGTGGCTCAAGAGATATTGTTGGCTGTCATCTTTGGAAAATAGTCTGTTAGTCTGACTTCTGACCACAATTCATAGAATCCTACCCAACTTCCCTTGCCTAGGTCAAGCCTCCTCCTACAGGAAGACTTCTCTGATTACCAAAGTCCACCTTAACTCCTATTTTCTCTCTATCATTTCTATTTAACATCACAGAGAAGTCATAGTATTAATAGTAATAGTACAGCTAACGTTTTCAGGCATTGAAAACTTCATTTAAATTAACTCTTGAAATCCTCAAGACAATCCCTTAAGACAGGGGGTCCTATTATCACCCTTTTATAGTTGAAGAATGTGAAGCCCAGAGAAGTTAGATTACTTGTCAAAGTCACACAGAGCCAGAATCCGAACTCAGGCAATCAGCCTCAGAGTCTGACCTCTGCCCCTCCTCCTATTCTGCCTCTCAGTAGCTCTTACTGATCATAGTTCATTTTTCCCCCAGCCAGACAGAAACAGCTACACTCCTTGGCCACAGTCCCTGAAACGGTGCTAGACTCACTCACATTCTCATTGAGGGATTTCTAAATGGATGTACATTAGTGCCAGCAAGCCCCTACTCCAGAATTGAACACGTTCCTAAGAGCCAGTGTGCATGTTTGTGCAAGTGGCCTGCTGACCCCAGCTTGGCCGAGTTGGGAGGACAGACATTATTCGCAAAATATGTAAAAAGCTTCAAGAGAATCATTCTACTCCAGACCACTAGAGTAGGGCAAGCACTGAAGACTGGTGGCCAACAGGTACGTCTAAAGTGCCTACATAAACACCCCCAAAATGCCAAAGGTAAAATTACTTTGCTAGATGGAGAAGTACAAATTTGGATTTCAAGATGGTTTTAATTCTGGGCTCTGAGAGTTTTGGGGGCTGAGTTGAGTGAAAGAGAGAGAGAAATGATTTAGAATCACAGAGTTTTTATGGGCGGCGGGGTCTCTTTCAGCCTGAGCAGACAGATTGAGAAATCCGTAAACAACCAAGGAGCAAGCCCAGAGATAGCGTGGTCTAACAGGCAGAGGGATAATAGCGCTCACGTCAAGGGAGGCGCTGAGCCACAGGAAAATGATTCAGGGCATAACAGACTGAGCCTGGGTGCTTTGTATCTGAACAAAAGCATTCCACGTGCTTGCAAAAGTGGCTTCCGAAAAAGGACAGGTTTTTCTAACTGGCCCTTCTAGCCTATAAATTTTGTTTCAGCTTTGGCTTCTGGGGCAACCCAAAGTCAGACACCCTTTCTTGTATAAGGCTACCAATGCCACCATCTGTTGCCCGAGGCATGCTTCAGACCTTTATCTTGAAGCCACATTGCCCCGTAAGAGCCCATCTTAGAGATGCAGTGGGGGGCATTCAATATTAAGCAGAATATTGATGATTCTTGGCTGCCAACTGTCTGAAAGTGTGTCTTCTGTCAGCTGCGGCCAGTGTGTTATTCTGAAAAAGCAAAGAACACCGAGGGCAGTGACTTCATGACCTTAGGCCATGGATGCAGGAAGAAATGCAGAGGTGGGCAGATAACTTTATCATCCTTAATGGGCTACCTAATTCCTTGGGGAAAAAAATGAAGGAGCCACCAGTGACATGCCCCAGGCAGCAGATGGCAGCGTGGGCAGCCTTATACAAGGGAGGGTGTCCGAGTTTGGGTTGCCCCAGAAGCCAACCCCAATACAAAGAAGTGAGTGCAAATAGCTTATTTGAGAAATGCAAGAAACACTGGTAGCGGGGTAGGAAAGTGAGACAGGGAACGAAGGGGAGCCAGTCAAAGGTGCATTATCAAGCCAGCTGGCACGGTGGGCAACTGTAGTTTAATCCCACTAGGGAAACTAGGAACTAGCGAGACCAGTGCTTCTCAAGCTGTCTGGGGAAAGTACCAGGTTGTCTGCTGTTGTTATCAATCCTTTATAAATGGATACTTTTGTAAAAATACAATTAAAATGTCACAGCAATGTCAAATTGCTATAAACGTTCCTAAACACCAACTTTCCATTTGTGTATGTACCTTGAAATGTACAAGCAATAAACATTTCACAGCTTGTCACTGGCCTGGAGACCACACTTCAAGTAGCACTGGTGGAGAACGCACAACCTTATCCAAGTTATCTCATACATGGAGCTGGGCTGTTTATACACTAGCTTGCAATATTCATGTAATTCTTTCGTGTACACAGGCAGTGTAGTGGTCCACAGTTTCTAGAAAGCCATCAGGCAAAGAGACACACACATTGGCAGTTAGGAGTCAGCCTGAACAGGCTGAGGGAACAGGGTGGGGCACCAACAGTATACAGAGGCACCCACTCTGTCGGTGTCCTTATCTTCCCTGTTAGCAACACTCTAGGACTTAAGATGAGGGCAAGGCAGAGGCCAGATGGGAGTACCCTGAAAGCAGGGAGATCTGGAGCCCAAATTCAGGACTTCCCTATGGCTAGTTGTAAAAGGAGGAGGGGGAATATTGGGTGGATTCTACTTTAGCTGCCCAGTCTAGCATCAGAATTCAGCTCTTATAAAAACAGCCAAGCCACTGTTAAAAGAAACCAAAACCAAAACCATCCCAGCACCTGGTGTCAGCATTGATAACAAACACAGAGGGGCTTTTTTTGCCTGACCGCAGTGCAGGTTGTTGTTTGGTTTGCTCCTGCCTGGAGCTTGTGCTTCACAGGCTTCTTTTGCAGGCTTGTTTTCCAGGGGACCTGGCAGCTATTTCTGACTGTGTGATAAACTCATGGCCTGCAAGATGGAGGCAGGAGGCGACTGCAGTCTCAGTGAAGGGGATCAAGGGATTGAAAAGTTTATCTGGGCTGCCCAGGGGCCCTCGGGAAGACAGACGAGCCTGGCGTCTCTACAGTCAGCATCACTCGGGCTGACTGTCATTTTCAGGGTGTAAGAGAATATGGGGATAAGAGTATTATTAAAATAATGACCATATCAAGAATGGACACCTTCAGACTCCACCTGGGCAGTGACTTTGGGCTGGGTCCTTTATATGCACTATTTCATGGTTCCAGGAACAGTTCTGAGGAGTGTGTTACAGTGACTAGAAGTGACATCACCCATGTCACACTGCTTGGGTCTGGATGCTGGATCTCCCATCTCAGAACTGAGTGATTTAATGTGCCTCAGTTTCTTCATTTGTAAAGTGAGGTTCTACGTCTCTCATTGAGTTGTTGCTGTATTAAATGTGCCAATCTCTGTGAAATGCTTAGAGTAGGGTGAGGCATAGAGTTAGTATCCAGCACTCATGCAGTCCTGGGTCCCAGGCCCTTTGGGGAAGTAACCAGTAGCAGGTTGGCTGGGACCCCTGCCCCTGAAACACAATTTCACTGTTGTCATGCTGATGGCAGCCAAAGAAAGGAATGTGATTAAGACTTTCCATTTTCTGCTGTTGGCACTCTGTACTGCTACTCCTTCTATGGCCACCTGGGAAATGTATGACTACAGCCTTGAAGGCCACTAGGGTTTTCACCTCAGGGAACAGACCCCTGGATTGCGGTCATTTCCTTAACCTCCTTGAGTGATGTTTCTCCCCGACTGTCCTCACAATGCAGTTAGCTGTACAGGGTGCCCAAGAGGATGATGGGGTGCAAACCATTCCCAGATTAGCTATGATAAAGGTTAAAAGGCTCACAAATCTACCTTATCCAGTCCAGAATGACACAAAATCCAGGACTTTGTAATCATTTCCAGTTTCCTAATTAGTTCACTCTTCTTTCCAGCCATGATTTAGGTTGCCAGAGAAAATACAAGATGCCCAGGTAAATTTGGATTTCAGATAAACAATGACTTTTTAGTATAAAAGTACTCAAACAACAATTTTTTAGCATAAATATGCCACCAATATGGCACAGAACTTAGACTAAAAATGTATCTGTTGTTTATCTAAAATTCACATGTAAATGGGAGTCCTGTATTTATTTGTACATCTGGCAGCCCTTGTCCAGGGTCGCAGAAGGGTCTCTCAGTATCATCAGAAAAACCTGGTGTCTCCTTCTGCATCAGGTTAGGTGTCTCAGAAAGGACTTAGATGCAGGTGGTTTGACTGGGAGGTGATCCCAGGAAGCACAGCAAGGGATCAGGGAAGTGGGGCAGGGAAGTGAGGGAAGCAGATAAAAGAGGTGTTATGAGGACATTACCCCTGTGGGCAGCTGGGGCTCAATCTTTCCAGGGAATCTTCCAGAAACCCAGTGCAACATGCCTTAGAATTGTGAGGACAGGAAGGCTGAGTATTTACTTACTGTATTAGTCTGTCAGGCTGCCATAACAAATACCAAAGAAATGGGTGGGTTGAACAACAGGTGTTTATTTCTCACGGTTCTGGGAGCTAGAAGTCCAAGATCAAGATGCCACAAATTCGGTTGTTGGTGGGTGAGAGCTCTCTTCCTGGCTTGCAGACAGCCACCATCTCGTTGTGTCCTCACATGGCAGAAAGAGAGAGAACTCTGTCTCATTTCTTCATCTTCTTATAGGCATACTAATACTATCATGGGGACCCCATTCCCATGACCTCATCTAAATCTAATCATCTCCCAAAGACCCCACCTCCAAATACTATCACACTGGAGTTTAGGCTTTGACATATAAATTTCAGAGGGACACAAACATTCAATCCACAACATCTACCAACTCTCATCCCCCATGTTTCAGGGTTGCCCTGGGGACATTAACTCCCCCTGTACCTCTGAGTTGCACTTGTGCTCAACTGAGCGTGTCCAGGGCAGAGAAGCAGGGAGATGTGGTCACTGGAGCTGAAAGGCTGTTAGGGGACTGGAAACCATGAACCACAACTGGAGGTAAGCAGCCCTGCACCTGAGCCCAGAGAATCAACTGTGGGCCATCTAAAACACCTGCTTCATTTTCCTTTGCCTCAGGCTGATACCTCAATCATAGGAGGATGGGCAGTTGGCCTCCCACAGTTATTGCCAAGATAGGTTAAGATTATGTGAAAGAGTGTTACAAACTACAAGGCACTACAGAAATTGAAGGTAGAATAACCATTATTTAGTTAAGAAAGAAAGGGAGAAGAGGGAGTGAGGAGATGTGAGGAAAGAAAGAGAGGATGAAGGAGGAGAAAGAAGGAGAGGAGGAAGAGAGGAAGGAAGGAGGAAGGAAGGAAGGAAGGAAGGAAGGAAGGAAGGAAGGAAGGAAGGAAGGAAGGAAGGAAAGAAAGAATATACTGGTCACTAACAGCATAGATTAAGATCCAAGAAAATTAATGTTATGTACTCAACAAATTGTTATCAGGCACATCACTGTTCCAGGCCTTCTAGGTATTAAAAATTCAGTTGTGAACCAACTGCCCCAATTTCTTGCCTTCATGGAGGCTACATTCTAGTGGGGGAGTAAAATATATAGCAAGATTGTAAAGTGCTATGAATAACAACAAATCAGGGAAGGTTGCTAGGGAGGGTTGGAGAGAGTAATAGGGTTTCAGCCTTTAATAGGTCTGGAAAGGTGTCACTAGAATGTGACTTTGGGGTCAAGTCCTGAAGAAGAAGAGGAGGAAAGAGCCAGGGCAAAGGCCCTCAGATAGATGTGTGCCTAGCCTATTGGGGGAAGGGCAAGGAAGCCATCATGACTAAGCCAGGGGGGCAATGGGGAGGGTGGTAGGAAATGAAGTCACAGGGGCAATGGGGGAAGGGGAGATTGTGTAGGGTCATGTGTGCCACTGTGATGATTGGCTTTCCTTGGGATGAGCTGGGGGCCGTTGGAAGGTAGTGAGTTGTGGATGGACACGGTCTGACTCATGTTCTACAAGGAGCATTTTAAGCCCAGCATGGTGGCTTTTGCTTGTAGTCACAGCTTCTCCAGAGGCTGAGGCAAGAGGATCACTTGAGGTCAAGGTTCAAGACCAGCCTGTGCAACGTAAGTAAGACCACTGTCTCTGAAAAAAAAATAATAATAAGGGAGCACTTTAGCTGCCATGTTAAGAACAAGCTCTTAGGGCAGTCACTCAAGAGGCTGCCTCAGTGATCCAGGCTTGAGAGGGTGGGGTGGGACTAGAGAGGGTGGAAAGTGGCCAGGTTCTGCATCTATGTTTTAAAGTATTGCCAATGGGATTTACTGCAAGACCGGGCGAGAGGAAAAACTGAAGGATGAATGTAAGGTTTTGGACCTGAGCAACTGGAAGAATGGAGTTGCCAGAACTGAGATTCCAAAGACCAGGAGGAATGGGCTCAAGCAAGGAGATGATGGGAACTTGGCTGAGTCTGAGATGTTATTTGGTGTCGAGGGGAAATGTTGAGTAGCAACCGGAAAAGCATGCACTGTGGATAGGAACCAGGGAGTTCTGAGTGCATAGATACCATTCAACACCACATGACTGGATGGGGCCACTTTTGGGGAGGGAATAGAGGGAGACGAGAAAAAGACATGCCCAGGAGTCCTGGGGACACTGTGAGGCTGAGAGGTCGAGAAAGCGAAAAGCAAATGAGACAAGGAGGCTGGGAAGATGTGGTCAAAGGGATGAGCAAAACCAAGAGAGGATGATGTTCTGGGAGCCAGGTAAAGAATGGTGTGGCTTTAGAATTAAGGCATTGTGGGCTATGGGGATAACACCACCACAAAATTTCCCCTAACAATAACGACAAAAATCCTTCCAGAGAGGGTGAAGTCCTCGGGGGTCTTTCTGCCTGGCTCAGTGCTTCCTTTGCCTCCCCTTGTAGACAAAACTGTACTTAGCTCACCACTTGCCTGTTCCCTGTTTCTTGCAACATCCTTCTGCTTGAGCTCCTGTCCTTGTCTAGACCTGGCTTCTGCGCTCCCCTCTTGTATCATACATATCTCCTGGCATCTGGCCAGGTCCTTATCCTAACATCTGCAGAGCCCCAGAATGCATATGCATGTCCCAACTCCACTCCGGTTCCCACCCAGTTCCCAGTTCTCTATCTACCAGCCACCCCTCTCAAACCAGCACCTACCCAGATTTGTGCCTGCACCCCACCTCAAATCACCAGTCTGTGCTCCACAGCACTCCCTTCTGGCACAAGGCTTGTTTGTAATTTGTGCATTTTATTGGCCAACAGTTTCCATCCATGTATAGCAAGCACCATTCTTCTGGAAACTTTTAAGCAAGCACATCTTCTTTTCTCACACTTGGCTAACCTCAAAGAAACCTATCATTAAAAAGACCTGGTATGCAGAGCCCACTTGATTGTGGAGAGGCACACACACACACACACACACACATATACATACACATACACACACACACATACATATACACACACACACACATATACATACACACACATACATATACATACACACATACATATACATACACACACATATACATACACACACATATACATACACACACATACATATACATATATACACACACATATACATATACATACACACACATATACATACACACATATACATATACATACACACCCATATACATACACACACATATACATACACACACATACATATACATATACATACACACACATATACATACACACACACATATACATACACACATACATATACATACACACACATATACATACACACACATACATATACATATACATACACACACATATACATACACACACACATATACATACACACATACATATACATACACACACATATACATACACACACATACATATACATACACACATACATACACACACACATACACACACATGCGTATACATATACATACACACACATACATATACATACACACATACATATACATACACACACATATACATACACACACATACACATACACACACACATACATATACATACACACACATATACATACACACACACATATACATAGACACACACATATACATACACACACATACACATACATATACATACACACACATACATATACATACACACACATATACATACACACACATACATATACATACACACACATACACACACATACACACACATATACATACACACACATACATATACATACACACACATATACATACACACACATATACATACACACACACATACACATACACACACATACATATACATACACACACACACACATACATACACATACACACACACACACACACACACGCCCCATCACCACCACCATCATCTTTTGCAACCACATCCATTGCTAAGCCACTTGGTGGCCAATAGCAATTGGGAATCATGACTGAAGAGGCCAAAATTGCACATCTCTTCTTGCCACTCTTGCAGCAAGGGCCCTTAAAAACCGATTAGAACATCCTCCCTTCGTACCGAGTAAATAAATGCTGGCCTCTGAGGGGGGAGAGGGGAAGGGAGGCTGTCAGGCGTTGGGTGGGTTTTTCCCTCACCACAGCAACCTCTTCACTCATCGGAGGCTGGCTCAGAGATTTTAGAGTGAGGCAGCACCGTAACTCATGAGATTAAAACATGCCCACTTCTCCTCAGACATGTATTCTATATGAAAATGTGGCTTATGGGCAACAGATCCACAAATCTAAAGCCCAAGCAATTCTACCTATGACTATCAGTCATGGAAGTTACACTCACGGAGAATGAAAATTTACACGACTACTGTTAGCCCATAACCAGCGACAGAGCGCCCTCCCCTGCGAGGAGCCAGGTCTCCCTGACAACAACTACCCGCCCTGTTTTTACTGGCTGGTATGCAGTCTAGTGGCAATGACTCTCAAATGTGAGTATTTATCATGAGGTCCTCTCAAGGCCCATCTCCTCTGGTTTGTAGAGAGGGAAGTAGATTAGGAATCAAGAAAAAAAAGGGTCAATTTCCATCTCTTCCCCTTACCACCCATGCAAACCTCAGCCATTCACCCTCTCCATCTCAGTTTCTGCCTCTGCTGTCCTGAGAACCTCAGGTGTAACAGTTGTTACAAGGATGATCTTAATTCAGCATAGCATAGTAGGAAAGCTCCTAGGCTCTGGAGTCAGACTACCTTTCAAATTCTGACTCTATCACTTACTGTGCAACTTTGGGCAAGTTACTTAACCTCTCTGTGTCTCAATTTCCTCCTCTGTAAAAGGAGATAATAGCAATACCTTCTTCATAGTAGTATTTCCTATTATGAGAATTAAAAGAGTTAATATTTGTATAGGGCTTAGAACAGGGCCTGGCAAGTGGAAAATGCTAAATAAGTGTCACATCAAATTCATTCACTCAACCAACATTTATTGAGCACTGTATTAGTTTCCTAGGACTCCTGCAGCAAAGTAGCATGCACTGGTGGCTTACAACAACTGAAATGTTTTGTCTTAACAGTTCTGGAGGCTGGAAATCTGAGATCAAGGTGTTGATAGGGTTGGTTTCTTCCAAAGGCTGTGAGGAGAATCTGTTCCCTGCCTCTCACCCAGCTTCTGGTGGTCACTGGCAATCTTTGGTGTTTCTTGGTTCATAGAAGCATCACCCAGATCTCTGCCTTCATGTTCACATGGTGTTCTCCCTGTGTGCATGCCTCTGTGTCCAAATTTCCACTGTTGTAAGGACACTAGTCATATTGGATTAGGGCCCACCCTAATGACCTCATCTGAACATGATGACATCTGCAAATACCCTATTTCCAAATAAAATCCCATTCTGAGGCACTGGGAATTGGGACTTCAGCACACCTTCTCTGGGAGGACACAATTCAACCCATAACAAATACCCACTAAGGATCAAGTATTCTGCAGGGCGTTGAGAATACAAACATTAATAAAACATGGTCCTAGCCCTAAGGGGTTCACATTTGAATGTGGATTTTTATGCATTAACTCATTAAGTATTGTATCAGGGAAATATACAAATACAAGGACAAAAGCAACAGGAGTGGTGGCACCAGAAGAAACATTTCAGTATGTGTGGGCTGGGCCTTCAAGGGTGAGCTGTATTGACGTTCTCCAAAGAAAAACACACAATCAGAGATGCAGGAGTCTGAAAGCACATGGCATTTTCTGGGAACTCAAGTTCTTGATATGGCTGTAGTGTCAGATGAGACTCATGAAAGATAAATCCAGAAACATTGTTAAGATCAGATTCCAAAAGGCCTTGTCTTCCAGGTTAAGGAGGTTTCACTTTATCCTTTAAGTACCTGTCTTAGGTCAAGGTCCCCAGAAGCAGAAAACGATTCTTGTGAAAAGAATTTATTAGGAAGTATTACTTGGAAATGCCAGAAAAGAAGTAGGGAAGGGTCAAAAGCCAGGCCAACGGACTGTACTAAGCAAAGTCTCATGGAGGGCAACTTCTGCTCAATCCTGCAAGGGAACTCTGAAGACACTATAGGTCATACCTCGCAGTTGTCTAGATTGGAAAAGGAAGTGGGAGGACTTATAGCCTCTCACCCAGCAATCCCTGGTTCCGAGCTGCCCCCAGGCATTTTGGGTGGCCCACAGTCACCCACAATGCAGGTAACATGGCTCTGGCAGCCTGAGGGCAGTCCCTCAACAAAGAAACACTGGCTTTCAGGAGTGGAGGCACACTGGGAGCCAATGTCCGCAAAAATAGCAAAAAGACTGCAGGGTGAGGCAACGAGAGCCTCTGCTACTGTTGCAGAAAGTCATTAAAATGTTTTAATGAAGGAATTAAGTAATCTGGTCTCTATGTCAGAAATCTAACTGATAATGGTGTTAAAAATGGAATGGCAAGAAAACAGGCTGGTTGCAAGGAGAGCACTTAGGAAGCCATGACAATGGTCCAGGCATACTGGGGACCCTAACAAAGGTGAGGGGAAGGAGGAGAGGGGCATCAGAGAGATGTTTGTGGCTAGGACTTGATGACTGTTGGCTCTGAGGGAGAGATAACTAGCTTGTGTGTCTAAAGGGATAAGGGATATAACACAGGTTTACCGAAGAAGTGGGGAGGATGGTTTGGGTTATGTCAAATACCTACAGCATACCCAGCTGGCAGAAATATGGGCCTGGACATCAGGAGAGAAGCTACAGCAGGAGCTATAAATTCAGAAGACTTTGGTGTGGAGGTGGTAGATGACAATAGGAACCAGAAAGAAAGGGTGGAGTCAGAAAAAAGGTCAAGAAGAGAACACTAGAGAATGTCAATCGTTGAGAGATGAGCGAGGGAAGGAGATAGAAAAAGAGCCATAGACAGGTTCAGAACTAGGAGAGGTGTGTAAGCAAGAGACAAAGGAGGACGCTGCAAGAAAAGAAAAGGCAGTCAATGGCATTTGATGATGCATAGACGTCAAAAGAGGGTCAGGAATGAGCAGAAGTCATTAGTTTTGACTATTGCAAAAGCATTTGTGACCTTCACAGGAACCATGATAGAGGAGAAAACCACACTGTAATAGGCTGAAAAGGAAATAAAAGAAATTGAGGTAACAATATATTACCATGCTACCAAAAGCAGGGTCCATGGACCAGCAGTATCTATTGATATCGTATGGAAGCTCGTTAGAAACACAAATTCTCAAGCCTCACCTCAGACCTACTGAATTAGAAATTCTGAGGCTGAAATCCAGGACTCTGTTTTTAACAAGGCCTGCAGGTGATTCTGATAAATGCTAAAGTTTGAGAACCACTGATATATACAACTTTAAAGAAGTTTGTGAACAGAAAACAATGTGACAGCTACTCACAGAGGAGGCAGTGCCGAGTTCAGATGGAAAATTGGTCAATACTTCACAAATAGAAGGAGGTATTGGAAAAACATACAGGTAGCCACTGGTTTTGTAATTAACAAGAATAGACAATCTATAGGTAATCCATGAGCAAACCGCAATAACAGGTGCCCAGGGGAAATGTGATGTTCATTTCTTTTGGAGCACAAAGTTGTCATCTGGATCCCCTAGATCTCTCACAGCATTTTACAGAGTAGTGACTGATTATGACTATGTGTGAATGTAAAACCAACCATCAAACAGGTCATGAGAAACCAGTGAACCTCTGTGTTTTTAGAGGCAGATAAGTTGAGAGTCTAAAGTGGGTGTGTTGTGGCAAATCTTGCCATAGAATCCAAACTTCTAACTCCTAATGTCCAGCTTCATCCTAGTTTTCTATTGCTGTGAAACCAGCCACCCCAAACCTAATGGCATAAAACTGCAACAATCAGTTATCATTGTCTCCTATGGTTCTGGGATTGGCTGGGCTCAGCTAGGCGATTCTCCCTGTGGTTTCAGGCAGACGGTGGCTGATACTGGAGTCATATCAAAAAGCATAATCATTTGCATGTCTGGCTGTGGATGCTGGCTGTTGACTGGGACTCAGTGGGGGCTGTTGTCAGGAATCTCTCCACGCATCTCTGCATCGTCTGGGCTTCCTCACAGTAAGGTAACTGGGCTCCGCGGATCATGTCCAGAGAGAGAGAGAGAGAGATCTAGGCAAAAGTTGCATTGCCTTTTCTGACCTAGCCTTGGAAGTCACGTAACATCACTTCTGCTGTACTCTATTCGTAGAGGCAGCCATAAGTCCTGTCCAGGTCCAAAGGGAGGGGACAGAGAGTCCATCTTTGTATGGGAGTGAGACCATTTTCCAGAGGAACATATAGGACAGACTATTGTTTCAGCCATTTGTGCAAAATACAATCTGCCACAGGAAATAAATCCTCAGTGGTCAGCCCAGTTATGACCTTGCTCACTCTGGCAGGTAAGCTCTAGTCCATCTCTAATTATCCATGACCAGGCTGATTTGTCATTCCCGTGACCTTCCTTCAGAGGAGAGGCAAATCCTCAGAAGACCTCCGTGGCCAGAATACTGCCCTAGGTCCAGGGCAACTCTGGAAACCCCCCCACGAGAGTCCCTTCCTCCCCAACGAGTGAAGCACGGGAAAGGTGTGGTTGCTGGAGGGACAAAAGGAATTGATCAACGGCCGGAATTACATCACCCCCTCTCTTTGTTCATTTCTCATTAATGTTGTTCTTTTTCCTGTGTTAAATTTCTCTCCTTCCTTACTCTCCCCTAGGACCTCCCCCTTAGAGATGGGGTTGGGGGGTTTGATTGATTGGTGCTGAAAGCAGGGAGGTTGCAAGTAGAGAGAGATCACCTTACCCCGGAGATAGTTTCCATGGCAACAGGGACAGGTTGGTGGGAGGGGCGGGCAGATAAGGGCCCCACTTTGGGGTTCAGTGCACGGTGGAGGTGAAGGCTGGAGTGTTTACAGTAGAGAGACAGAAAACCAGCCTGTGCAGCTGGGTTAGGAAGTGGAAACATTCTTCGAGGCAGCTTTGAGGCCAGCCTTCACTGACCTCTCACCCTCCACTCTCCCCTCCTCCATGATGCAGCAACCTCAGCACAGCTTCTGCCTGCTGGCCCGCCACCCTTCATCCTGACTTGTAGCCCTTCTGGTTATTATTTCCTCTAGGAAAAGCTCTCTCATCCTCCTTCTCCTCCTCCTTCCTCCCTCTGCTCCCCCTTCTCTAGCTCAATCTTGACTTCTAACCCAGAGAATCAGCAAAGCCAACTTCTCATCCCTCCAGGTCAAGGTGAGGGAGCCAGCCCAGCTCCCTGCTTCAGCCCAGGTGGGGGTGTCTCCGGGCCCACCCTCCCGCTTCTCCACAATAGCTTTCACCTGGCATCATGCCTCAGGGGGCCACAGGTCACTGCGAAAGAATCCCCAGGGAATCACTGAAGACCATTAATTAGCCCAGAATACACAGGAGGCCCCTGAGCGGTGACCACCCAGGCATCAAACACTTTCCTGTGTGCCCGCCCACGCCTAGCCCTTAAACGCGACCAGACCCGGCATGTTCAGGGCAAGGGGTTGCTCAGCTGAGGGGTTCCTCCTGAAAGCAGAGAGATATTTTCATCCTTTTGCTTTGAAGTGACTCCTGCTTTCCCAAGGATGGATCCAGAAATTGATTCTCTCTCCTTTCCCCCCACCACCTTCCCTCCCACATCCCTTAACTCACTGCTGCTATGGTCCCACACTTGAGAGCCACAGTACACTTCAGTGCTCTCCGCTAGTTTTGTTGCTGCTGTTGTTTTCACTGATTTTCTTAAGTGTCAGGGAGCAACAAAAATCTCCGGGGCTGGCTTATCCCAAAGCGAATGCTCCTCCAGTTCCCTGAAGGAGGATGCAGAGAGGGGAGTGGGACTGTGGGGGACCCTGGGCCTCAACAGGCAAGCCCTCCAACTCACCCCTGGACTGGAGGCCCTCAAGGGCAGGATCTAGGTGTTGTTTCTTGCTAGATCTTAAAGGACTCTTCAGTGCTTACACATGAGGGGACTTAAAAACATATGTTGATTGTCAACAAGTTCAACACAGAATTGCCATATGATCCTCTAATTCCTCTCCTACATACACATCCTCAAAGAATTGAAAGGGATGCAAACAGATACTTTTACATGGATGTTCATAGCAGCATTATTCACAAGAGCCAAAAGGTGGAAACAACCCAGGTGTCCATCAATGGATGAATGGATCAACAAAATATAGTTTATACATACAATGAAATATTATTCAGCCATAAAAAGGGATGAAATGCTGACACATGCTACAACATGGATGAATCTCCAAAACATTATGCTAAGTGAAAGACAAAAAGCAACATATTGTATGATTCCATTCATGTGAAGTGTCCAAAATAGGCAAATCTATAGAAACAGAAAGTAGATTCGTGGTTGCCAAGAGCTGGGACAAAGAAGGAATAAGGAATGACTGCTAATGGGTATGGGGTTTCCATTTGGAGTATAAAAAAAGTTCCAAAACTGGGTAGTGGTGACAGTTGCCAAACATTGTGAAATGTACTTAATGCCATTGAATTGTACTTTAAAGTGGTGAATTTTATGTCATGTGTATGTAATCACAATTTTAAAGTGTGTGCTGTAATGATGCTGCACCCCTTAGTCACCAAGGCCCCAGAACCATGGAGTGATCTGCACTGAGGGTAACCAGTCACACCGGTTTCCCCTGTCTGTTCCCGATTTAGCACTGAAAGCCCCTCAGTCACAGGCACACCAGGCTGATTGCTGACTGTCTGGAATCCTACCTCCTCCTGGCTGTGGGAGCTGAGGCAGAGTTGTTACCTACTCCGAGTCATGGTTTCCTGCCCAGTGGGTGTGCTTCAGGATTAGATGGGATAATAAATAATAACAGTAATCACAGCCAACAGTTATAGAGCACTTAGTTCAGGCACTGTTACCAGCCAGTGCTTCCAACTTCCATATGAACCCCCTGGAGGTCTTGTAGGCATGCAGATGCAGATTCAGCAGGTCTGCTGATATCTTGAATTTTTAAGGAGCTCCCAGGCAATGCTGGTCCACATATCACACTTGGAGAACCAGGATTCTAAGCTCTTTGTATATGTTAATTCATTCAATCCCCACAACAACTTAGTGAGGTAAAAACCCTATTCACATTTCCATTCTACAGACAGAGTTGGAGGCACAAGGAGCTTCAGTGACTTGCCCAAAGTCACAGAGCTAGGAGATGAGAGAGCCAGGATTGGAACCCTGGGCAGTCTGGCAACAGAAGCTACAGTTGCCACCAGCACCCTTTTTCGTTACAGAGATAATGTGGGGAAGGAATTCAGCACCAGGCCTGCCACAGGGTAACCCTTTCGAAAAAAGAGTGCTATTGTTGTTATGAATTATATTAGAAACCTCCTTGAGAAAATCATTCATCTTTTCAGATTCCTCACTAGACCACACAGTCTCTAATGTCTTGCCAGTTCTCATCCGATCTATAGGCAAGGGACTGCCCTGCCAGCCAAGAGTTCACAGCCAAGGTCTTCCTTCTCTTGTCTTTCTTTTTCAGTAAATTGTTCAGAACTCCCCAGGAGCTGAGCCCCAGGGATGGACTTCTCCACAACCCTGCAATCTACCAAAGCAAAGAAGCTGAGTCTCCCACCCTGTCTGTCAACAGTAACCTCCCCTGACCCCGCCATGGAAAGGCAGGGATGATGACTTACATCTGTATCCCCAGTGCCCAATTCTCAACCTGGCATAAGTGCCCAACACACACCAAGTACCTGTCAGCTACCTCTGTGCCTCTCAAGTCTCAGTTTCAGGATCTGTAAAATGAAGATGCTAATACCTACCTAGAATCCCAGCCTATGTTGTCAGACTAGTAGAACAATCTTTTCCCACCGCACTGCACATCTGTGATTTAACACCTACTGTGTGCCTTGAACTATGATACAGCCAGAGAGAGATAGCTGGAACAGAAGCACCTCCCTGTCCCCCATCTGGCAGTTTTGTGATTTCTCACAGCAGATGGTTCTATGGGAATCCGGACTAAGAGGCGGACTGCATAGCACAACTGAGTGCTTTTAGTGGCTCTGACCAGCCTGTGGGAGGGAACCTAGGATGGCTCTGTGAGAAAAGGGGGAAGACAGGCTTGATCTGGGTCTTGATTGAAGTCCAAGAAAATATTTGGATCTGCAGAAGGGAGGAGGTTTCCCAAGCCAGGGCACTAACAGCTGACAGCTGTCGCCCTATCCCATGTACCCTGTTCAAAGAGTCTTCTGAGCTGGTCTGGTCTGGGAGGGAGTGTGAGGTGGGAAGCCGGTCAGGGAGAGGGCAGACGGTAGGACTTCTATGGGGTGGGTCTGGCCTGAATGGGTTTGTGCAGGAAGGGGCTGCCTTGAAGCGGTCCCCTCCCTTCCAGCAGAGCTTGAGACCCTGGAGCTTTTGCAGCTCTCACTGCCCTCCCTCCTTACCCCAACACAGGCCTTCCGCAGGGACAGCTTCCAGAGGTCTCCCTGAATCCATATGTGGGTTTTGGCTCTTCCAGTTTTTGGCTCTACTCAGCAGCAGGGGATTTGAGGGGTGGCTGTGTGATTTGTACAGCTGTCATTAGGGTAATTGCACGATATTTTCCCAAATTTCTCCTGCAGCTTCAGGATGGGTTTCCAAACTTCCTGCCCTAACAGGGGCTCTAGTGAGAGAAGCTGGCTCTGAGCCTCCCAAGCAGCTGCTAACAGCACCCAGGGACAGCCCTTCCCATTCTTTCCATGGAACCAGGCTGGACCCAGTATTCCAGGACCAGGAAGAGGGGAAGAATGGGGCCCCTGGGTTGGAGGTATGGTGGCTTCATAAAAGGCACAATGGTGGTCACTGTTAATTTTACCCAGTGTCACTTCCCCCTCTCAATATGGAAACAGGTACAAATGAAACCTGTGCCTCTTCTGAAAAAGCAAGGACACCTTCTCATGACACCAGGATTTGGAAAGTTCTTTTACTGTCTTCAAAGAAGGAGGACTGGCCAAAATCCTGCAGCATATCTCTCGGCACCTTCTGAACCTATCCCAGTTATACACAGAATGTCTCAAGCTGGCTTAAGTTAGTGGCCAGAAAGCTGGTGTGGCAAGCAAGTAGGGAGTTATGTAGGCCTAGACCAGGAAGGGGATCAGAGCATTTCCAGCAAGCCAAATGAATGAATGTAAGGAAAAATGCATGCTGGGGACCAGTTTGGATCTGCCCGGTGAAGGATTACCTCCCTCCCTTCTCAAGTGGATTTGGCCACTCACTTCTCACTCAGCCTGACAGATATTTATTTGTTTGTGTGTTTGTTTGAGACAGGGTCTCACTCTGTCACCCAGAGGGGAATGCTGTGGCCCAATCATAGTTCACTGCAGCCTCCAACTTCTGGGTTCAAGGGATCCTCCCCCTTCAGCCTCCTGAGTAGCAGGGACTACAGGTGTGTGCCACTACATTCAGCTATTTTTTTTTTCAGTAGAGACTTAGTAGAGACAAAGTCTCACTGTGTTGCCCAGGCTAGTCTCAAACTCCTGGGTTCAAGTAATCCTGCTTCAGCCTCCCAAAATGCTAGGATTATAGGTGTGAGCTGCTGCGCCCACTCCCAGACAGATATTTAATACTCTGGACTGGCTCCTCCAGCTTTCCAAAATGTGTGTGCCTGCGCGCGCGCGCGCGCACACACACACACACACACACACACACACACACACACACATTCATACATGCACACAGCAAAAAGTGCTAGAGATGATGCTCCCAGGACCTGGCTTCCTGGACTGCCCAGGAAAGAGTCTCCACTGCCCAGGAAAGAGTCTCCATGTTGGGCCCTCTGAGGATGCAACAGCCAAGGAGACCATAGGCAGATCGCTGTAGGCTTTGTGTTCCTTCTGACCTGCTGGCTAGGGAGTGGGATGCACCATGGAGAGCCTCGTCACTTAGCATCGTGTCTGCTCCGACATGATGCCTCCGAGTAATGTAATTTATATTTCATGCACAATTGAAGCAGCTAATGGTGTAATTCTCCAAGGGGGAAACAAGTTGTTATAGTGTTAATTATATTGCAGGCATGTTCCCTCTCCTTTGCCCCCCAAGTGCTCCAAGGGAAGTTCCCAGGCAGTAACGGAGCGAGTGTCCAAGAACATGGCTTTGGTAGGCTCCACTGACGTTAGGGCTGAGCAGTGGCAGGAGGGCCAAGGACACCTTCATCCTCCCTGTTGAGAGTAGCAGACTTGGTTCAAACCCCCCAGAGGTCTGGATTTCCTTGTCCAGTCTGTTCATTGAATCCTGCTGGGCTGGGGTGCCCCTTCTGTGTTCACCAGGACACTACTGGGGGCGGGCGGGGGGGTAAAGCAGAGATGATACTTTTGGGAAAGGAGCCAAAACACAATCAAAACAAACAAAACCCAGCCTAGACATCAGCAGCTGATACTTGTCGAGCTTGGTGGTTGGGCATGTGGCCTCTGAGGGAAGACTGCTGGGATTGGAATCCCAGCGCTGCCACTTATAAACTGGAAAATCCCAAGGGAAATTATGTCACCTCTATGAGCATCAGTTTTCTCAACTATACAATGGGGATAATAAATTATCAGCCTCACAGGGTTGCAGTGAGGATTAAATGAGTTAATATGTATGCAGTGTTTAGAATACTGGCACATAGCTTTAGTAAATGGAATTTATTATGGTAGGAGGGAGTAAATGGAGTTGAACTGTCGTAAGGTTCTGGCATTTTCTGTGAAGTGGCAGAAGTACATATTTTTTATACATTCATGGAAGCTAAATCTACTGAAAAAGAACAAATGTCTTGCTTTTCAAAAAAAGGAGAAATGTAGATTTTGAGGAATTATAGAACCATGAAGTTGAGGATGTTTCCCAGAAAAAAAAAATTAATTTGACTCTTAAAGTGGTAGTCTTTTAACTCCTGGCAAAAGAAAGACAAAATAGGGGAGGGTCGGAGGGAGGAAAAATAGAACAAACAAACGAATGAAGGACTCAAGTCAGGCCAAAGTGACTCTGTATCTTTTTTAGTGATATATCAGAGTAAGTCATCCGGCGGATCAGGGAAAAGCAATGCACATAATTATACCTGATTTATGCAGAGCATTTTACAAAAATCTCAAATCTTATTCTTATGGAAAATATGGACAAAAGTGAACTGACTGGTAATATAATTTGCTAAATTGAAGTTGATTGAACTAATCGTATGCCTATGTGGGTTTGAACCCCACTTCTGGTACCCATTCCTGTATTAGTCAGGGTATACTAACTGTTTTAACAACTCACCCCAAAATTTGAATGGCTTAGACAGTAAAGTTCCTTGCTCACATCACAGTAAAATATGATCAGCAAGAGAAACTTTGTCCCCACATAGTCATTCAGATGCATGGGTCCTTCCATATTATGATACTACCATCTTTAATTTATGACCTCTAAGGCTTCCAGAGAAAGAGTAGAGAGGAAAATCTTGTGTGGGAGATTTCTGCAAGCCAGGACTAGAAATGGTGTACATAATCTCCACCCACATTCCACTGGCAAGAATTCAGTCACATGGGAGCACACAGTACACGGGGGCTGGGAAATGAGGTTTAGCCATGTGGCCAGAAAGAAGAGGAGAATATGGATATCACTGAGCACTAGCAATGTCTTCCACAAGTGTTGATCCACATTGATGTCACTCTTCAGGAAGGTCTCTGGTGGCATGCAAAATTCTATCACTTTCCCTGCCCTAAGCAACATTCTTTTCTTTCAGTGACTTAGATGAAGACATAGAATGTGCCTTATTATCCCTTTGGGGTATAACTCATTCAGGTTATCTTATGTAATGGCAGTTTACTGGGAGTCTCCAGTAAGAGAGAATACCATATGGCCAGATCTCACACCGACTGTACTATTGCAGAAATGGAAGAATCTAACACAGCCATAGAGTCTAGATTATCAAATAAACAATCTCCCCTCCCCCAGGCAGCAGAAGTTCGCGCTCTCCACTTGATGATGCTCTGTCTTAAATGTGGCTTAACTATTCTCCTAAACTCACTCCTCTCTATATGTCTGTCTACTTCCTCTCCTCCAACCAGGTGAACAATTCTATATCCTGCTTCTCCATGGAAATTCCTGAGTGGGAAAGGAAATATGATTTGTCCAGGGAATGGTTGTGGTGCCTGCTTAGGCAAAGCATGAGCTTTCCAACCACATCCCCTGTAGGCATTTGGGCAGTGTAGGACTTGGCTGGCTTTGGACAGGAAAGAAGGCTTGTTTAGCAAGTTTCCATGTAAGACAAACCTGGAAATAAAAGCTATTATGACGGATAAAAAACTAAACCTCAAAAAGATTTCACTGGACTGGAGTGATGAGCTGAATCCAAAAATATTAAATATAAATTAAGGTATATTTTAATTAAAATATTAAATATAAATTAATATTTTTGACTTAAGCTCATCACTCCAGTTTAGTCAGGAACCCATCTGGAGCAAATCACACGCTCGGAAAGTTTCACTTAAGAGAGTTTAATTAAGGAGCTATTTACAGAGGTAGAGGCAGTGTTAAGGAAACTAACAACGAATGGTGAAGTATCCAGAGGCTAGAACAGCAGAAAGCTGCTACCACGTCTAGGTCAGAAAGGGCAAGGGCAACAAATGGTTTTGCCACAATTCAGCACAACAACCATGGAAGAGATGCCACCAGACATGAGTTGTGGCTGTGGATAGAGAAATGCAGCCACTGTCAATATTGTGACCTGGATGAGAGAGATTTGGGGATGGGTTAAATACCCAAACTCACACTCCTCCCTCACTGTAAACTCCTGTGGGTGCCACTTATTAACCACACCCAACAGGGAGCCACAGGACCAGTGATGCCGTCTACAGAGGTCAGCCTCCCAAGACATAGAACACAGCAAAGAGCAGAGAACGGATCTGGAAGTAGAAAAAGAGAATTGTTCACGCAAAGATTCCCAGAAATACATGTAAAATGTTGGCATTCAGTTTACAAAGTCTGTTGCGTAAAAATTAGATAGGACACATTTCATGTGAAATTGCTGCAAGAGTGTAATCTAGCTCTAAGTTCTTTGTGAAACAACTGTGGATGCATTAATAGGAGCAAGGGGTCTCATTTGGGGAGGTTATGGCCCACGTGCCCACTGCTTTCTGCCCTGATCCAATCACATCTGGGGCTCTGAGCAAGGCTGGGTCTCACGCTTTAGAAGAAACATTTACAACCGAGGCAACCAACGTATTGAAGAGGCTGAGAGCCAAGTGTAAGGAGGAAAAGACTGAAGAGGATGGGGAACAACACTTCAGTAGAAGAGAAGATGCCTTAAGACAAAGACTTTAACTTTCTCCAAGTATTTGAAGTGCAGAGAGGAAGATTTCCCTTTTGGACACACCTTCGAGCCCTCAATATCCCCAGGCTGTATGGCACCACTCTTAGGAACTCCCATAACGAACTGAATTTTCACAGCCTTTTCCCATCCTGTTCCACCCTGTTGCAATTGTTCGTTTGCTTGTCTATCTTTTCTACTAACTGAGGGCAAATGGCAAACACTTTTTTTAACCATCACACTTCAATATCTAATGCTTCGCTCCTGGGAGGTGCTCAAGAAAATATTTGTTCATTGAGTGAAATGTTCCTGCAGGAGCTAGAGTCCCCTGCAGGAACATGGAGAAGAACATGCATGCAGTGGATGGCAGTGGGGCATATTCCACCCAGTTTTAAAGTCCACAACTGCAGATATGTGAGTCTGGCCACAGCTATCTGCTCTCTCTAAACCTCAGTTTCCTTACCGTTACTGGGGGTGTTTTGAAGACTCAATGGGCTAGTTTATTTGCAAAAGGGTCAGAACATGGCAAGTGTTCAAAAAATGGTCATTGTTGTTATTGTTGCTGTTTGAATGATTCAGGCTGGTGAAAACTGTCTTAGGTTGGATTCCTCAGGAGACCTTGAGACAAGGATTCACATCAAAGTGGCTTTTAGTATTAAATGTTCTCAGTAAAACCCAGTGAGGTAGTAAGGAAGTGGTACTGAGGAGAGGAGGCCAACAAAGGTGTAAAATCAGGCAAAGTCCCATGGTAGGTAACTATGGGGACAGTGGAGGTCACATCTCAAGAGTCTTGACTGGGGTATTTACCCGACCCCAACACATACCCATTAGTGTTACTGGTCCAGGGCTAACCCAGGGAAATAGAAATTCCCAGGCGCTTTTGTTCTGTTTGCCCCCAGGAGAAGCAGCTGCGGTAGCCTGAGGGCGATCCACCTACAAAAGACACAGATGCCTGGTGTTGGCCGGGAAAGCCCATCAAGAACCAGTATGCATGGCAACAGTAAAAGGATGGTTTGTCACACTAGTACAAAAAGAGGTGGCCAGAGGCCAATGTTGCCAGGGAAGCCCCATTCCCCTCCTTCCAGGTGGAGGGAGGCCTTACATATTTCTGGTCAAATGCTTAGGTTGCAGACTCCAGGGCCCCAGTGCTCCAGAGAGTCTGTGAGCCAGAGGAGCCGTGTCCCCAAGGAGACACCTACTGCCCCTCTCCTGTGCTCATCCTAGTCTCATTGGAGTGTGTTTGGCCTCTGAGATCATCCCAGGTTGTTATCAAACAGGAGTTCCCCATTGTGGCCCTGAGAGCCCCAGGGTCCCACAGAAGCTGCTAAGAGCAGATTTAGCAAGTACAGGGCAATAATCCCTGAGCTGATTTTTCTGTAGTTGTTTTCTTCTTTTTCATCCTTTAACTTCCTGAGGACATGATACCTCTGATCCAGTCTCATTCTCCTTCCTGTCTCCCTGTTACACACTCCTCTGGACGCTGTGGCAGTGTGTGTGATCTAGAGAGCAATCAAGGGTGTCATCAGGACACTGCCCACTCTCTGTGGCTTGGGCAAGGTTCTTTGGAATGGTTTCTGGCTTTAGAAGTTTAACTGCTTGCTATAGCTTGTATATATGTCCCCACCAAATCTCATGTTGAAATGTAATCCCAATGTTGGAGGTGGGGCCTGGTGGGAAGTGTTTGGGTCATGGAGCCGGAGTTTTCCAGAGATCTGGTTGTTTTAAAGTGTGGTACCTTCCCTCACTCTCCCTCTTGCCTCTGCTTTTGCTATGTGACATGCCTGTTCCCACTTTGCCTTCTGCCATGAGTAAAAAAGCTCCCTGAGGCCTCCTCGGAAGCTGAGCAGATGCGGGCACCATGCATGTACAGCCTGCAGAACCATAAGCCAATTAAACCTTTTTTCTTTATAAATTACCCAGTCTCAGGTATTCCTTTATAGCAACAAAAAATGAACTAACACTGCTTTTACTCTGGAGACCCCATCCTGCAGAGGTGGGAGAGAAGGAAAAAACCCATCATCCCAGAATCCAGGTACCCTACATCCCAGGGATCATTGAACCAGACCTTTGACATGCCCCAAGCACCGTTGCAGGCGCCCTAAAGGATGTGTGCTGTGGAATGAATGTTTGTGTCTCCCTGAAATTTATCTGTTGAAGCCTTAACCTCTAATGGGATGATATTAGGAGGTGGGACTTTTGGGCAGTAATTATATTTAGATGAGACCAGAAAAGTGGGCCCTCCATGATGGCTTTAGTGTCCTTATAAGACAACGAAGAGACTAGAACCTTCTCTCTGCTCTCATGTAGGAACACAGCAGAAGACAGCTGTCTGCAAGCCATGAAGAGAGCCCTCACCAAGCAATGAATCTGCCAGCACCTTAATCTTGTACTTCCAGCCTCCAGAATTGTAAGAAATCAATGTCTGTTGTTTAAGCCCACCAGGCTATGGTATTTTGTTATAGCAGCCCAAGCTAGCTAAGACAATGTGTAAAGTGGTAAGCATGCCTCCTGCTTTCAGGAACTTGTGATTTTTAAGGTGCCATATACTGTGGTCACTTAATAACCCCACAGGCTGCCTCAGGCCCCACCTAAACTTTACTTCCCATCTCTTTCCCCTGCTTGCTGGGAGAAGAACTGCTCTACAGCCACATCAGACTTTACAATACATGTGCCCTTGTATTTAACTCCACAAAGTGCTTAGAGCAGCACCTGGCCCATAATGAGTGCTATGTTCACGTGGTGATGCTGTTGCTGCTGCTGCTACTTCCGGTGATGTACTTTCTCCCCATCACACATGCCTGCAGCCAGGGGGAATTATTGGCACCCCCATGAAATAGATAAGGAGACTAAGATTCAGGAGAGTGCATCATGTCAGTACTGGGATTCTACCCTCATTCACTCATCACTTATCATGTGTCATTTGTGTGCCAGGCATCCTGCAGAATCCTTGGGGTCTGTTCTGAGCAAAACAGACATGATCCCTGCCCTCAAGGAGCTTACAATCTAGTCAGAGAGACAGGCTGTAACCAAACAATCTCACAAACAATATGTAATTGCAAACTGAAACAACCTCTCTGCAGGAAAGCTTACACTGGGCGATCTCCCTGAGAGTATAAAAAGTGGTGTTAAGGTTGAGATATGGAACATAAGGAGGGGCTGACTAAGCCAAGAATTCTCAGCTGTTAGCTTGCATTAGAGTCTTTGATTCAGGGACTCTGGAGGTATCCTACAAATGTGCATTTCTAAAGAGTTTCCAGGTGAGGTTGATGTTGCTGTTCCTGGGACCACACTGTGAGAACCACTGAACTCGGTCAAAGGGAGTCACAGGAGAGCTGTGAGAACAGCATGTGCAAAGATGCTGGGGCAGGCAGGAGAGGATAAAACTCGGTAAGGCCAGAGTTGCTGGAGCCCTGGCGGGGTGGGGAGCTTCAGAGGTGGAGTTTAAGACTGAAGATGTCAGCAGAGGCCAGACTGTGCACACAGCATGGCAGACTACCCCACATTTAGTTTTTAGCCCAAGAAGCCATTTGAAGCTTGAAGCAGGTCAGTGCTATAGCCATATTTGCATGACTCTGGCTGTATTGCAAAGAAGGGGTGTGAGTGGATATCAAGAAGCCAGTTAGGTGGCCCAGGCTTTCAAATGCCCTTATGAGTTTTTTGTCTACCCCGGTTGCCGCCACCAGACAAATCAACTGTGTCTCACATCCCTACCCTCTGCCCATCGAGGTAGAAGCTTTTGTTGCTGCCGTTGCTATGAGGTGAAGGTTCTTCTCAGAGGCTTGGCTTACAGAGAAGGTACAGCCTCTCTCCTTTAGGGGTCTCTTTTTGTGCCGTGCCATTTGGCACCTGTCCCAAAAAGTAGCAAGTTTAAGACCAGAGGCTGTGAAATGTGGGCTTTTGAAAACATCAAAACCACTAAAAGAATCAGTACAAGTTGACAGAGAGTTGGTTTCTAAAGATGGAGTGTTTGGGGAGGGATGAAAGTCAATGTTTCTAAGGCTGGAGGACGGGGATCACTTCCATGTGTTCAAGACCACATGTTAGAGGAGACTGGGCACAGCATGATGGTTAAGAATGTGAGCTCTGGAGCCAGTCTTGCTGGGTTCAAGTCCTGGCTCTGAAACTTACTCATAGTGTCTCCTGGGGAGACTTAACCGCTCTCTGTCTCAGTGTTCTCCATCTACAAAATTGGGATAATAGTAACTACTTCATAGGGTTGTTGTGGGAATTTGGTAAGTTAATAAACATATGTGGATTCATGCCTGGTATACATTTAATTGTTCAATGAATGCATTATTATCATCATTGTCATTACCAGATACATTCATGGGACTTTGGGGAGGATCACTGGGCTTACTGTGGGAAGGGTTGATGGATGACTCTATGTGTCATATCTGGTTTGGCTTTGCTTTCTATTTGTCTTTTAAGAACAGTGGGAGGCTTCAGGGGAAATTTTGAGAAGAAAGGGAGAAGGTGAGGAAGAAATCAAATAAAACTATCCTGGCTGGGGGAGCAGGCAATGTCATGCTCTGCCCAGAACCCCTGGGATGCCTTTTGACTGCTTTTGTGCCCCCATTCTGGAGCACACTTCCAGTGTCCCACACCCTTAGCCTGTCTTCCAAGCACTGTCACTGGACTATGGAGCTCTTCTCTTACAAACGTGTGAAATCGAACATGTTTGGGACTTCATATCCCCTCCCCTATCCCCCACAGCTGTTAACATAAGATGGTCCCATGGTCCCTTCCCTGAAATGGGACAACTCACCCTCCAGGGCTCTCCTGCAGAACCAGGCTGAGATAATTCTCCAAGGACCTTGCCTGAGATCACAATTTTGCCTGGATTCTTTCCCTCCCTTGTCCAGTTTCCCCCATTCCCTTATCAGTTTCCTGGGGAGCACTTCCTTCAGAAATCCCTTGCATGTAAATTCTCATCTAAGGGTTTGGTTTTGCGAGGGAATCTCATCAAAATTGTTTTTCAGAAGAAGGAACAGGCGCAAGAGTTTTGTGCCATCTGAACCTGGATTGAGGTGGTCATATTTGCATTATGTGGGTAGATACTGGGCACCCTTGTGTCATAAAATTAAAGGAGCAGGAGAAGACACAGTGGCAGGGAAACAGCTAGGACAGCACCGGGAGGCCTTGCTTATGGGATGCGCTCGTGTTTGCATGTCTCCAACCTGCTCAGAGAGCTAAAGCCCCAAGCCAGCAGACCCAGAGCAAAACTACTGGTAAAAATAGACCAGAAATAGACCGTGTGCCTGGGAGATGAGGCTGCCCAGTCTGACTGCAGCCCTCGCACTCCCTGCCTGCTTAAGAGGACTGGGAGGGGAGGTAGCGTGGGGCTGAGGGTGCTGCAGGGCAGGGAAAAGAAAAGGAGTTCCAAATGCAGTGCTGAGCTTGCTGGCCCCGCAGTCCACCCAGGAATCACTCTTGGGTTGCACCCTGCCACAGGGTCCCGGAAGGGGAGACAGAGATATGGAGACAGAGACAAGGAGATGGAGACACAGAGATAGGGACAGAGTCAGAG
Source organism: Macaca mulatta (assembly GCF_049350105.2). Lineage (NCBI taxonomy): Eukaryota > Metazoa > Chordata > Mammalia > Primates > Cercopithecidae > Macaca > Macaca mulatta. The sequence goes on from NC_133426.1 coordinate 39,322,225, forward strand.
AGAGACAGAGATACACAGAGACAGAGACAGGAAAAGAGAGACAGGTAAAGAAACACAGAGAGATGGGGAGAGAGACAAGGAAAGAGAAAGACAGGGAGAGAGAGAGAGAAGATGAAAAGGAGGAAAGAGAGATAGGGAGAAACAGAGACAGAAAGACAGAGAAGGGAAGGAGAGAGATAGGAACAAAGAGAGATGGGAAATAAGAGACAAAGAGAGATAGACAGGGAAAGAAGGACACACAGAAGCCAGGAGATTTGTAGGCACACAGAGACAAAGTGAGGAAGAGAGAGACAAAGGGAGAGAAACTCAGAGAGAGAGAGAGAGTGAAAGAGACATAGAGACAAAAAGGAGAGTGAGTGATTCAGAGAAACAGAAGCAGAGGGGACGATCAAAGGAGAGAAGAGGGCTGCTGAACAGACAGATAGCCAGAAGGTCACAGACAGATGCCAGGACCTGCTCTCAGGGGCTCAGGTGGGAGCAGGCAACATCCAGAGCTGGGGATGGTGACTGTCCCCCAGCCCCTCCCACCAGAGGGCAAGAAGCAAAGCTGCACCGTTGTGGTTCACCCTGAATCAAAGTGGAGGGTCCCAGTATCCAAGAAAATCTTCAGGGCCCTGAAGACTAACCCCATCACTCTGCTGGGCTGACATCAAACTGAGAAACACCCTGGGTCCAACCTGGCCCTCGCTGGGCCACTGAGCCATACCTCCAGCTTCCAGCCCTAATTCAGGGGCTTAAAGACACCCAACATTAGCACCTACACATTGAGCAAAAGCCCACAGAGCACAAAATCTTCATATCAGAAAAAGCCTCCTTAGCAGTGAGGTTACCATCAGAGAGGGGCCAGCAGGAACGTGCGTTGTCAGGGAGCTTGTTTTCCCAGGAGCCGTAGCTGTTCAGATGTGCCATGAGCAATTGCCACTCTGCTCGCCTTCGCCTGGCAAATTATTCTGCTGGAGTTTCTTCCAGCGTTCAGAGCTGCGCTGCTGTAAATGCCAGAAATCATGTACATTAAGCCCGGAGTGACGGCGGGCTTATGGATGGATTTACCTTCAAACAGAGGCCGCTGAGGCGCCTGGCATGGGGGGGGCGGCACTTTATGGATGCTGCTCTCTGCTCGCCGAGGCCTTAAGCGATCGAGTTGGCCACTTAATCAATTTCTCATATAGGCCTGGCTGTGGGCCATGTGCTCCTGGGCAGGGCTTTGGGACGCAGCCCCTCTACCCACCTACCCAGGGTCCTTGTCTCCTTCCCTACCAGAGAGGAACTGTTTCTGTTTGCCTGGGGTGCTGGCAGCAGGGGTCTGGAAGGGTTGACACCAAGCCAACACAGGTAATTACAGAAGTCCAGGACCTGCCAACCTCCCCGCAACCACTCCTGCTACCACACTTCCCCTAGTGCCTCTTGTAAGGGGAGCAGCCATCCTTAATGCTAACTCACCACTCTGGGCCTGGCCTCCTACTCACAGTCCATTCCAGGCTCCAAAGCTGGATCTGAGGTCTCCATAGGGCAGTCTGAGCCTAGTG